>NC_082617.1:13120545-13420545 GCF_030936135.1 Gavia stellata
ATTAGCTCAAACATCTGCCTAAGCACCCATGCTGTTTTCATATAATTAAAACAAGTCTTCCTAATCCCACTGGACAGTCTTTAAAAACTACTCATTTTCTGCATTATTTACAACAAGGAAGCAGCCAAATCCTCCCATTGGTCCTTGAAGGACATTAAAAGGACCTCTCACCTGTCTTCCCTATCTCTATTATTTCACGATATTAAGTACGTAAAGGAAGCCTGAAATCTCGCTGGCATGCTAGAAGCAAACCCTAGCAGTCTCCGAGACACGCAGTGAGCCCGCTCTGCTCCTGGAGGACGTTCCCCCTGCGAGCCAGAACGGCCAGCACCCGAGAACCGACCCGCGTTCCCCCTGCAAACCTTGCGCCGACAGTCAAGGAAGCGAAGGGAGAGGACGCTCCTTCTCTAAAAATGTTGCCTTTTAAAACCAGGAAAGGACTTCTTGCATGGTGCCTTTGTGAACACGCGTTTTCTGGAATATGTTTAAACCACAATGGTCTGTTATAATTATTTATCAAGGTACAAATCATTAATGCAAAATTTCTGCAGGCCCTGAAGCAAAAAAAGTTAATAAAATATAATGTCACTAAATTAAACATTTTAAACTTTCACAATAGAGTAACTAGTAAGAAAAAATAAAGGAAAATCTATGTCAAACAGAACTTGATGAATAATTGTAATAAATAATGTATTTTTGAAGAATTTTTCATGAACATTTTTCAATGTCATTAATTATTTATAATTATTCACCACATCATTTCTGAGAAGAGTTTTCGGACTCTAACTTGTTTGCTGACAGTTTGTTCAGATAATTAATATTCAGAAATTTCAGACCTGGACCTGGCACAGTGTTTCCCTCTCTCTCGATGAGAGCAGTGCAAATCCCCGGTGCTGGAGGGGATGCTCAGGTGACCAGTTTGCATTTGGTGTTTCCGGTAGATCCGTCCCGGAGGGTCTCCATGGGCAGCAGCGGGGAGGCGAGTCGTGACCTACCCCATGGGGAGGGACCCGTGGCTGTCTCAGGAGCCTCCTAAACGGGGAGTGACAGCCGAAAAGGAGATGCGTGGGTACCTCTCCTGCGAGGGTATCTAAATCACGGGAGCCACAGGAGGTGCTTACTCATGCGGGAGCAGGTTAAGCAGTACTTGGGCACTGTCACGTTTAGTGGCTGGTGGTGTTCATGCATGAATTACGCCAAGTCAAACAAGACGGAGCGCCCACTGATGAGACCCGGCCATGCCTTACGGGTGCCAAGAAAATGTTTGTCTGTTTAGACAGGGTTTTCCTGCTCCTGTAGAAAGCATGGACTAGATCCCCAACCGGTGGCAGCCAGGGGAACTCCAGCGAGGCTGATTTACACCACCTGAAGACCTGGGCCCATGCAGGTCCTGGTGTGTGAATCCATACTAGCGCACACGGCAACTTCATATGCAGCTTGGGCTGGAGCGTGAGCATCAAGAAGAGAAAGTGCTCAGTAATTACCACTTTGGGGAGAGGCAGACAGACATGCCTCTTTATTTCCATATTCTTTATTCCTGAAAACTGGCATTTATAATGAAAAGCAAATAAACTCTGGGAAGAAGGTGAGCTATGTTAGCAGCCTGGCTAATGTCAGATGTTGCAAGGGGGAGAGTGATTTGGTTTAAATAAGAACTATCAGGACCAGTGCAGACTTCCAAATTTTTTTCTTGAATTACAAGTACCTCCTGTACCACGACGTGCATGTAAATCCAGAGGAGGAAGAAACCCTGACTGTGAGCAGTGTTTTTTATGAGGAAGCAAGCAACATCTGTTGCTCTGAGCCGTATTCTTACCTGCGCATTAAATAGTGGGCATCAAACACATATTTCTTGCCCAGCAGAGGAACTTTGATCATTGCATCATAGTTACAAAATGCACCTAACATTCAGGGGAGATGTTCCTTTACCCTCTCCCAAGAGCAGGACACTGCCCGTCATCTGCGCTTGCAGCCCAGCTGGAGCCCGACGCCTCTCGTGCATGTCTCAGCTGGGCGCTCACGGGCACCGGCTCCAATGCTGGGAGGTGCCCAGGCTCCATTCACCCGGGCGAGAGGGTTTCATTGTCGGGTGCAGAGGACGTTCCTCAGGCTCTGCTCTCTCCGAGCAGCTCTTTGCTCCCACTGCTCGCGCTTTGCAAGCTCCATTTTGGGCTTTAGGATCCTGTCAGCAGTGGATCCGATCCACAGCTCCACAGCTCTGCCCAAACTGAGTCTGCAGATCCAAGAGCTGTCCTGTAGACAAAGACAAGAGCAAGGCTTGGATCTGTTCCCACAAGATTTAATCAGCTGAACGTGTGCCCACGCAGACAAAGTGAACTGCTGTCCATGAACTGAATCTCAATGACCCTTGCTCTCCTCAAATGAATCTGAGTATCTCCTCATATTTTACTTGGAACAGCTGTTAATTGCTCTGAACATTGTTGTTCTGCTCAGATTTGGTGCCCCTCTCTCATTTGGTGCGCATCACCTCTGGACTGGTAGGGAGGCTTTGAAGCTACCCTCTTTAATTGTAATTCAACTACTTGTGATATTTTGGTACCAATTAATATTGATTTTACAATTGGTTTACAGAGATGTTGTTTTATTACTAATATATTTAATGTGCAAATCAATAAGAACACTTGTTTGGCTCTCTCCCTAGAAGGTAATAAAATCAAATATCTCAAGAGTAAAATGCTATCTGATCCATAAATGGCAGCAGCAGATGCTTAATGTAATAGTTAAAGACTATGCAGCATTCTTGGCACCTTCCATGCATTTTCCACATACACTGTACTAAAGTGACACTCAATAACTTGCTAGTTACAAAAAGTTTGGTAAATTTGTTGGCACCATGTCAGCCTAAAGGAAGGCTTCAGTGTCAAGGAATGATGTTACATGGACAAACTAGATATTCCTCGCTACTCCTTGTGCAGAGCTCCTTAGGGTTTCCCAAATTGGGACTCCATAGCGGAAGGCAAAATCTCTTCACGTCTCTCCTGTTTCTTGAATCCCAGGTGATGGTAAACAGCTTGGTGGAAAAAGGACCTGAAAGGAGGAGAGAGGAACATGGATTTCTGCAGAGTGACAGCTGTCCAAGCCTTCTGAAAGAGTTAAAGCTCTGCCGATGCTTCTGGGAGTCGTTTGCAGAGAAAGATTTAGGCAATTCTGCTGCTTCATTGCAGGTTTCCTCTGGTACTTTTCTTCCCTTGGGTTTTACTGCCGAGCGGATTTGTTGGAAGCCAGGACAAGGTGGAGGCAAGTCTGCTCATCATTCCCACCCCTCTCTCCAGGGAACTCATCTGCTCCACAGCTCAGTCCTGCTCTGAAATGAGCCGCTCCCGGTCCGGGCATCGTGGCACTTTCCATCGCACCTCAATGTGAAATTGCCAACAGCGCCGTAAATCCGGCAGTGGGGCTGGTAGAGAACGGGCTTCCATACCAGGCAATTCCTGAATACCTTGGGTAGGAATGCTGGAGAATTAACAGAGATCAAACTAACTTCAGAGAGGCTGGGGAGACGCAGGCCAAAGCGGGGAAAAAAGCTGTGCTTTGCCTGTTCTTTCTCTAATTCCTGCAGAATCAACAAGGTCTCCGGGGTCCTGCGGTTCCTACAGCACCGGCGCGGCAGCGTGGTGGAAGGAGCAGCTCCGTGGACGTGGGGTTTGTGACACGTACTAACGGCAGCCTCGCAACAGAGAGGGAATTTACCTTTGGCTAGTGAAGATGATTTATGGGTGAGCAAATAATGAACCTGGCAAACAGTACATAATAAAGAGAAAAATCTTACACTTTTAATTAGCCAAAAATAAATGACTGAGCATGGGGCTGAATCCATTGTCTCCGCATCTCAAGTTCTTCACCTTTTGCTAGGCATGGTCTAAAAGCATATGGCGGAAGTTTTAATTTTCTTTTAAAATTACTAGAGAATTTTGAAACCTCTTTTCTGAAGAGGAAGGAAAGAACACTCGAATCATCTCCTCTGGCAGTTTTGCTGCTTTTCCAAGATCTCTTTAGAACTGCTTGTATTTGCATTTGCTCTTCAGACTCCTGTTGCTGGAGCTGCGTCATGGTGCTGTAGAGTTAGTTACCCTCTGAAGTGCAGCAGAAATGACCCCATAATATTAACTGCGCAAAAAGCTCTTTCTTCAGCAGGCTGCAGGGCTTTTTGGGGAAAGGATCCTGTGTTTGGTGCATTTGCGCAGTTTCTGATGCAATGAACCTGGCTGCAGCCCCTTGGTCCTGTTATTACAACAGCAATTACTAAATAATCACCGGGATTATCGGAGATACCTGACCTTCGGTATTCCACTCAAGGAACCCCCCCAGGGACAAGAGACTTTCCCCAACAAGATTCAGGGCAAACCCTTGAAAAGAAGGTGAAGACTACCAAACATTTTGAAGTCAAAATGAATACCAAAGTTCTCTGCAAAATGAAATTCTGAACAGAGTTGACAACTACTCAGTTGTTTAGATCAGTTATTCTCAATCAGGTAAAAATAATGCCTAACTGCTCCAAACAAAAATAAAGACCAGAGTGATGCATTTCAGCTTTAAATCACCAGTGTGGCTGGATTTGCAAAGTACTGCAGACCTGGCAAAGCTGCCTCCTTCAGCAGAAAAGCATTCCATGCATTTTTCCAGCGGCTGCAGGTTTTATCGGAGCTGCCGTGCTCCAGCCTCCTCCACGAGCCAGCAAACATCGGTGGCAGCGAACAGGAATCCCCAGCCCTGAGCTCCCAGCCTGGCTGCTCGCGCAATGGCTCTCCGGGGGCTTGTTGGCCGACGGATAACAGGGTCTGAAGACATAATTCCCTGCAATTGACCCAAGGACGTGGCGTTTCCGTGAGTGACCCTGCACTGCAGCTTCTCACTCTCTGCTGAAGTGCCCTCCGGAGAGGCTCAGGGAGCTTTTCATCTGGGAGCTGCCCAAGCTGCCGAGTGCCGGCGTGGGACGGGGGCCCGCCACGTCCTTGCGGGAGCTCACATAGAGAGACTCCCAGGGCAATGGCGGATCTCCGTGTCCCCCCCGCAGTGTCACAGCCCCTTGTGCAGACGCCACCCCAGCAGCCCCTGCCCAAGGAGCGCATGGGGCTGCACACGCGCTCTGGCAGCACCCCCGAATTGCACCGAAAAGGCGGGCACGGGGGGGTCAGCAGCAGCTAAAGCCACATCTGGGCACTCCCCATCTTGTGTACCGGTGCACCCAGGTTGTCTCCTGTTTCGACAGCCCCATGGAGAACACCCATTATTACTGCCCTAAGAGTTATTATTCTTCTTAATAAAAGATGCAAGTTAAGTGAATGTGAAAGTGTCCTCCTGCGTGCTCAGCGCCGGCTGCCAATAGCCCCGCGCTCTCATTCTCCCTCCATCATCTCTTGTCCCAGACAGGTGAAATGGGATGACTGCCATTGTGGGGAAGTCATAAAGTATAAAATGCTTCATTTGTTCATGAAATGGAAATTTGAACAGCCAGAGAGAGGGTCCTTGCAGCGTGTGCTGCCTCATAACCAGCCAGGGGGGCTTTGCAGTGCTCCTGCCACAGGGAAGCTCCATAGGATCCCATGGACCTGGGGGCTGGAGAGGTCCCACGGAGCGCCGTGGGGTCCCATCCAGCAACGGTGCTGTGACGGTGACAGAAACAGCAGGATCATACGTGGTTGGAGGTGCAGCCCCACTGACGCTCCCTGCTTGGGGAGGACAGGGCGCTGCTGGTGCTGCCTGCTGTGCCCACAGGGCAGCACTCGGCCAAGCCCGCCGCCCCGGCTGGCCGTGCAGCAGCCGGTGACGCTGCGTGGCACAGCACTGGGGGTGGGCACCCTCCCTGCCGCCTGCCAGGGGTGTCCCCTCAGGGCTGCTGCCACTGCTGCAGCAGAATTGCTGCAAGGTGTGCAGGAGCTCCAGGCAGGCTCTCTGCCCGATGGCGTCAGGGTTTTGAAGGGAAAGGGGATGTCACGTGGAGTCAGATTTTTAGGAGGTGCTCAAAACATGCAGGTTGCAGTGGGAGTTGGGTGCCCGATGCCACAACCTGCACGCTGAGCCCCCAAGCCCCTGTCGTAGCCGGCCCGTGGGCTTGACGCAGAGCCTGCCAGCCCTCCATCGCTCTGCGCCGGGTGGTGGTGGGCGAGCGTGTCTTGGCTGGGGCGGAGAGCCCACATTCCCGTCTGGAATATGCAACATGGAGACAATAGAGCAAAGTGTAACCACTGTTTACAGAAAAAATTGTCAAGGATTTATTTATTGGAAGTGACTGAGGAATATGAATTCTACACTCCATTTAAAATGCTTTTTATTTCTCTCAGCCTTGGGGCTCTGAGTACATCTAATTTCACCCATAGCTATAATTCTCCACCAAACAGTTCCTGCTTCTCCTCTGGGTTCCCGAGGAGTCATTTTGGTTTATGTCCTCTCCCGATGCAGCTCATGCAGTGGCTGGAGACAGTTACACGCCGGTGAACTTTCCAAACCCTCCCTCCCCACTGGGTGCACACACACATGCAGCGCGAGCGAGCGGCATGTGCTGGAAACAGCTTGACACCGCACTATATATTTATTTAAAAAAATAAAACTCTAAATGTCTTTATCATGTAGGGGTTTCTCCTGAGGAGCCATGTATTTCACTTCAGACACTTTGATTGTCCCTACCTTGCAGCTAACAAACTATTAGTTTTGTTAGTATATTTATTCCACTAAAATTGGAGCCTGTGATTACAAATCCAATACTGTGATTGAGTCAGGATTTGGAAATAAATCTGTCCGGGACTCATCTGGCATTTTGGTGCCGGGAGAGCCGGCATTAGGCGCTGCTCCTGCAGCCCAGCTGCAGGCTGGACCATCCCGGCCACGGTCCCTCCGGGGAGGATGGGCAACTGCGGGGCACTGCTACAGCTGGCTCCGCTCAGATTATTGATTGGGGCGTATTCAGTACTGGGAACGGAGCCCGTGTTCCCAGGCGGGCAGGCGGTGGCTGCAGAGCCTGGCTTTCCAAATTGTGACTACTCAGGTGCACAGGTTTTTAAGCTGTTGCAGTTTGCCCGATATCCCGACCCTGCAGGGTCTATTGCTCTGCAAGGTTTGCGGCATCCAGCTGGTGACCCTGGCGTCATGGCAGCTTTTCTGCCCACGTAGCAGATGCCCCTTCCCGGGGGGGTTTTGCAGGCAGGGGAGGCTGCTGAGCCCCTGGGTGGGGAGCAGGATGCTTTCCTTCCCCAGGGGCAGAGGGATGCTGGGGAAGGACAGGGTAAGTGTGCAGATGTGTGGCAGAGCAGGACTTAAACCCAAATTCTCGGGATTTTTTTAGGAAAAGCTTGTAGTTTCTCACTGTTTCAATTTCTTCTCCAAAAGCGAGGATAGCAGTTCATCCTCTGGGATGTGGTTTCAGCCGGGAGCTCTGCGGGCGGGGGCCCTCTCTGCAAACAGGCACACAGCCCCCCCCCGGGGGCTCAGTCTCAGCCAAGCCCACCAGGAACGGCTGCGTGCGGAGGGACGGGGATAGCCTGGGTGCTCCCTGGCTGGGACTGTGCCAGGAGAAGGGGTAGGGAGTGAAACGGGAGAGGGGCAAGGCATCTCTCTTGCCTTTCTGATGTCTCTCCAGATTATTTTCAGTAAAGCTTCCTTGCTGAGAATATTTACTTTTTTAAAAATAAATTAGTTGTTCACGTTCTGCAGGTAGGAAGTGACAGCATTTTAACTGTTTGGGTATTACTCCTTGCAAGCTCTCAGGGAGGGAACTAGCACAACAGAAATCACAGCGCTCGCACAGGTAATAGCAAAGATTCCCCTCTGTGCCACACGTCTCTGGGTGGCAATGACCTTGCCCCGGGGCAGGGCTGCCCGGACACCACCCGTGTCCTCCCCAGCCACCCACAACGGCCCCGCTGACGTGCAGCATCTTCCCAGGCAGCCCCAGCCCCAGCTGCTGTTTCCATCCATGGCTTCTGCAGCGCAGAGCTCGCGCAACGCAGAAGCCCGGCCCTGGCATCTTCCTTCAGCAGGGATGCAAACCCACGACCTGGAGGCGAGGTCCCTGTCCCACGCCCTGAATCCGCTGCCTTCGGCTGCGCTGCCTGCGGCTCCGAGTCCCTACAGCAGCTAACATGAACACATGTGCTACCGGTATGTACATACGGAAGAAGCCTGTCAGGGAAGATTAAAACCCCAGACAGTCTTTATCGTAAGATTATTTTTTCCATTTATTTATCCCTTTTTTTCCCTTTAAGCAAGAGTAGTCAGGTTTTGATATGATTAGAATTGCAAATCTTGCATGTTAAAAGGGAAGCACTGAAGTAAAAGGATGCTGCCTGTGTAATGAGACACATTTTAAATCCAGGCTAGGTAAATTTTGTGTTGAGCATAAAGGGTATGAAATAAACTAGCAGTAAGCTCAGCAAATGCCCCAAGGCGCGTCCCCATTAGTATTCCCATTTGTGAGCTCACTTCATAAGACTAATGGAGTTGCTACCTGGGGACATTAATTGTGCATGACACCATTGCCGAGCCTTTGTGCACTCTTACTAATATCACAGTGCCTCCTTGACAAAACGCCTGCAAAGATTACAAACATACCTAAAATAACTGCCACATTCACACTCATATTTGACAGGGATCTTCAAGTTCAGTTACAATAGAATTACCATCATTTCTTACACCTCTGGCTTTTTATTACATTAAACAATGGTTGATATTGCTTCCTTAAACCAGTGTCATATTGTGTAAAATCTATCTATCGCAGGCTTTTCTATTAAGCCTCCCATTTATCAGGGGAATGTATAGCTTCCATACTTGACTCTTACTACAAATATTATATATTATATACTTAACCACGCATGCACAAGTACACATACACCCTCCCCCTGTTTTAAAGGCACAGCAATATTTTTGAGTTCTTGCAATTAATACCGAAAGGCTCTGTCATAGTGTAAGTTGCTCACAGGTCCAGCATTAATCAGAACATGATCTGTGGGGAAAAGTCTTCCTGGGTCTGCGCTCCCTGTTTTGAATCCTAGTGTCCAGGATTAAGATGATGGATGAGAGGATTTGCTAAATTCACAACAACCAGAGCAATATTGTGTTTAGGAAAGCAGATGAATTGGCATCTTCCGGAGCTCCGACACGCTGGGCTTGGCGTTTCCAGGGCGCACGGGTGTCAGCGCGGGGCTCCCTGCGTGCATGTCCCATGGCTGGCCCTGCTGCGCTCCCTATCAAACACATCAGCTGCGTTAACTGCTCCTCCCACGGCTGTCAGGGCTGCGGAGGGGCTCCCACGGCCGGTGCGGGGAGGCCTCTGTGGGATACCGAGGGAGATTTCATCCATGGAAGTGATGTTAGAACAAGATGCAACAGTGAATTAATGAAAACCCTTTGGGGACTCAGTGCTCAGGTCCTTGGAGTGGGGGTTTAGTCCTTAACTAATCTGATTTTTTCCAATATTTATTTTAGAAATAAAGCATTTTACTTTGTTATTGGCACTGGCATCGTCCGTGCCCCAACAGCCCTTGATTCTGCTCTTTCCCCTCTGCACTAGAGTCTCCTCTGATGTGTCCTTTTGGAGAAGAGCTGCAGCAGGCTGCAGGTAAGGGAAGTTTGACGGATGTGATGTGCATTAGAAAACTCTTTGGGACACCTTTCCTTGCTGGTGGCCAGTGTGGAGGTGAGGCCATGGGTTTGTCTTCAGCTGCCCAAGGACATTCTGACTTTACCAGGTGGCAGCATTAAGTAAGCGCCCAAGAGAAAAGTCTGGCTCCATATTCACTAGACAACAAAATGCTTTATCAAGGGAATGTCCTCTTTGGAAATCAGGGTTTACTCGAAATTCCTAAACTTTGAGATGGACAAGATAAAGAC
Source organism: Gavia stellata (assembly GCF_030936135.1). NCBI lineage: Eukaryota > Metazoa > Chordata > Aves > Gaviiformes > Gaviidae > Gavia > Gavia stellata. The sequence continues at coordinate 13,130,389 of NC_082617.1, forward strand.
ATGTCGAGACACGTGAAAGAAGACGTCTGGCTCTGCTCTCAGGATTACAGCTGGATGAAGTTGGGTTTAGATCTCAATTGCAGTAGCTCTGATGTGCAGTTTTCGAGGACGACACTGTGGCACTTCAGTAGTGGCCTTTCCTGTTTCTGTTCCTTGAGACTATGACAGGATCTATTGGCAGTAATAGTAATATTAATTATTAATTTGCAGCAGTGCCTGTCAGCAGCTGATCACAAACTTCTTTACAGACATAATATTCTGCAACTTGCTGCAGCAGGAAGAGGCACAGAGGTGACCACTGGGCAGAGCTGCCTCCCAGGGCTTTAGGGAATCTTCCTTCATCGGGCTGGCCCTGTCCCACACTTCCTAACCCAAAACACGGACAAACTCATGCGAACGTCCAGACAAGAGGAACTACCAGGGTATAGCAGTTGGCTGGTCTTTGCATCAAGCATTTAAGAGAAGCCCTGGAGAAATGAGTTTGAGCTAAGAAATACACAACATACGCATAAGGACGATCTGCCCCGCGGAGCTGGCACTCTGTGTTTTCCTGCCGTCTCAGTGACTTCTTGCCAAAAAAGGTTAAAATGCCGGAGTTTTCTCTGGAATTCTGAAGTTGGGACTTAAAAATACTTCAAACACTTGGTTTAATAGACCTTCACATCAGCGTATTCCCTGTTCCACATAGCTCCCTAGTGACACAGGACCTTTTGTCAAGCACATATGAAATTAAGTGAAATAAAAATCATATTAAAAATTATTACCATCTAACAGCCATTAGTCTGCACATTGCTGTCACGTCTTGATGGATTTCTCACTTAGTTCAATGAATGTTCTAACGACAGTGATAAAATCACTCAGAAAAAATATAATAAACTGTTAACCCTTTATGCAGCTGCTTGTTTTTCAAAACCCTCTAAGAATTGTTCAGCGATAAGTTGCTCCCCGGGGTGCACGGCTGGAGGGGAAAGCCTGCCACTGCCTGCCTTGGGTGTGCTGGAGGGGTGGAAGTCCTGTCCCCCCCTCCCCAGCAAGGGACATCATACGGGGCTGGGCTGCAGCAGCGGGACCAGCGGGTGCGTGGCGGGCGGGAGAGCAGCGCTGGCTCAGCCCTGGGCGGGCATCGGGGCGGACAGGGCCCCGCGGCTCTCGTGGGCTTTGAGATCTCTCCTGTGGGGGGACGTGGCTGAGGCCTCATGGCAGGGTCGCAGGAGGAACCCAGCTCGCGTGGGAGGATGCAGTGCGAGTTAATTGTCTCTAATTACAAAGTGGAGCTTGTATAGCCCAATGTTTTGGTGAGTGCTACGAGGAAGGGGATGCTTTGCCTGCCTGTCCCTCGAGCCCAACACCCAGGCATGAACGCTCACCGTGTGCTGGCTCTGGAGCCAGGACTTGCAGGCAGCGGTACGGGGTACGGGCAGCATTGCCCGGGTAACTGCTGGAGGTGACACAGCCCTTCGCTGCCAGCAGAGCAAGCCCAGGCTCCACAGGGGCCCCAGCTGAGGTCTCCGTTTCCCTTTGGAAGCACTGGACAGGCTCCACTGAAATAATTCCATGGACCAGCAACACAAGAAAACCACACAGCACCTCTCATGTCCTCCCCGAGGCTGATTTAGTACAAGGCAGGAGGATTGCAAACCTGTCAGCAGCATTTGAAGGGAGCTGTGGGTGTGAACGGCTTAACGAAGCAGGAGAGTGGATGCTCTGCTCTGGCAGGAGCAGTGAAATCCCACGGGAGGCTCATGCCGTGGAGGATGAGAACCAAGCACAGCTCCTGTAAGGACACCAGCTCTGAGCTCCTGCTGTGGGCTCCAGCGCCACCGTCACACACCGAGGTGCAGAAGAAAGGGATGCTGTCGGCACACGTTTCGGGCAGGGAATTCAGGACAGGTGGCTCCGAAGCAGAGAAGGAGCACTCCTGCTCCTCTGCCCTCCTCCCAGCTGGTGCCAGCACGTTACAGCGCAGGAAACAAACGGCTCCGTTTTCCTGACAGATCCGAGGGTGCCGGAGGCTCAGGCTGATGCAATGGTGCTTTGGGGGAGCATTGTGGGGCTTTCCGAAGCGGATGTGACAGCGGGGAGATGGTGTCTTCGGGTGCTCAAGCTTGGAGGAGTAGATGTGGAAGTACAACATGGCTCCCTGAGAAGGGCATCTGCAGAGGGTTATTAACATAGAGCTACTTAACAGGCAATCAGGACGGCCTCGTTAATAAAATACATCCATTTGAATCACATGAATTATGCTGTGTGCTGCTGGAGTTCTCCGGCTAATAGCAGCCTCGGCAGCCCGGCATCACAAGGTTTGTTATGTCCTGCAAACTTAATACATGCTTACTTCTACAGAAAAGAGCTGGTAAGAAAGTCAATGACAGACTGCAGGAGCAGACGCTGCAATATAATAAACTCAGCTGGCACTTTTCCTGAGTTGTATTTAGCCTACCATGTTTCATGGAAGCCTGGCTGCGGGCCAGCATGTGCAAGCATTAGTGCATGTGGATGTGCCCAGCACTTGCATGAGCCGCAGCAGGACCCTCATGCTGTTTGCAGGTGGCATCAGCTGTCCTCATGCCAGCTCCTCTCCGCTGGTTTTGCCTTTCAGGACCCATTCTACATAGAAGAGAGGCCAACAACTCACCCTTGACATTAAACCTTCGTGCTCTGAGCAGCTTTGAAACCAGGCAGAAGGAGGGTCGCCAGCCCTGAGCACCCAGCAAACGCTGTCGAGGATATTTCTGGTTGTGGGGAGCCAGGAGGGAAGCGAACGCGTTTTTGTGAGTGTTGTCACTCAGCAAATTGTTCTGCGAGACACCTGATTGCGGTATTAGAAAGACAGATTGATGTTCTCAGGAAGATCAATGAATTCGCTGGGCTTTCTGATGACACACAGCTTGCCTCCCAAGTGACAGCCCGACGTTTCACCGCTCTGCTCCCACCGCAGGGACACCGACACCGGTGCTGCACCTGCACCTACGGCACTCGCACCCCCCCGGGCTGGGGCCCCCCCCCCGTGGGACCCCTCGCCCCAGCACCGAGGCACTGAGGGATGGTGCTGACGGTGGGAGGGAGCTTGTAGAAGAGGAACAAAAATTAGCAGCAATTGGAGGGAACTGAAGACAGAGATAAATGGGTTTCTGGGCAGACTGCCTTAGGAAGGAAGCAAGCACTGGGGCATGGGAGCAGCCAGCCTGTTCGCTACGGCGGGCACTGCGGAGGATTGGAGCACTGCAAGGGGTTGCAAGGTCTGAATCCTTCCTGAAACTATCAAGAGAGAAAACACATGGGACGTTGGAGAAAAGGAACGTGGTTTCCCGGTGGCACCTCAGGGGACACGGGTGAGGCCCCGCAGGCTGGGACCTTGCAGAGGCAAGGCTGGCTGGCAGAGCGCAGCACGCCTCACGCAGCCGGGCGGGCTATGGGTGCAGCTCCCGCAGTCCGGTAGCCCGTTGCCCTCCGACTGCCACGGCGCGAGCTTGCCTGCCTGCCCGTGGGGGCTGGCAGGGGGCCGCAGGCAGCCTCGCTGCGGACACCGCTAATGCAGAGGTTACGTCTGCTGCTGTGGCAACACGGCCACGGCAGAGCCGTGGTGCTCGAGAGGAGCTCAGCGATGGAAGAGCCAGGTGCTAAATGGGAAATCTGATTGTTCATCCTTTGTTTTCCTCCTTCCATGCCGAGAGTGAATTAAGTCAAAGCCAATTCTGAGGAAAAGCAGATCTCTCCTACCATCCATCACGGACGAGAGCACGGCTGGGCAGATCTACAAGCCTCTGAAGGCCTGTGCAGAGATGTTGTCCCAAATCTCATCTCCATGGCTCATGGTGATTGATCTCAGCCATTCAGACCTGTGGAGCTCAATGATTTCTCTCTCCTAACCTCTACCTGGTTCCTGGCAGTATTTTATACGAAAAGATTCTTGTAGGATGGTTACATTTTTAAAATAAACTTAATCAGATCTGAAATAATGGGACTGAATCCATTCACTGCCTGTAGCTCAAATGTGCATGTCAAAGCTGCCGTAGTTATCCCGCGCTCCCGGAAAGGTTGCATTATGGGCTTACATTGCATTTTGGCAGAAACACAAAGGGTGACTCTGGGCCCCGGATTTCTGGGAAGGAAGGTGCCGCTGTGTCACCAGGCAGGCAGCACTGGAACGAGCAGCACAAATGATTGAATTAGAGATCGAGTCCTGGCTTCCCTCCAGATGTTCTTCCAGCTGAGCAGCAATAGTAACTGCAGCTCGTCTGCTGCTGCTGACCTGTGGAACAAAGACTGAAGAAGTCCTGGTTGAGCTGCTGGGCTGAAGGGCCTCTACTTTATGCACCTTCACATTTGTAGGACATTAACTGGCTGTCTTCCTGAGTTAGGGGCATTCATTATCATTTTTATACAAAGAATTATACACATGTAGGACTGGAACCGACCTCAAAAGATCACCTAATCCATCTCTCTGCAGTGAGGCAGGATCACATAGTCCTGGATGATTCCTTGCAGATGTTTCTCTAACCAGTCTGTAAAACCTTCCAGTGACCGGCCGTAGCCTGTTATCTGCTCTGGAGTATAACTCGCTTATGGTTTGGAAGTTGCTGTCTTACCCCACCTAGATTTTCTTTCCTGCAATGTCAGCACAATATTTCTGTCCTTCCCATTTACAAGAAAAAAGGACAAGTATCTTTTTTGTCTCAACTTTTGTGGACTCACAGACTTTAATGGGTCGAGCTTCTCTGCTTTGCACTAAATAATTCCAGCCCTACCAGTTTTCCATCATGCATTTTATTTTCTGAGCCTGCTGGTTTTGGGTTGCCTCCGGATTCTCTTCCATTTTCAGTTTCCCTCTAAAAGGGAAAGCTGAGCCCTCCCCTGTAAGTAGTAAAGCTGGATTTTCTCTCAGGCTAGAAATGTGGGCTACGCTCTCCCTGCAGCCTAGCACGGGATCTGTAGCAGAGCATCACGTTGCTGACAGATGCAGTGGTTATTGCAAACCCTGGATCCTCACCGTCTTCTGCTGACTCAAGCAGCAATCCACACTCTGCATTTGTGTTCGATTTTTCCTCTTCCATGTAGAACTACTCTGTGCTTGTCTTTACTGAATTGCCCCTAATTGGTTTCAGACTACGGCCAAACGCATGCAGATTATTTTAAATTCTACTCCTGTTTCTGAAATGCTTACAAATCTCTTTACCCTGTCACCCACAGGTTCTGGTTCAGATGAAAGGCTGGGCAGCAGGAGCACCTGGGCAGCCACGCAGGCTGCTCCCCGGGGCTCCTCTGGCTGACGCAGCACAGACAGCACCTATTCCTTAAGTGCAGGCCGGTGGATTGGAGACGCTGCCTGCGGAGTGGTGGTGGGTGCCCAGCTGGGCAGCAGCACGGTGGGAGCGGCAGGGATGCAGGAATGCAGCGGATGCAGGGATGCAGCATCCCCAGACCTGGGAGAGGCTTCCTGGATCAAACCTAGGGGCAGCCCGTCCGGGAAAAGGCGGAGGGAAGGGAAAGAACGGGCTCCAAGCGTATTGCTAGTGTAAATTAAATCAGCCTGTTAGTGCTGCCTGTGAAGAGGTCTGTGTAACTGCAAGTGCACCACTCCAGAGACAACGGCGGGGAGTTTTTATCGCTGTAAATCGACGAGGGTGTCCTGTGTAGTAAGAGGTTTTAGAGGATAGGCTACAGCCAGGTAATGAAAGCCAATGGACACAGAAACAAGGCAGTTTATGCCCTTCCTCCCTGTTTAGTGGATCTGGGGCGTCTTTTTTGTTTTTTAGAAATGTGTGTTGGGGAGCATTACCTGCTACTAAACAAGAGGGAATAAGGTGGGACTGCGAGCCTCGTTCTTGGAGTGGTGTATATAATAAATTGAAATAGTACATAAATTAGACTCCTGCATCCTAACCAATGGTTTAACATGCATTAGAGAGCGTGACTATTTAATGGGCAGAGCACAATGGAGGACAGGTCCCGCCCGCCCTGCTGCAATGAGCTGGTGGTGGCCACTGAACTCTCCCGTTGGCTACTGACGTCTCCATTGCAGGCACCCGTGTGGCCAGAGACCTGGCACCCAGCACTGCCGCCGGCCGTGCCGGGGGACAAACCCCCCCACGGGGGCCCGGGCTGACGGCCCCCTCGGCCAGAGCCCCATTCGCCCCAGTGAGCCGGGTCCTGGGTGCTGCCGAGCGCTGGCCTCTCCACGTGCACTCGGAGCGCAGCGATGCCTCCTCCCTGTGGGACTGTGGTCCCCAGGGTGTCCCGGGGACCCGGGAGGAGAAGGACACACGTCGGGCCAGGACCTGCCGCTGCCGCAGCACGGGGACTAATGGTGCAGCAGGACCCCTGTGAAGAGCAGAAACTGGAAACATCAGCTATGCCCAAACTCTGCTAAATGACCTGGCAAACGGTTCCTTCCCCTCCCTCTTCATGCCTGAACACATCTTATTTGTCAATGGAAAAGTTTCCTCCTAATGAATTTGCCATAAAAAGGAGAAAAATGGCCATGGCCTCAACGCGGAGAAAACGGCAAACCTCATCGTGGCAATTAAGCAGGCACACGAGATGGGAAATCTGCATGTGTCCCGGAGAGAAGGGGTTAAATTGCCATGGAAACAACCATGCATTATTTACATGGCCTAATGAATAAAACATTTAAGTAGTAGGCTAATAAATTTCAGAACACAAAGCAAAGTAAGCTATGATTTAAATATATGCCTCTGATGAATATAACTTGAGTTATAGAGCTGAAGCAGTGGGAGACCCAGCTCAGTTTTACACCCTCATCTCACTAACATGAAGGTATATCTTCTTTTTAATAAATGATTTTTCCAACGAGCACACAAATTGGCATGAAATTCTCTCCTGTCAGGCATCCTGAAGCCTGTTCTAATAGCTTTTCTTGTGAATTTCTGTTGAGGTAGGAATGCTTTTGTTTTGGTTTTTTTCCCCTCCTGCACATTATGCCAGATTTCAGAGCAGGATAACATTAGCAATCAATTTGTTAAACTGTTAGCAGAACATATGTCGGAAGGTTTCAAACAGACCCAGACTGAAAGATGTGTTGTTTATTGTGTATTGTATATACGTGCGATCCATATGGCTCCGAGTACAGGATCCCTTTGTTTTCCACCCGCTGCAGATTTCTGCGTGCGTTCTCCATGCGGAGCGGGAGCCGGGTCGGGGAGAGCGGGGCGATCGGGGAGAGCACGTCGCCTCACGGGAGCTTGTCCCAAGGGCACCGGTGCTGGCAGGGGCACAAGGGGGTGGCTCAGGAGGGGAGCGTGTCTGGCAGCCCGGGAGGGCTCCCTGCACGCCAGCCAGGGCCGCCGTGCTGCGTCTCGGGCCGGCGCAGGCTGTTGAGAGCGGGCTTGAGCTTCTGCCTGGCCTGGGCTTTGCCGGCTGCTAAACAAACCGTTTGCTTTGGGAGAGGAGTTGGTGATGTGCCCTGGGCAAGGGACGGCAGGTCCCCAGAGGCACGTGAAGGTTGCCCCAAACTTGTATTTGGAGCATGCCTCTCACATTTCCCACCACTTAAATGGTTGTGAGAAGCAAGGCTGGTGCGTATGACAGGGAATACTGCGTGTGCGAGGGGGATCAATGGAACTGAGTTAGCCCATCGCCGTTTGCTTTCTGTGCAAACCCCAGATTTGCACAAGCTGAACAGTGACGGTTTTCCAAACTCCAGAGCTGTTTCCACCTGTGCTTTCTGCTGCAAAACCACCCTCCTGGCGAGCACAGTCACACCGACAGCGGCAGCAGCGGCACCGGGGCCGGGGAGCGCCAGGCAAACGGAGGGCAGAAGACAGGCAGCCTGGCAGTTCTGTATGAGCCGAGCGCTCAGACGAACCCTGCGCAAATGAGGGAACCCCAAGGCTCCTCTCACAGCGGGGGGGTGATGGGGTGGTCGCTGCTGCCCTGGCCTAACTGCCTCGCTGCGCCGGCGCAGTGCGCCTGCACGGCTGCTGTCCCGGGGTGGGAGCGGTGGGGTTCGTGCTCGGGGGTGACGGGGCTCAGCCTCCCGCTCTGCAGGCAGGTGGGACCCTTTTATTACCCGTACCATTTTCTTACCACGGACAGGTTGAAATCTGCGGTTGCTATTTTTAGAAGGATGGTATCTATCAATTCAGGTAGCAGATTGCTGGCCACAAAGATAGATGAAACAACAGCTGGTGCTTCTGAGAGAGATCAGGACAGTGGAATAGCTGCTGCATGCTGAGCCCACACACCTCCACTGTCAGCGGCCAATTTGAATGCAGGAGCTCAGCAAACCCAAGAGCTCTGCAGACACCCTGGGGTGCTCGCTTTGCTGGGGACCCCCCGCAGCCGCACCAACCTCCACTCAGGCATCCGAGCATGGTCGGGGTGTCCTGGCCGCCCGCTGCAGGCTGGACGGTTCTCCTTCACCCTCTGTCCCCTTGTCGGCAGCTCCATGTGCCCCATCATTCTGCCTCCTTAATTAACTGCCGCAACACGGCGTCGGAACCCTTGCCTAATCGGCCATCCCAGCAGCTATCGTTAAGTCATCCATTTGACCATTGCTGGAGGCTCCGCGGTGCCAGGCTCTCCGCAGAGCTCCCAACCACCCTGATTGATTGCTGCTGCAAGCCAGGTCACCAGTGACCTTCAGCACGGCACGGGTCTCCCTCTCCTTCCAGCTTTAGCTTTCCTGGCCTGTTCCTGAGCAATTAGCCTCTTTGGTAGTTACGATAGCATAAGCCTTGTCATGCGATGAATTCATTTCCGGAGTCAGTCAGCAAACAACCGGACTTGCGCTCCACCAGTCAGTTGCTGATGGTTTTTATGACAATTTTTGCTTGGAAAGATCTCAGCACCTCGCCTCAGCCAGCCTTGGGAAGTCGGCAAAGTCCAGAGAATGAAAGACTCCTGGACAAACGGTGTATGAAAGTTTCTTGGTTTCAACCCAAGAAACCCAAAGTTTGCTTTGATTCCACTTGTTTTGAGTTTTCTTTACTCAAAAAGAATAATTTAAGCTTGAATGATGAAATATTTACCGAAATTAAATTTTGAATGGTATATATCTTCACAAAAGTGCCATTTTTAGTCCTAAAAAGTGAAGCCTGCAGGGAGAGGTCTTAAACCAAATGGTATTGTTGACAAAGCAGACAAGCTTCTGAGACATGGTCTCTTCATCAGGTCAATATGTGCCCAAAAGAAAGTTCACTTTTAACAACTAGCCAGTTAGTTAATAAAAGATAGGTTATCCTTTGCCTTGATCATCAGGACCATGACATTTTTGGTTCAGAGAGAATTATTTTCTGGAGAAATCCTGGAGTTAAAAAAACAGAATGAAGGATCACGTTGCCTACTTGTAGACAGGAGATGGGGGGAGCGGGGGGGCGGGGAAGAAACCAGATGAATTGTGTTGTATAAACAATTTGTTATGAATTATCCAGTCAACTGTAATGAAAACATATGGACAAAAATCTCAAGAAACTCCTCCAATGTTTTAAAATTTGAGTGATGCTGATATTGATTGGGTGTATTTTACGCAGCTTGGCTAAATGGTGCTGCAGTGGCAGGAAAGGGCACTTGAAAGAATTGGAAAGGCACAAATCTCAGTGTACATTTTTTACATACCAGAAATCATTTTGATCAAGCTTATGTTTGTGAGTATGCGAAGTTATTGACTTTTATTTTCAAAGTGAAAGACTTGTTTTGAAGGAGGTTAAGAATGTCAAGAATTATTCTTAAAACATAATTTCTAGTTATATTATGCCTATACTTAAATGTTGCTACAGAGTATTCTTGCAAAGATTTAATTTTTGTTGGTCAAATAGCCTTTTTTTGTTTTATTTTTAAAACCCTGAAGGAAGGTCACTGAACAATGAGTTGACTAAGACTGAAAACAAATGTATTTACGTTGAACTTACAGATCTTGATGTTGAGGGTTCCCTACTACCATAAAAAAAATAGACTTATATTTTATATGCTTATAATAATAATGGAAAAGCTATACTCCAAAAGGAAAACAGAAGAGTTTCAGCATTCCAGCAAAACCAAAGAGCCATTTTCTTTGTATAGGGAAGTTTCAAAATGTGTTGGTTTGTTCTGATTTTGAGAAAAAAATGGGAACCATCAGAATTTCCTCCAACAATGGAGGAATCTGAGCCCTGCCAACGGGCAGCATCCTCTCGGTGGGCTTTGCCCTGAAGAATCAGGTATGGGTGGGGACCTGCGCCTGCCCTGCAGCCTCTGCTCCACGCCGGGGACCCCAGTGCCGAGCCCCCTCCTCTGTCCTTGTCCCATGCCGGGATGGTCCCTCCTCAGCGTTGAGCCACGTCGTGCAGCCCGTCATGGAGGAGCAGAGATAGGATTGCTGCTGGGGGCCGCGCTGGCACTTATCCCACCCCGCTCCCCCTCTCTCTCCCCATTAATACCACCACAAATTAAATGACAACGATGCAAATGCGGAGCACGGCATGGGGAACGCTGCTGACTGCATAATGGCCGTCATCGCTGCCTGCATCCCGTCACTCTCCTCCAGGTAATTAATTGCCCTGTAAAGTGCTTTGAGATACACTGTATGAAAAATGCTTTATAAAAAAGACTGATACAATAGAGCTGTTGGTATTTAAAGTGGTAAAAACCAAGATAGGAAGACTGTTGGCAAATACATTTTTAGTCACTCTTTAAATTAGAAAGGTCCATCAATGAAAACTCGGGCAATTCATTACCCCCTCGCTGCTGCAGTGCTATGTTTAAGGTACACACATATATGGGCCAGAATCATAATCTCCATATGAACTAGTTATTTATAACTACTGACAGGAGGAATTATGTGAAATAAACATAATTTATAGTTATTCCAGGAAAAGCCATCAAAATGAAAACTAATAAGGATTTCTTTCAGCTAAAAAGGTGTCAATTTGTTAGAAACCGATGGGCAATGTTAATGCATCTGACAGAATTATTAATATATTTTCAAACAATGTAATTGTTTATAAGCAGTCCACCTCACTGGGCCAGGGACCATGGTGGTGGTGATGCAATGGAAAACACCAAGGCCTTGGCTTGTCCAGTGACTTTTTTCTTCTTCACATTGGCAACTCCCATTTTTTACAGCAAATGCTAAAACCAACCCAAAAAACGGCATGAAGCGCAGGACGGGGTCCAGTACGGAGCGGGGTCTGGAGGCTCAGGAAACACCACTTGTGCATGAGGATGTCACCTGTGCTGCCACTCCAGTGACCCCGGCTTGGCCTCAGCTCCATCCCAATGCCCTTGGCCTCAGCTCCATCCCAATGCCCATCCCATCCCACCCCATCCCATCCCCACCCTGCAGGGTCATGGCTGCTGACGGCATTTCCCGCTCTGCCAAGAGGCCTGGGGCTGTTGAGGTCCTGTATGGAGCTACCGGGCATAAAGCCCAGGCACCCCCAAAACCCTCGGGGGAGGCTGCCCTAGCTGTTGACGAGCTGAAGACCAGACCCCAGCCCTGGAGCCCCCCGGGTGGGACAGACAAGGCTCTTTAATGCAGCGCTGATGTCCCCCTCCTGCTGAAGTGGCCGCACGAGCCACCGCCGGGTGCTGCTGGATGGTGACAGTGACAGTGTTTCCACAGGGTTGCACTCAAATCATCTACCACAATCCCTGGTTTGCATGCAAGCCAAAGGAATTGTCCTCTTGGTAAATTCCATTTTATTGACAAATGGGTTTTTTTCTGCAGGAATTGTCTTGCAACATAATAATTTCCATTTTAGAACATGAAAAGAAATAGCGGGACCAGTCCTGGCATGGGAGAGACCGAGCACCGCATGCCACAAAGGCGGCGTGAGCAGAACTGAGCAGCGGCGAGGCGCCGAGCAGGGCAGCACCTGGAAGCGAAGAGCTTGCAAACCCTTCATGACAGCAGTGACTGCGGGAGCTCGGAGTGACTCATTTTCTTTCCCCCTTAACCGTTCACCAGAATGCTTCAGACCTGCAGTGACATACTCTGCATCGCTGTTTAAAACGTGCCTGCAAAGGCTTCCCAGAACTTTTCATTTGCTGCTTTTGCAGTCCAAGGGCTCTCACCCGCGTTTCATATAATTTAGTATTGCCACAAAATTGGAGAGAATAATTTCAGATTCAAAAGAGAAGTGAGCAAAGGAGAGATCCCCAATCCAGCACCATATTTCTACCTACAACACAGGAACAGCCGAACTATAGAAAAACAGAGGCGTCCGCGAGAAGGGAAAGTTTGTCTTTCTCAGCACGTGAGTTCCCGTCGGCTGTTCGGGCAGGCCGTGACGGTCTGGTCACAGGCCAGGGCTCTTCTGGGCACGGCTCCCTCCTCGCCTCTCGAAACCAAAAGGCGGCAGAGCTCCCACGGCCACGGTGCTCCCGGGAGCAGCGCAGGCAGCCACCCCGCTGCATGCAGCGGCCATCCCACCCAGGCAGAGGGGCTCTGGCTCGTGGTGCCGGGACCGCGGCCGGTGCCACCTGCACCAGGCTCCTTTCTCGCGCTCAGCAAGAGCGACTGAGTGGGAAGTGGCCAAGCCCCGCTGGGACAGCCTGGTTCAGCAAGAGGGACTCCAACAGATTCATATTTTAGCCCTGACCTGGGATCTGTTCTCACACTGTTAGGTCTTGTCACTTGATGCTGCTATTCAAGGTATCCCCTTGGATCGTCACATGAGCAGCTCGCTTGGCTTATTTGATACTGCTCTCAGTCGTTTCAAATCTTATTTATCAAATAGACAGCATTTTGTTTCGATGGGTGATTTTTCATCTTCCATTAGTGAAGTTGTTTCCAAGGTTCCCCAGGGCTCTATATTGGGCCCGTTGTTATTTTGTGTTTATATGCTGCCACTGGGTTATATTATTCATCAGCATGGAGTAGCTTTCCATTTCTATGCAGATGATTCTCAAATTTATTTGTCTGCTAAACCCAGCGCTGTCTCAGCTGTCTCTGCGCTATCAGCCTGTCTCTCTGACATCACAAGATAGATGTGGCAAAACTTTTTGCCGTTAAATTCAGACAGAAGAGGTGAGGCCTGCCTCGATGCCAGCCTTTTATTTCCTGGGATGACACCTGCAATACGATCACTACCGGGACTTCATCGTCCTGTCCCCACCTGTGCACTCCCGCTTTACCTTGCTGCTCCCTACTTGATTTGTTAGCATGCACCACGTTCAACACTTGCCTCTGCCTGCAGCGTGATTTGTGGCTGCCATCGGCGTTGCCATTCCGATGCATATTAAGGCAGCGGGGTTGGGGGACAACCTCCCCACCTCTCGCTTGCTGACAGCCTGCAAAGGCCTTCATTTGTTTGCAAGCACTGTGCAGAAAGATGTGTCCATAGAATCACAGAATCACAGAATCACTAAGGTTGGAAAAGACCTGTAAGATCATCAAGTCCAACCATCAACCCAACACCACCATGCCCATTAAACCATGTCGCACAATGCCATGTCTACACGTTTTTTGAACACCGCTGGTGATGGTGACATCTTACAGATCTGCAAGGGTCTGTGCACATTGATGTCGGCGAAGTGAAACATTTTAGAAATGTTTCTAAGTTTTTAAATGTTTATCATCCAGTAGCATTTAAAAACCTGGTACTCTGCAGGTACAAGTCCCAGGTAGCACCATGCACATTCTTTGTACAGACACACAGCTTGGCGCGTTTCTCCGGTGAGAGGCAACAGACAGTCCTGAACGACCACTGAGGAGCGCTGGATCTCTCTGTGTGGTCCACAGCACCTTCTCACCCTGCCCTTCACCTCCTCTCGGAGGGCTGGGGGCAGTGGGGAAGCCCACATCCCACTGGCCACGAACCATGTAGTGCGAGCCCTCAGTTATCACAGGTTTTGCGTGATCATGAATATATTACAGTCATCTCTATTAGAGCTGACATAGGTTAAAACATACGTGTGACAGAATGAAAGAAAGTTTCAGAGCAGACTTCTGATTTCAGCAGCTGTTGGTAGGAAAAGGAGCTGCTCAGAGACCCTCGCCAGGCTCCTGGGGCTGATCTGGGCAGCTGGGCTTGGAGGGGGACGCCCCGCGACGCTCCCCTGTAGCAGGGGCTGCTGGGGTGGCAGAGCTTGTGCCTACCGATGTCATACGAGGTCTGGATCACATGGGGGACGAGAGAAGCTTGATGGACGCCCACCAGGAGTTACAACCCGGTTAGTGTCCTGTTTCAATGTCTGGGTTTGTTCCCTTCCACGGCAGCGTGCTGGCACCGAGCGGTGCAGCCTCTGCCAGCGCCCGGGGTCCCCTGAGCTCATTCTCCTATTTGTGATCTTCCCGAGCAACCCTGGTTTTTGCCTTTCAGTGTGTTGCCCGCATCTTTAAAAAGTCCTTCAAAAATAGTCAATTTGTTTCTATAAGGATGAACCAACTAGTTCTCGCAGAGACATCAAATAAATCTACTTCATACATTATTTGTTAACTTCATCAAATAAAGTACAATTTTATGGCTTAAATGTCAATCTCCACAGCTCATTGAGTTCTTTAAAACAGCAGAGAGACTTGCCTGTTTACAGAAGCAAAAATTAGGCAGGCAGCTTTCAGCTGGTGCGGGGAGCCTGTTGGTTCTTGTACTAGGAAGAATCATAAAATACATTCAATGTGGAGAGCGTGCAATTTGACAAAGACAATTTGATTTGTCCATGGCTTTTAAAATATTCATACCACTTTGATGGACTATAGTTTTATAAATATGGATTACCATTAACTGGCACAGGCAGTCACTGCCAACAGATAGTGTTCCGTGAGGCTTGTTCGGAATGAAGGCCTCCAATAAAAAAAATCATTATCTCTGCCTAAAAACCCTAATCAGTAATGTTTGGTTCATTTGCAGCTCAGAGGTCAGTAATTCACTTTAACTGCTTATGTGTTTGTGTCGTTTGGGAGGAAAAGCATTTCGTAGTTTTGCTCCTCAGATCTAGAAACCGCCCCTGGAGCCGGGGCAGGCGCTGCCAAAGGGGTGGCCGGGGGGTGCGGGGAAGCCGTGCGGCACCCGGCCCCGAGACGGGCCGGTGGCAGGAGCAGCCACGCTGGGCACAGAGCCGCCCGGCAGAGTCAGCGCTGCCCGGGCTCTCGCCAAGCAAATAAACCGCACGCCCCTGAGCCACAAGGATGCACGGGAAAGACAGCAAGCCCCTGTCCAGGGTGAGAAATTGGAAAGTGATGTGAATTCAGTGAAACGCCTGATATCCGCCCGGAATCTGTGGAAAACCTCCTCCCTGTGGTGCTTTGCACTGGCTCGCAAGAGATGCGATTACCCGGTTAGTGGGGTGAGCACGCTGCATGCGCCAGGAGGGTCTGGGTCCCCTTGGAGGGAAACGTGTGCAGCCCATGACAGGAACGGCAGCGGCCGCAGCGCCGACGGGAGCGAAGGGGCAGCCTCTCACACCCAATTACCCAGGACAGCAGCGGAGCTTCTCCAGCTCCCTGGGTATTCCGTCAGCAGCAGGAGGCTTCTGGAAGAGCTGTGCTCGCCATTCGGCGTCGTGCGTGCTCAGCCAGGACTGGAGTCACAAGGGACGGGGACTCTGACAAGAGCATCTGCACCGGTAGGCCAAGTGGGGGTCAAGAAGAACATGCAGCTGCATCTGTCAGAAAATTAATTTTTTTTTTAAGACAAGGAAAAACTAAGAAGTTGGTAATAAATAAAAAATAAGAGTTGAAATCCAGGGAAAACAATGATAAGGTTTGATATTGCTTTTGTTGGCTTCAGATCTGAAGCAGAGTCTGAGAGTATGGGTAATAAGCACGTCACACACGACTTCAGGCTTGTTGAAGCGATAAACCAATAACTAGCTTGTTCTTGGAATAAAGTACTTTGTGTATGGTATATACACATAGACAAGCATACACAGGAGAGCGCTGGTGCGTCCAGCGTGCAACCTGAGAACCTGAATTAGCAAAGTGCTTTGAGTTTCTAACAGTAATTCAACTTGTGAAGTAGCTTCAGTTTCCAGCCCAAAAGTTTATTCAAGTTAAGAAAACACATCCTCAGATTAAAAAGAGTATTGCACCACTGTCAATTTTCAGATGTTGCCATCACGAAAAAAAAATTACATTTCAGGCTGACGAGCGACTAATCAAGGCAAGTGAAACGGTGCTGCAATAAATTACTCCACAGCGAAATAAACCACACAAACAGACCGATGATAATAAATGTAAATTATTTCTCTGAAGAAATTTTCTTGGTATATGAGTAATACGAACCATCAGGAAGGAGTCTTCCTTAACATTAATTACAGAAAATGACAAGTGAGCTGATGACTGCGAAGGCTCATTATCTGAGAACATATTCACAACTTTGCAATTTGCGCGAGATGTACTCGGGCTAAATTAATCTCCCTTCTTTGCATGAGCCTCTTCTAATTTTCATGTTATTAACAGGTTTGCAGTATCACTCAGTGCTTGTCACTCTAATCAGGTTTCGGCATGTTCGCAAAAGCGAAGTGTCATTTATAAGGATAAGCCCTCATAATGGCGCTCTCTTTCATGTGGAGAATTCTACAAGGTTGCTTTTAATAAGGTCCTTTAATCATCTCCCTTTGCTCAACTTTTGGCCCCTCTGTTTTTTCATGAAGAGTCATTAAAAGACTTTGAAGTTCATCAAGGATGAAAAATTCATGACATTGTTGCAGGGAAAAGGCCAAGGGACGGAGGGACGCGACTGGGCAGGGGGACGGGCGCAGCCGGGGGCCGGGGGACAGCCTCTCCCCGGGCTCTGCCCGGGCTGCGGGACATCCCTCCCAGCGGAGCCGATGCCGAGCCCACCACCTCGCCCTCGGCGCTCGCCCAAGTCCCAGCTCCCACAGGTGCTCCCTGGCTCCTCTTCCAAAACCGTGACTATCCAGAGCGGGAGGCGGGCGAGGGGTTGCCTCCGTTGGCAGCCGCAGCTGCTCCTGCCAGGGGTCTGCAGGCAGCAAAGGCAGCAGCATCCTCCCTCCGCTCCTGGGCCAAGCCCCGGCACAGGGTGGCTGCCAGCGGTGCCGCCGCCGTGGCACCTCTCACCTGCGGCTGAAGATCATCGGCATACCTCCCCTCCCGGGCTGACTCAGCCCTCCAGATCAGCCCAGCGCTCCGGGCAGCCGTGGTGCTTCGGCTCCTCCACGGCGACACCCCGGGGTGAATCGGCGGAGGGAGGGTGCCAGCGGGAGGGACGGTTTGGGAGCAAATGGATGTCCCTGCTAGCAGCAGCAGCAGGCAGCAGCAGAGGGGAGGCACGTGGTGCTTTAGAGGGGAGCGTTAATCAAAGGTGACATCTCTCGAGGTCTGCGGTATGGCTGGGCTGTTTGAGGTTAACCTTATTCTTCTTCTGTGATTTGATAACACTGGACTGGTGTTTATGCTGAAGCTTTTGAACACAATGGAAGGAGGGGGAGAACTTTATTAAATTTTTGAAATTCATTTAAGCGGGGCTAGCATAATGAATTGCCAGATCTTGTGTGCACATTGTCCCCGGAAGCAACAATAATTTAGGTGGACATAAACCAATATGTAGATTAAAAATGTTTAAGCCAAGTGTCGTAAAATATATAAAAACATAAGGCAGAATTAACATATCAAAGTTTAGCATTATAAGTAATGACGGGTCAGATATAAGGTTATGTCTGCAAAATTGCATTTCAATATAATAAATCCATTCAAACTCTGTCCAGAGACACAAATTGAATCTATAGATGAAGCAACTGCAATCCATTGAATGTTATGAAGTATTCAAGTGAAAAAAATGCATTTAGAAAAGGAAATTGAGTGTATTTTAAATATACAGGTGCTTGGAACTTCCATATAGCTTTATGCTCATACAGATTTGTATACACTGCATACACAGCCTACTTTTGACAAAGTCCTCAAAATGATGAATTTCTGATGGAAGACTTGATATTGCAGCAGATCTGTTATGCACCGCTTATCCTGTAACACAAACCATTAATAATAATCACACTCCCCGCTGTACCGAGCTCTCTTGTTAGGGTTTCAAAGCTTTTGCAACTCCACACACCCTGGAAGGATGCTGCTGCAGGCGAGGACCGCGAGGGCTGGCCCAGCCCAGGGGACCCACGGTGCCGCTGTCCCCGTGCTCCCCGGCAGGTCCTTGGCTCTGCGGACAGCCGGGTGCTCCCAGCCTCACGCCCCAGGATCTCCATCCGCCACCTCCATCCCAGCCCTCCTCCCTCGCGTTTCCGGAGCCGAACTTCCCTGAATGCCGGACACTTGGTGCCTCCATCCGCCAGCTCGGATGGAGCCGAAGGGAGCGCACTAACGAGCACGGCTGGAGCGTTGCGAGCCCCGGTGTCTTATGAATATTTGATAGAAGCGCAGCCCTTCTCAAGCTGCATTAACACGCTGCTGAGAGTTATTAGCGCTAATAACGCACCGCAAAAGGCGAGCACGGGCACCAGGACGGGGAAGCTCCTTCCCCAGCTCCCACGCGCTCTGTGGCTGAGGGCAGGGGGAAGGCTGCCCGCAGCCCCTTGCGCCAGCCCTGCCCAGATGCCCACCCCACGGACCGGGGTGGAGGCAGGCGACACATTTACCCGAATCCTGCGCCCTGTGGGGAGCGTGGTGAGGGGACAGGTGGAGGTGCTGCCACGACATCTCGGAGCATCCCTGGCAACAGCAAAGGGGGAGGCGCGGGGGCTCTTCCCTGCTCCTGCCAGTCTCCCTTTGGGCTTGCCAGGATGCTGCTGGAGCCAAGAGGGGACCTGTGGCTCCAGGTCCCGGGCTGTTCATGTTCGGAGGTGGCGGGGCAGGCAGGGGAAGGGAGGCAGGGAGCCCTCCCCATGGCTCTGGCAAGGCGAGGCAGGGACCGGATCGAGCAGCGACCAGCAATCCCAGCTCCCGGGCACGGGAGAGCTCTGGCGGCGAGGCCTCAAGAGTGGAGATTAAAAGGTGCTTTTGGGAGCTTGCGTGATGGGGAACGCAGACTTTAATAGACATGTTCATCTTTCAGCAGTGTGTTTTGCATGTAATAATGTCAGCACACTTCTCATTCTGGCAGAAATTCCACAGATAATTGGAAAGAAGTAAAAATGAAAACATTAGAATTTGCCATGTCATATGTTAACTTTTTATTATTGTATGATGCCAATGGTCCACTGACAGATGCTGTGTTATTAACATTTGATTAAAAATCACTTCAGGTCTAAAGCAGCCTGTTCAGAAGAGAACATCTTGACAAGCCTGGTGGTTTGTGATTGACAATTAATAACATTCTGTGTGTCACAACATAGATAGTGTGACTTATTGGTGCTGGTGTAACGCAACACTTTTCATCTGAGCTCTTCAAATTGGTACATAGAAATAGGAGAGAAAGAGCCTAATTCAGCTGGCTTTGATTACAAACAAAACGGAGCTAGTGCAGATCTCTCCATCCCCTTCCCAG
The DNA here is from genome assembly GCF_030936135.1 of Gavia stellata. NCBI lineage: Eukaryota > Metazoa > Chordata > Aves > Gaviiformes > Gaviidae > Gavia > Gavia stellata. The sequence goes on from NC_082617.1 coordinate 13,149,723, forward strand.
AGCAGATCGACAGCGCTCAGCAAGACGAACCCTCATCCCACCCATCCTCTGCAAGGGAAAGGACTTTGCCACCTCGCTACACCACCAAACTTCTGCGCAAAAACTCAGTATTAAACTATGTGATTACAGCAGTTATTTGCAGCAGTAAACTACAAATCTGTTTGTTTAACAAAATGTTAGAAGGAAAACTTTAATTTTCTTAGATATTGAAATAATTTGTAACTGGAAAGCTGATAGGTCAGTCCTCTGAGGTTTGGTTGGGGACTCTTAAGTGCACGCTACTACAGGTGAGATCTTATGCCTGTGTGTCAATAGTGAAATTCACGAAAAACGTGTAAATTATCTTCTTTGGATGAGGTCTGGAAGGTACCGTTTTAATTGCCTTTGCTCTAGCAAAGGTGAAATTCTGACAAACTCTGATTGTGCTCTGCCTACTCTGAAATAAAGGCTTTAGCAGCACTGACCACATTTATATCCAGACACAAACGTTACTGTGGATTCAAGCGCTGCACCACAGCGAGCAGGAGTCTGGGCAGCTCTGGTTAGGAGCAGCCTCGACCTCTGCAAATCCAGCAAACCCCATCCAAATGGGTCCTTGCCATCTTTGTGTCATCATTTAGTGAAAACCCCCTTCCCGAGCACTACGGGGCAAAGCGCTCTTTGCTCAGAGGCAGCAAAGAGCCACAGCAACTTCTGCCGATGGAGCAGGACCAGCGCGCTGCCCACGCAAATGTTCCCTCACACAGAGTTGGATGTGAAATGCCGTTTTAACGGACAGGGTCCAAGCTACTCCAGAGACCTGGGGTTTTTGCTCCCGGAGGAGCAGCCGAGGCGCAGCAGGGACCCTGCCCCTCTCCAGCTGGGCACCGCCGTCCCGGAGCAGCCTGTGCCTCCACCGCAGCTCCGTCCCCCAGCTCCACCGTGTCTGCCCGGTCCTGCCGACGCTCCCACCGCAGGCACCACGCACCGCTCCTGCCCTCTACAAACAACCAGCTGCCACCTGCATTGCCTATGCCCAACCGCTGCCCCGCTCACCCCCACGCAAAGCGCCCCATTGCCAGCGTGCTGCTTCTCCCAGCTGCATTTGGCCAGGGCTTGCTGTGCTGTACAGAGCGCGGTTGCAGTTACATGCCAAAGCAATGCAAACACTTTCCCAGCCCTAATGCAGTAAGCAGGGGAAATAATTACAGATTTCCAAGGTTCAACAGGGAATACTTCTGAGAAATGCGTCCTCCACTGGGAGTTTCATAACCATTTAATCTAATTTTTCTTGATGTTTTGATCTTCCTTTTAAACAAGGCATTTGTCATTAGCTTTCAAGGAGACAAGTTGCTAATACATTACACTCTTAAAAGGCCCACAGTTAGTGTCAATGTCTTCTGATGGCTGTTCACTAACAGTACATGAAAGAATTGCCAGCGTCAGTTCCTCTCCTCTTGGCTGCAACGGCAGCACGGTCCCTCCTGGCAGCGCCGGCAGGCCAGGGGGGCATGAGGTCCGAACTCCCCTCTACTCTTTCTATCCAGAGTGTTTTTCATGGTGCTTTTACCACCTGGCTTGTGCTTGGATGACTCTGGGTGCTCCTGACCATTTCTAAGTGGACATAAAGCAAAGACTTATTAAGAAAAGGAAACATGAGAATAAATCCTCTCACACAAAAGTCCTGTTCTCCCATTCAGCTCCAAAGGGTGACTTTCACCCCTAAATAGGATGAGAGTCTCAACTAAAGTCATCTCTGTTTACTAATTATCTCCAGCGAGGAGCACGGTGCAGACAGAGCCAAAAGCTGCCGGATGGGGCCCGGAAAGAGGAGAGGTGCCCCAGTCGGGGTTGCTCACTTGGTCCCACACCAGTCCCCAGTGCAGCAGCATCCTGCAGCCGCCCCATGGCCTGACACAGGCTGGAGGAAACTGGATCGGTCTTTGGGAAAAGGGATTCGAGGTTGGAGAGCGGGAAGAACAACCTGAAACCAGACACGTCCCCGGTGGGAGTGGGACAATCTGTCGCTTCGGTTCCTTTCCCAAAGGGCAGGGGTGCAAAGCCCCCCGGGGAGGCACCGCACACACCAGCCCTGCTGCAGCCATTCAAGCCGCCGGCATGTTCTTCTGCTGCCTTCCAGGGGGTCTTGGAAAATCACACTGTGACCTCTCTTCGGCAAGCCGGAGGAAACCCTGGGCCAGCCCGGGCAGAGCCGGGACTGCCCAGACCCCAGCCCTGCCGCAGGGACTCTCACCTCCAGTCTCTGCTTCCTCAGCTCTTGAAGAACGTGAACAAAGCAGATGGAAAAAATATTTTTAACTTCTTGGATGACATAACTTGCATATTAAATAATAATGAACCAATAAATTACAATAAACTAAACAACCAGAAGAATACGTACGTGGAGTTTGGAGTATTTCTAAATTAATAAATCATTCATGATGTATAAACTCTGTGTAGCTAAATGCATCATTTACTGAACTTTAACGCATTTCATGACATATCCACCTCTAACTAGCTGTTTTTTAAGAGCAGGCGTGCATCTTCACAGAAATGGGGGTTGATTAGTGGATTACAGAGATTAGCAAGACTCATTCACTACAGCATCAATAACAGGAGCAGCACATCTATGGCCATTTTCAGTATTTACATCTCCGTCAAATCCCATGGGGCAGCATACCCTGATTTCCCATGCTCTTCCTGAGAGGGGACCGCACCAGACGGAGCCTGCATCCCCCGGACACCCCTGTGCTCGACAGAGCAGCCCAGGCTCCGGGCAGGGCAGAGCCACCCCTGCACCCCAGCAGCGAGAAACCAGCAAGAGGCATCCAGTCCAGGGAGCCGTAACGGGTGTCTGCGGAGCTGCGGGAACAGCACTCCGTTAACTCGGAGGGCTCCGAACCTCCCCGCGCGTTCCTCACCTCACAGCCCAGGCTCACTTTGAGCACCCCAAGACTCCTCTGCAGGATCTGGAGAACATGAAGCATGTTTGAACATCAGATTCTTACATAAGGGGTTAAGATGGATTTAAAAGTCTGATTTTAGGTTTTTCTGCTGAAGACCACGAGCTGTGCCGCCTCCAAAGAGGCTGGACAGAGGCTTGCTGCTGACTTGCAGCTGCGCCGGTGGAGGGGCTGCCCTTCGTTAGGCATGTTGCACAGGCAGTCACTCCTCTGACACGGTGTCACTTCTCTCTGGCTGCGTAACTTTTTCTTAAACAAGATAATGCTGAATAATGCATAGCAGGTACGTGTTTTTTGACAAAGAGTCATTCCACTAAAGTGTTTTTTAATTGGGAGGCATCACAAACATTTCCAAGCACCCAGCTGCTGCTGGAATACCTAATGCCTGGGCAGGCGGCAGCTCGCTGCCGGGAGGGAGGGCAGCAACCTCCTCAGAAATATCTACTTTTTCTGTCCTTTACAACATGTGGCTTCTCTTTTCATACCTCACATTGACTTCTCAGCGTAGAAACCTGAAAGACTTCTGCCGTTGCCCTCACAGCAAGCTTCACGCACGGACAATTCAGGCCACTCGTGCAGGCTGCGCTCGGATACGGGATCCAGGAGGAGAAAGTCAGGTGTCTGGGAGGCAAAGATGCATCTCCGCTGCTCTGCAAAAGACCAGAGTCACTAGAGAACCTTCACCCACTGAAGCATCCACCCTCTGGGGTGTCCCAACAGCACAAGTCCCATCAGATTCCCAGCCAGGCTGGCTCCCAAGGAATGCCGAACAGGGAGGTTTGCCTCCATCCCACAGTACCCAGCCCGCGACAGCCACTGTGGCATTAACCCTGGAGGAGCCGGAGCAGCCTGGTGCTCCTTGTTTGAAGCCCTGCACATGTCATATGGTAATTAATGGGTGTGGGATTTCTTTTGACAGGAATTCAATGGCCTGGAACAGACTTTGTGCCAGTCTGTTGTGCCTCAGGCAAAGTGCTTACTAAGTAATTTTATGGATACCAAGCTCAAACATTTTACAATTAGCACTTTGTTTGCTTTAGTTTGTAAAAGGCAGGGCCTTACCTCTCGCATTGTGGCTGACAAACTTCAGCTCCAGAAAAACCATCTTTCCCCAAAAACAGTTTTCTCTGGTATTAACCTGGGGAGCAAGCTGGATCTGAGCCGCCGAAATGGCTGCAGATGGAGGGGGGTGGCAAATGCCCGGCCCCCGGCAGGGAAGAGACCTGAAGGTGCTGGCTGCATCACACCTGAGGATGCTGCTGAGCACCTCTGCTCCCAAAACATCGGGAAACCACCCACAGAGACCCCAGGGCAGCAGCTTGTGCAACAGGCAGCTTCCCATATGAGGTTTACAGATGCTTTCCACAAGCCGGAGGTGGAATTGCACCCACTCGTGCAGGCAGGCAAGCACCGTGCCTATTCCCAGTGCCGGGGTGGCAATTGCATGGAGACCCTCCACAAAATCCCACTAGCAGAGCTACCAGCCTTCCTGAACCTCCTCCACCCTTCATGGCATGCCGTGCTGACCTCTGTGACTGACGGAAATTTAAAGATAAAGCCAGGCACAGAACCAGGTCTGCCGTCAGAAGCAGCGGCCAAGCAGCTTCCCGCGCGTTGAGCCCCGGCCGCCATGGGTGGAGGGGCTGCTGGAGAGCTGCGCCGGGCGGCCGCTGCAGAAGACCTCGCCGAGAACTCCGAGCGCCGAGAAGAGGGCAGGGTGCGCTCGGCAGAGAAATATCTTACAGTAAACAGAATATTGTTTTATATGAAACCATTAAAAAGGTCCCTGAGGGCAGCCCTAAGTATAGATTATATTTTACTCTGAATCCCTGTTTTGACTTGACTTTATAACAAAACCATGTTCTCTGTATTTAAGCAGATGCAGTAAAGGAAAGGTCGTGACTGGTGCTGACATGGAAATCTCATTTGGCTCATGGGTCCCCTTAGGGTCTTTATGCTGTGTGGTACTTTAAGCATATTTCAAAGTACAACACTAAATGTCACTCTTTAATAGACAAGAGGCATTCCAAGTGTTTCTTGAATTTCCTTGGAAAGTGCTTTCCTGAAGGCAAGGGCTCCGTGCTGTTCCAGTTCACACCCGTCGCAGCAGGGAGAGCTCCATCGCAGCCGAGGAGCAGGGCCGCTCCGCAAGCACCCAGAGCAGCACCCAGCAGCCACGTCTGCCTGTTCCCCTGGAGGTGATTAAGCCTGGTAACAGCTTCTTGCAATAGCTGAGAACCAGGAAGAATTGCAGAAAAGAAAAAAGAAATCAAATCCTGTTAACGCATTTACGATATTTTGAATTAATTTTCAGCTTTCTCTTTCCTCATCCAATTCCTCACACTCAGTCATCAGCTCTTTCGGGATGTTAAACAGTTAAATTTACTTTTTTTTAAGCATGTAAGGTCTAACACAATCTTTACAAGTCGCTACAGCCCAATCCCCAATTCTGAAGTCTCTCAAAGAGCAGTCAGATCTTATTCTGCTGCCAGCCTCCAGATGCAGTGAAGATGAGTAGCTAGCCAAATGGCCTGGAAATTTTTTATTTTCAGAGAATTAATTTAATTAATTTCTTCAACAAATAAGGGATTCACTGACAAGTCAGAGGGGTGGACACTGGTCAGGAAGAACTGAACTCCGTGAATAATTTCTGCTTTAAAAGGTAGCTAAAGCACTGAAAAAAATTAACTTCATTTTGACAGTTAAATTGGACTTTGAAAATGGACATTTTTATTTACAGTTTAACCTACAAAAGGGAGACCGAAACACTCTGTAAATCCTCAGAGACCCGACAGCTCCTGCTCAGCTGAATGCGACATTCCGGGCTGATCCCAAACTAAGGGTCTGTTTCCCATTTTTGCTTCAGCACAACCAAGACTAGTAGGTCCAGTTTTTCTGTTCGGTCAAGGAAAATAGAGAAACCCAGCGGCTCCAGCTCTGACTCGCAGCAAGAGTCATCAGCCACAGCACTTTTGCAAACAGCCTGGACAGGGGATCAACAGGCTCCTCCTCTCCGTGGCTCTCCGCAGGGCTAGGATTTACAGTCAGTTTATGCTGCACGTACCGTATGCAAGCTTATTTTTCTCTTAGCTGCTATAAAAATTAAAGATTTAGGTATGTACTGCAAAAGGTACTACCAATTTTATGTACTAGCATTTCTCTCCTATGATCAGGGTATAAATCCAGCTTTTTCAGCATGTCTATAAATTACTCTGTATCAACAGGGCAGCTGCAGGTCAACTAAGCAAAGTCAGATAAACCTTTTATAACTTCTTGCTGTGGCTATTGTTATCATAAACTTCTCACACACTTCAGGACAGCTTTGTCATCTGTCCTCACGATCAAACACATCTTCTCCATCATCATTGGAAAGGTCTCTAACAACATTTTCTTACTTCTGAATATTTACCAGTGCTTTTCAGCTAATTGGTGGCAGCCTGCATGGAAATTGAGTCTGCCAGAGCCATGTGCCGGCTGCTCAGGACTGAGGTGACACTCAGTCACTTGGAGCTTTAAAAGTACTTCTGGAATTTCGTTGGCTAATTCTCTTCTCTCAAGAGCGAGGCAGCAGTTGCCTGCACGCACGCAAGATGTGGGTTATTGCTGTCATGATGCTGCCGGAATTACCCAAGATTTTTCCCCCTGAGAAGCATCACAGGAAAACTAAAGGACTTATCACAGAAAGCAGAAAAACTTTAACGTTCTGGCCCAAAGAGGGGCACTAGTTACCTGACGTCTCTGCTAATCCAGATTCACACACTGAAGTCTCTAAGCGTGGTAAGTGTGAGCAGTCTCACCTTAACAGAGCCGCTCCTTCAGTTGTAACAAGTTCCCGTGCGAGTCGCATCCCGTGTCCGGCCGGGGCGAAAGGCTGGGACCATCCGCGGCAGCTGCCCCCTCGCCTGCGCGGGGCCGGGGCCGCCAGGCAAGCACCGTTCCCTCGAGGCACGACCATGAGTGCCCCAAATGCTTATCAAGATTAGGGCAAATACGCCGACATGTAGGATTCACACCGAGACGGCGCTGCAGAAGACAGTCTTTTCAGAAGACAAGGTGCAAGAAGAAAGTTGATGTGAATCCGCAGGAGAGATGGGGCAGGCTCAGCCCTTCACACCCTACCAACAGCATCACTGCACGATTCCCCCGCTACATCATTGCCCTGCCTGTCCTCACAAATCTCATTTATTGTCATCATTGTGAAAAACAAAATATTTTTGTAGTGTAAATGGAAGCAAGTATTTGAAGTCACATGGTGCTTCCTTTGCATTAATTAGCAATTTACTGAACAAATATTGCTGTGTAAACCAACAATCAGTATCTTGTAATTAAAAGCCTGTTCATGTTTATCTGTAATCTTTCCCCGAAGATAAAACCCTCTGAAAACCACAGTCTACAGATGTTTCCAAAATGGAAAGACTGTCAATGTAAAGAAACTCACTGAAATAAGTAAAACATTGTCATCTATGTATGTGAAGTACCAGAATAATCCGACTGAGCTCACGCTCACCTTTGTCAGCCTTTGCCTGGCCTGGGACACAGACAGCGGAGAGGAGCGCATGTTGGCCTCGGGCAGGGTCCCACACCCTGCTGCAGACACGTCGTGCACTGCGGCGACTTGATTGTTCCTCTGCTCTGAGCAGCACCAGCCTGCCCGGGAATCCTGGCCCGGAGGAGTCAGCCCTCGGATCTCTGCAGCCGATGCTCATTCCCCCTCAGGCACACATGCAGCACAAGGTTAACACAAGCTCTGTTCGTGCAGGAAAATCCCCTGAACTTTTGCAAATACATCCATGCCCTACCGAATATACAACCAGCTCTATTGGCGGTTTTCAAAGGGTTAACTTCAGAAGGTACTTCTACGTTTCCACAATGAACTCTCCCCAGTGGAAAAATTCCTGATCTTCATTAATATTTAAAAATGAAAGCATGGGTATTCTCAGTAGAATGAGAGACACAAGGACAAATTAATCTCTGGGGTAACCGTCAAACTCCACCAAGTTAGAGATACAATGCTCCGGTTCCTTCTGCTGATTAGAAGGGAGGGTGAAGACCCGGCTAACAGGCCCGTCCCCAGCGTTTTCTCCCTCGGAACTCCCCAGCTGATCCCCGGGGCAGTTTGCTCACAGGTCTTTTCCCGGGGGTTTGGCGCAGGCGCGTGTGCCTGCCCGAGCTGTCCCGGCTGGCTTTGCCCGGCCACGCTCTGGGGGCCAGCCTCTCGCCCGCTGCCGGGCATCGCCCAGCCCGGGCCACCCGTGGGGGTTGTACTTCCCTGCTGGAAAATGAAAGCCAGCCTTCAGCTGGTAGAGGACCTGGGAAGGTCCTCCTGCCTGTCCCCTTCCCCTCAGCCCCAGGCCCCGACACCCAGAGGAACCCCACCGAAGGGCTGCTGACAGCATGCGTGTGAACGAGAAATCCAACGTGTTTAGTGTTAGTAACAAATACTTCCTAAATATTTATAAACCTAACCCTGTCTTTTTCCTATACTAATACTTAAATACGTTACAGGGCTCCCATGCATTCACCTGCCTGTGCAATAGCCCCCAGGAGGGATTTCTCCGGCTTTCTGGGGTACGAGCCACCCTCGGTTCACCGACACACCTTGGAGACCCCACTGTAGGAGCAACCACCCCCCACGGGGGCAGAGGCTCAGGGGCGTTCTGTCCCACCTAGGAGAGTGTCAGGGGACTGTTCCCTCCAGTCTTATGCACAGAACAGTGCTCGCTCCAGCTCTTGCACACTGAATAATGCACCACGATTGTAAGAAGGTGGAGCTAAGTTTAAAAATTGCCTGCCCTTATTTGTAAGAAATATATTCCAAAGCCATAGCGTAATGAATTGAGTCGTTTGGATTCAGGAGTCCCTTTGTTCCTGTTAAAAGGGAAGCATGCTCCAGTTCTGTCTGTGCTTGTGCAATTAAAGAAATACCTTCTTTAAAATAGTCCCATGTTATTTCCAAATGTGGGATTTCCATCCCTGCATCCCTCGGTTATCAGTAACACACTGTTTCCTCACAAGTTTCCTCCTAGGGTACTCATGTTCTACCCGTTAACGTTTTGCAGAGTCAAACCATAAAATCTTTTATTCTGTAGAAGTCATACATCAATAAAAATAAGAATTTGAGTCCAGGCCCATTTTGTGTTTGACCCATCGCTTGTTGCCAAAGCCCGCAAAGATCTTTAACCTCTACATTTCTCATGGTCAAACAAAATAAGGTCCGAGTGGCATTAAATATCATTTTTGCATTATACACATTTTTCTTTCATACAGAATGTCATAAGTGGATAAAAACCCTGATATTCTGGGTACCTAAAGCACAACACAGTTTCTACAGAAGGGACCTTCAGGGATAAGAGGCTAGCGTGCTGTTAAAGATTAAAACCCAGCCGTCTGCTTTTATGCTTGAGAGTCCTACGCAACTCCCCGGTGACATCACATTCATCTCACTGTATTTGAAAAATGCATTTAAATGTCAAAACTAAAGTACCCAAACAATGGCTCCTTAGCACACTAACTGTTAACACATTGCTTAGCCAAACGCCTTCCCCAAGACATATGGGACCGAGTCTATCCATAAAATATACCACAAGTAACACGCAAAGTCCCAGAGGAAATAAATACTCTGCTGTACTCTGACCTGGTTTTTCCTCCCAAAACGCACTCATGAAGACGCGTTTCACGGTAGGAGTGGACATCGATTTCAGATACCTTCTGTGCACCTTCTCACGGCTGACGCGCTGCGCCCAGGCTGAAGCTGCGGGGCCCGGGGGGATGTGTTCGCCGAAGGGCTTGGGCTGACCCCGCTCTGGCAGGAGCAGGGGCCCACGGCTTTTTAGCTCAGAGGAGGAAAACAAAGGTTTCTGATAGCTAACCCCTGCAGCTGCCACCCCGAAAGCGCTTCCAGACCAGCTACAGAGCACCAGGGCGTACCTGCTACCAGACCCCTCGGCGCTGGCAGGGCACAGCGCCCACGGGCCAGGACAGAGCCCTGAGCAACCTGCTCTGCCCCGCAGCAGCCCTGCTTTAAGCAGGTCGGACTAGAGATCCCGGGAAGTCCCTTCCAACCTGAATTAACCTACATCACCTCTTCCTCAACCGCACAAGTTGTCCTGGTGTTATCGAAAGGTTTAACCTGGTTCAGTTTTAGCACTCTGCGCTCTCAGCCCAGACATCGCAACTACAGCAAGGATCCTATCAGCTCAGAAAGGGGCAAAGTCAAAGACTTCGGTATTGCGCATAAGCCACACAACGTTCCTGAACTACCCGACACCACGGCGTCCCTGACAGCGATGCAGAGCGTTGCTGTTCAGCCTCCTTCCATCAGCAGTGTTTGCGTATCGGAGCCAGCCTCTCGGCAGGGCTTGGTGGGTACGTCCCTGGCGAGTGCGCTGGATATAGGGTTACTTCCAAGGCCACACGCTGGCTATGTTTCATCCCAATTGAAATAAAACTGTTCAGATCAATGAACTCAGTAATTTACTACAGACAGACCTAATCAGAGCACAGTAAAAGAGAGGCAACTTTGCAAAATGTAAATGAACCTGAAGCCAGAGATACACGTAATGGGAATTCAATGGCAGCCTGCGTAAGAGCAGCAGAACCATTAGCTGCCCTTAATTCCAGCTGCTTGGAATAGGGAAAGGGTGGGAAGTGGGAGAGAAAGAAGCTCCTTCCTCTAGCCCTGCAAAGCTGTGAAAGCAGGATGCTCAGCTCGGAGGTTCGTTAAAAGCAGCTCTGCCCTGCTCACCTCCACTCCCCCCTGCCCACCTCCCCTCTCCCCAGGGGTTAGTGACACCCTGCACACGGCGGTACTGACTGCAGAGGTTTTTCTCCTCCCTGGACAGCTCCCAACACCTGTGAAAGCACAGAACTGGGCAAGACCATCCTCAACCCCAGCTGGGAAAGGAAAGCTACCTACCACAGGTGATTATTGAGCAGCCAGCACTGTGGGAAGGGCAGAGGCAGAAAGGAACCCATTTGCCCAGCAGACCTTGGTTGATCAAGCTTGGCCCCGAATGGTGCAAACACCGTCCTGCTGCCGGAGCAGAGCCATTCCCTGGAGCAGGGCTGACCCCTGGGCAGGTCTGCACAAAGAAAACGGGCAGCTGGGTTCAACAGATCAGCAGACGGCTGACACCAGGGAAAGTCCTCGTACCATGAAAACATCACCGGTTACTGCTGGGGAGACCCGGCCCTTTGCCAGCACCCCGGGGCTGGCAGGAGGGAGCTGCAGAGAGCAGCAGAGGGAAAGAACAAAGCCCCCCGTTTTCTCAGGGAAGCCCAGTTTTCCTTGGGCAATGTGGAAATGAAGCCAGGGTACGCGGCACTCTGTCACAGCACTGGCACTGCTGAGGGAACGCTGGCTCTTTTTCAGAGAAGAGCAGTTAGGTCTTCATAATGGACTGCAACTTTCTAGAATAATTTAATTTTTTCCTACTGTTACGATGCCAGAATTTCAATCAGACAAAACCGTATAATGGATTTCTTTTGCTGGGCATGTTACATAAATTGCATATTCAAGTACTATAAAATATTTGCAACAGACAGGTACTTTTCTAAATTGGGTCTGACAGTAAGCAATAGTGACTGGAATATTTATGTGATGGCACCTACGTAATGAGGCAAAATGCAGGGTGTGGGACTATGAACATGCCAGCAGGAATCCCACGCAGAGGTTTCCAGCTTTTCTCCCCTCCTGCACCGAGATCCCTGACCAGCTGAGGCTGTGATCTTTGTCATCAGGGAGCTTCGGCAAAGCCCACCAAGCATAGAGAGCGCTGCAGCAGAAATTTGGACTGATTCTCCCTTCCTCCCTCCTCTTCGCTAAGTCTCATCAAAATCCAGCACAGTTTTTTTGAATCTTGGAGCTTCTGCACCAGCAAACAGCTGCCACCGCCTCGTTAGGCAGAGCACAAAAAGCCAGGGCAGGGCTGAGCCCACAGGCTCTGCTCAAGGGCGCATTTATTTTTTTGCCTTTAGATGCCCTGGCAGCAGGGACACTGGGGAATACCCCTTCACTGCTCTGGGCACCCTCAGCATTTGGAAACATGTTCACCAAGCACCCCAGCTCCACCAGACAGTTTTGTAGGGCGGCAACAGCAGTTGGCCTGACGCTTCTCCCACCCATCACCGTCCCAGAGTCCAGGCTGTTCCTGCACAACACAGCCTCCACATGAAGACCGGTGTTTCGCCTCCATGAGAAGCTGGACCTCTGTCCCCAGTCCTTTGGTCCCAGGGAGGCAGGCTCTGCCATGGGGAGCATCCCCCCAGCTTGGGGGGGCTGGAAGACATTCCTTCTCCAGTGCAGCTGCCCCCAGTTCTTGCCCAAGGACTCCCTCCGTTGCCAGAGCCTCACTGAGATTAAACACTCATTTCAGCAACATTTTCTTGACAATCACAGTTGGCGGGTCTGTGTTTTGCCTTTTTACAATTAAAATATTGTATTGATACAAATAGGCTCTGGCAGCCGCTTCAAGAGGTTTTTAATTGAATGATTATTGTATTAAATAACTGTTTTTAATGGAGCATGAACTTGCTTAAATGATGACTGTGGAGCTATTGAGGGTCAAGAAAATTTCACAGGTATTCATAGAATCATAGAATTGTTTAGGATAGAAAAGACCTTTAAGATAATCAAGTCCAACCATAAACCTAACCCTGCTAAGTCCACCACTAAACCACATCCCTAAGCAGTTCGTCCACTCAGCTTTTCACAAATAAATATTTATGTCTTGCCAGCAGAAGGATTTTCAGGCTGGCCACAGAGGGTTGCAGGTAGATGCTCCCAGCAACAGGGAGCCCAGCCCTGGGCCAAGCTCCAGAGCTGTGGCGGGCAGTGCCGGGGCCAGGACCCCTGACCGTGCCGCAGAGGGTCTGAAGCCAAACCCCTCGCTTTTTCTCCCGGTCACGTCCTCTCTCCCTGGAGGCACGGCAGCAGACACCTGCTGTAGGGCTACAGCACACTCTCTTTGGCATAATACCACTTTCAGAGGACAAATCCTTCCCCTTGGAATGATTTTGCAGCAAAACCTGCCCACAAGAGCAAAATGGTTAGGGATGCAGAGCTCTCTTGTCAGGGGAGGGCCATAACCTCTCCCACAGCAGGACGGCTACGGATGCTCGCAGGCACAGGGAGGCAGCTTGGCACAGTGTCAGCGGTGGTACAAATGTTCCTCTCAGAGCACAAGTGTGGGTGGGCAGTAGGATGAAGGGAAAGGGAAGCTGGACTTCATGAACCCTTATCACAGGCCAGCTGCAGCACAGGCACCCTGAAGCACACCTGCATCACCCAGCCTTAACACACCCTGACCCACAGCCTCCTGGAATTTCATCTTTTGCCAGAACAGTTCTAGTCATCCCAGTCCATCATTAAAAATTGCTTTGGTACAGACACCTTCGTCTGTCTCCCTTCAACAATAGCTCACGTCAATTCATATTACGCATGAACAGCAGAAGCAAACATGAAGATGGACCCTCCGGAAAAGGCTTGCACAGTTCTTCAGCATAAGCAGGATTAATCACAGATAATAATTACCATACCAAGCGATGATACTTCCAGCAGATCAGCCTTGCCTCCCAGCTCCCAGGCAAATGGGACCTATCAAAACTAGGGGAAACAGCAGTTGCAGTGCATCTTAGCACAAAGCCCCCACACTATTTATTAAATCATCACTCACCATAAATCCAGATTTCATCATTCCTCAGATCAGAAGCACAGCACCAAGCCAGCAAACCCCCAGCCCTGTGCAAGGCTCAGCACACCTTTAACCTTCTGCTCCTGCTTACAGCAGCACCTCTGCAGCTGCTTGCATCTACCAGGCCTTCTGAGCAAGGGCCCATTCTGTCTGCAGAGCACTAAAACCCTACCAAATGAGGCCAAATACTCCTTGGGAGCCAGTAACAGGACCTGCAGGACACGTTCAAGCAGCAGTGTGGTATTTCACACCAGCACACTTCGGATGAGCCATGAAATTCCCAGCAGCAAATCTAACTGCAGAGCAAGACAGGACACCGTGCACAGGCGCCTCTGCACCCACTGGCTACGCCGGTGCTGTCGGCAGAGCCCCAGGAAGGGGGAACCTGCTGTTCGTCTGCCAGCCCACGTGAAGCATCCCTGCACAGGCCCAGCAAGGCAAAAGGCTCCGTGGCCCTGGGCTCACCAGAGAGGTGGCCACTAGCCTCCTCTTTTGCATGCCAAGGAAGGCTTGCTTAATTACTCTCCCAGCTGATGTGGCTGTGTGACAGCAGTGTGCACCATTGGTTTATTGCCTCCATTAAGGCTCCAATAACTTAACAACAGATCAATAAACCATTATCACCCTCCAGCCTTGAAAATCCAGTCACCCCCAAATCCACTCAGCTCTGATAAGTTCACAGTTTCTCATCACTAAAGAGCAGAGGCAATTTGTTAAAAGAACCTGCTGTCAAAACACCCCTTCCTGCAGTACAGGCAGAAGGGGCTCCCTCTGCCCTGGTCCTGCCCCCCTGCAATGCCAGCACCCCACACCGCTCCCGAAAGCCAGCAAGTCTCCCAAGATGACAGCGTTAGGCTGCAGGTAAAGACGTTCCCTACGCACCCCTCCATAGGGGACAAACGCCGAGGACCACACCTGCAAGGACTTTCCCCTGCAAAACCCCATGCCTGCAAGACAGCCCTGCCATCCGCCCGCGGGCACCGCAGCCGCAGGGCGGGTGTCCTCAGCGAGTCTCACCCCAGCTCTGCCGCACAAGGCTGACACCCCCTCCCGATTACCATAAGATAAAAATCAATATCGCTACTTTAGCTTTTAAACACCTGTACGGCTCTCACTTTGAGAGAGAATTTGCAATTTGAAGTGCTAACAATTTACTTTGCTGAAAAATTAATTCAGCAATTTTCCATAAATTATATGCAGCTCAATAATAAAAATACCATTTCTACATTTGGATGCTTTCCATTACTGCTCCTGTTCATTTTCAGAATAAAATAGCTTTTCAGAAACAGTACTATCGAAAAGTACTTTCTGAAAAATGATATTGAATTGATACATTAGAGGAGAAAGTTGGGCTTCTTTTGTAAGAATCACACATTTCATAATAGTCTTAACAAAGAAAGTTGTCTCTGAATGCAGTAATTTCGTCCTGAAAAAGTGACAAACAAATAATTCCAACTAAACTAGAGAAAGAAAAGAAGTGACTTTTAATTATATAATCTTTTTTGATGAATTTATTTCTGACAGTTTTATAGGCTGACAAGAGAAAGTATTTTATATGCAAAAAACATTATTCACTCTCAGCTGTTAAAGTATAAAAATTGTCAAATGATTTTAATACAGTTTTAAGTTTAATGTTTATTGTCAGAAAATAGTCCACAGCAATTACCAAGTCACACGGCCCTTAATTCTTTGTGTTTCTGACAGCAAAAACAATAAGATATGGTTTTGCCCAAACCTTTTACTGTACAGATTTATGAGGTTTCAAAGACAGCTGGTTTTCTTATTTTGCCTTTAAGGAACTAAACTTCCAGCCATTTTCCAGCACAAGTGAATCACCCCTCTTAACCTGAGCAGGTAATTATGTACAGTTCTGCATCTATCCCGAGCGCGTAGTTGAGACTCCTGTACAGTTAAATACACTTCCCCTCCGTAGGCATCTAGATTAGAGCAGTCATTTGTTGAAAGAAAAGCAGTTTCACTTCCTAGCAATCGGCCCCACTTTTTCCCAAAACTGCGTTCTTCAATAGAATAAGGCAATTTAATTCACAGCAATTTTCCTCTGCCCCAAATCCTTTGGAAGTTCAAATATTTTTCAAGGAGATAGAGGACAACATTAAAATCTGTAACTTCTCTCATTTGCCAGTGGTGAGATTCTCCTGCATTTAATGGGCTTTGAAAGATGATCTCTACAGCTTACTGCCTATATATCTGGGATTCAAATGAGAGGCAAGCGAACTTGCATACTCATATGTGGGATTTTAGAAGCAGCTCCATTTTTCCTCACCCAGAGTATTGTCAGGAACACCGACGTGTCACACTGTCTGCAGTGACAGCCAGAGGTGCCAGAGAGAGGAGACTTTGCAGCCGAGATACCACCAGATGCTTTTACCATGCCCTGCCAGTCCCAGGAGGCTTGCTTTATTTTGCCTATAGGAAAGCTTGTGCCCAAAAGGGCATATTATGGCCTGTGAAGGCTGGAAAATGGTACATAACTAATGATTTTTAATATCAGAATAATGAAACCAAGCTGAGAAATATTAATCTTCAAAAAAACTTAAAGAACTAGGGCTCTGTTTCCATGGCAAACCACATCCTGCACATTATCTATCAATTGGGGATTACAGTGGCATGGTAAACAGAAGGGGTAAATACAGGAGAAAGGCACTGCTTTTCTGTCTGCAGAAATAAGACATGCTGCCAGTATAAAAGCGTAACTATTTTCTAGAGCAGATAGCAAGCCTCATCAAAATAGCCAGGTTTCTGCCCACCCATCCCTGCCCCTTGGCTGGCCAAGCAGTGCCGCCGGCCCCAAGACCCCACGAATCCCCCCGGTCAGTTCAGGACCCGGCATCTCTGCGACAAGCAGGTTGCTCTGCGACAGGGACTGGTTTACAGCAGCAGCACAGGTGTTTGTTTTGCAGAGTTCTTCATGTCCTCATACCCTCACTAGCCACACAAAAAGCAAAATCCCACCAAAACCCCTTCCAAACTTCCAGGAGTTTGCAAACCCCTGCTATAAATAGACCCTTAATAGGAAGCTGTAATAGGATACAATTTATTTCCAGATCTGATGGGCTGACCTTCATCATCACTCGAGGCTCTACTTGTCATGAATTATGGGCAATTCACTCACTAGTGGAAATAAATTGTATTACCAGTGCTCAGCATTGTGTCCTCCGCACAAGGCACACCGATGCGCAGCAGCTCCTCGCCAGCAGTGCTGGGACCAGCTTCCCACCGCAGCAGTGCGAGACCGCCTTCAGGGAGCCATTTGGCTCATTGGACTGGACAGAAACAGCCACGTCTAGAAGTCATTTCTGGAAGCGCTGTGCAAGGGTCCTGAGCCACAGCCGCCGGGGTGGGTGTCCATCTCACCGGCCAAAGACCAGCCCCAGGCATTGCTGCCCTGCAGCATCACCAGCTACCCTGCACACTGTTGCTCATCTCATCCATCTCTGGCATGGATCCATCATTCCGGTTTTAGAGGGAATTATAGGATATGACAGGGACTAGGTGGAGCAATTTGGGCCCTTCTCCTCCTGCTCTCACCCTCACCTTGATCAAAGGAGCCCAGCTGCCACCAGAGCAGCAGCAGCTGCCCGAGCACTGCAGCCGCTGACTCCTGCTTGCCTTGCTCCACCCCACCTCCAGGGCCCTCCACACAGGTAAGGAGATCAGGAACCATGAGAAAAGAGGTCACAGAGTTAATCAATTGCAGTTAAGACCAATATAAACAAAAACACTTGATACCAGAGCCATGTAAGCATTAAAAGCAGAGGCTGGCATGGGAAGCTCCACTGGCTGCAGGTAAGGGCTGCAGCCCTTGTGCCAGCCTGTCCCTCCTAACCACCCCCTCGCACTTCTGCATCTGCTTGTGTTGTCATACCCTGGTTTTGGGGGAAAAACAGAGGTACAGAGCACTTCCAAGAGCCTGGATGCTGTCACACCTTCTGTCCCAGGCCCTGGACGGCTCTCTGACCCTGCTGCATCTCCACAGCTAACACGAGTTTGACACCCTGCACAGGCACGGTGGTGGCAGAGCAAGCCTAAAGGATGCAGTCGGGCTTGCAATTAAGCTTGAGCCTACAGGCACCCAGCAGTCAGCCCCTGCAGTTCCAGTGGCTTGTGCAGCAGAGCTGAGCAGCTCCCGACAGCTCTGCTAGAAACGGTGGGAACCAGAGTGGGGTCCGGGTGTCCGAAGGGCTTCGTGGGCAGCACTGTGTTGTGATGCTACGTCGCTCCCCAAGGGCGAGCGGCACAGGAAGGGCAAAGATGGGCCACAGCAACATGGGAGACAAATAGAGATAGAGGTGCTCCAAACAGCACTGCTGTTCATCATCCGGGTGAACTAAGGCCAAAGAGCCAGACCAGAGAAGTCTCAAGTTTGAGAGGCACATGAACAAGTGTAACAACATTTAAGAACTAGCACAAGGATTTCTTATAAAATAAACCCTCTTCCTTTTGCTCTTTAACAGGCAAGTGCAGAACTCTGAACCAAAACAGTTTTGTGCAGAAAACAGTCTGTGCTATGATGCACTGGGATGGGGAGAGCCATCAGGAGCCCCCCCCAGCTCCCACACAAGGGGCTGCCCCAGAGGTGAGAGCTGCCTTCACGCAGTGCAGCACCCAGCCCCTCTGCAGGCTGTCAGGCAGGCTGGGAGTTATTGCCAAATTCTGTATTTATAATGTGCTTGCCCATGCATATACAATAATTTCTCAAGCTCTGTGGTGATGAGCTCCTGTGTAGCTCAGATTAGAGATGAGCTCGTGGTTAGTATTACACAAGGAACACATCAAGCAGGAATTCATTATTTCGTAGTAGAAAATGTGTACCTGGAATTCTCCTTAAAAAAATGAAAAAGCAGCTCAGGCTTGCTAAAAACCAGCAATCCCCCTCTTCCCCATGAATATTCCCAGTTCCCTTTTTTCCCCACAGGGCCTCATCCCTGCCTGCAGGAGCTCAAATGGTCAGCCTGCACCACAAAAATTCATTAAAGGCAACAGCCTGTATCACAGTTTATCAACAATTCATCAAGGCCCAGTCCAACAAGTGGCCAAACACAAGATAAATTATAATCCACAACATCAAAGAATAAGCCATCTATTAGCACAAGAACCCCTGTGGCCCTGCCAGGGACACAGGAGCACAGTGGAGCTCCCTCCTCATAGAGACCCTTCCTGCAGCGTTCCACATACATGCTGGGGCTGTCCCAGGGCAGGAGGGCACAGGGAGAGCATGCCCACCTCTTGCAAGCGCCCTGCATGAAGAACATTCTGAACTTCAAAGGCATCAGCTCCCATGGCTTGGCTTCCCAGTGCCAGCTTGTTATTGAGCTGGCAGCTTTATAATTAGCCAAGAGGAATTTGCTGTTTGTTTCCTCTTGGATGCACCCAGGTGAGCTCTCACAAGTGTCCCTTCTCTCACCAGCAAACTCAGCTGCTCCCCCAAGACTGAGTCCCTTTTCCAGGTCTGAAGTTACTGCTGGGAATGGAGACCCCAAGTAATGCTTCAGCACTCTCCAGCTACCCCAGCTTGTTCAGGAACAAGCCAAGCAACAGAAGCATCTTCTACTTCTCCTGATGTAGACACAGAAAGTCTCTGCAAGTCAGTGGTTCAGAGCTTCACCCCCAAGTCAGGAAGAACACCAGTGCTTCTCTGCTCCTTGAGTCAAGCCAGCTAGTGCTCCAATGACTGATGCGCTCCAGCTACTAAAGCCTAGGCAGTAAATCAAGGATTAGCCTACAGAGTCTAAAAAGGAAAGGATTTATTAAGAGTCAAGCAGTAGGAGAAAACAAGTTTTGTTCTAGTTTAGTCTCCACAAAGAGACCCACAGGGAGGAGCAGGACTGCAGCAATGGAGGAGTTCAGAGGCAGAACACTTCCCCCACAAACAAGATTCAAGAAAACTGAGTCTTTTTCTTCCCTAAACACAGGTGTGTTTTATTTCTCTTGAAAGCTTCTCCAAACAGATCTCAAAAAAATGTTAACTTCATCACCTTTTCTAGCAATTTTTTTCTACAATCTAGTTCAAGCTTGCATAAGAGCCAAAAGCCAGATTAGACCAAACTTCATTATTTCTTCAGGAGATTAATTAAGCTTTTTCCACACAGCACAGAAAGCAGCAACAAAAGAGGCCACATGCTAAAGACCTCAAAGCTTCCATAACCCCCCCAAAGCAAGAGAAGAACACAGACCCAGAAGAGGTTGCAGTTGTCCCATGTGCCACACCAGTGCAGAGCAGCCCCCAGCACAGCCTAGCCCCAGCCACACCAAGCAAAAGGGGGCCCCTGAGCCCCACATTTATGGGCAGCCTGGTCCCCTCCGCCCCATGTCAGGGCGGGGCCTCTGAGATAAGAGGCCCCAGGACACACTCACCTGGGGCTGTTAGTGAGCATCTCCCATGTTCAGGGGGGCACTGGGTGTGGGCTCGGTGCTGTTCCAAGTTGGGCTGTTGGCTTTGGGGTCCTGCCAGCTCCTGCTCACTCTTTGTAGCACTGGAAGAAGGTAGGCTGGAGATTAGCTTTTTAAATGCTTTATGCTCCTCTTGTAAGCTCCTTTGCCTAATCATGAAGCAGGTATAAGATGCCTCTGGTGGACAGAGGTTTAAATAGTAAACAATATTAAATGCTTATTGCTTCTTCTGGCTAGTAGCTACCTAGCATGGGTTTCACCTTGTCCTGTGGCAGTGAAGTCTGGAAGATATCAAGTCTCCTCCCAGCTGTGGCCTTGAGAAGCTTGCAGGGTGCAGGTAACCCCAGTAACAGTTCCTGGAGTACCACACCGAGGGAAGTGCGTTTTCCTGAGCCTGCAGCTCCCCTCTGGCCCCTGGGCAGCTAAGCCATGGCCTGAGAGAGATGTGGGGAGCCCTTTATGGGGCTTGTTTGGGTTTCCCATCAAGGAGAATGAGGGTCTCTGACCTCCTTTCCTAGCTGGCTGAAATAACCCCTTTCAGTAGCTCTTCTTCTGCTGGGGGGTAACTGGCTTTATGACACACAGGTAATCTAGAAAAAAGACTATTAATGTGGGAGTCCCAGTGGCTGAGCAAGAGGCTCTGAGAAACCCTGGGTGCCCACCTTGCAGTCAAGGGAGGGACACAAAGGAGTGTTGCAGGCAGGTGCATTTTCTTTTTGTGCAGAATGTTTCCTATTTTCCTTGTAACTGGCCTGGATGTGCTGTGTGACCAGTGCCCCCATTCCCACTCCAAACAGGTGAGTGCCCCAGGTCCCTGTTGCGAAGATCTCCCTTTGTTTGGAATAATTTAATTTTAAATAGAATAAAAAAACAGTTTATTTTTAATAATAGGTAATTCTTGTTCATAAGACAAAAATGTGTCACTCTTAATTATTTTTGCAGAAAGCTTCTTACCCAATATGTGTTTTTCAAACAGTAAGATACTACAAGGGTATTTTTCCTGTTTTCCTAGCTGCAAATGCATAGTGAATCCTAATTAAAACCTTTAAGTCTTATTCCATTTACAAGAAGGAGTCTATCATTTTTCTTTTAGGTTTTTTTAATACAGGGTCTCAATGCCCATTACAAAAATTCCAATGCATCTTTGAAGTTAGCAGCTAATTATATTTCTCCAAGTTATATATCTGGAGTTCTAGATGGGGGAAAGGCAATTACTTTTTTTCTCATTTAGCATAACAATCTCCAAAGCTTTATTGGAGCTCCAGTGAGTCATGCTATAGATCAGAGACCAGGCTGGAAAGAGGAGGAATTTGGGGGGAAGGCAGGATGCTTACTCAGCTCTTCCGGGCTCCTTCCCTTGTTAGTATGCTGTCCCCACCAGGACACTCTCTAATTGTTTGTTGAATGACCGTGGCGCTTTTTGCCTCAATAACTTTGCTTGGTAGGTCATTCAACACATTCATTATGGGGCACCTGCTAGCACTGCTGTAGCGAAGGGCCTGTCAGCATTTTACAGGAGTTTATAACTTGGCTGTAAATGTTTGTGTGGAGCTGAAAATGGTTGCATGATTTCTCCCAGGCAGAAACTGGCTGGTTCAGCCCATTTGTTACCGTGTCACTTTGCCCAGGTGCTGTCGGCCGCGCTGCGAAGAGCCAAGCTCCTCTGTGGCGTGGGGAGTCCTGTCCTGGTGTCAGCACCCCCGTGAGCCACCCGGGCGGTGGGAATGCCGGGCTGGGGCTGGCTCTGTGGTCTGCGAGGAGAAAGTCACCCTGGTTGTCGGCAGCTCTTGGGCCGCTGCCGTGGCTGCGGGTGGTTTGGTAGGTGCTGGTGGGCAGGAGTGCTCCGTCCCAGCTTGGCAGAAGCGGGGAGGACAACCTTTGGGAAACCACGCTGCTGTGAAACCCTGCGCAGCAGCTCGCGGCGCTGGGGTGCGGGTCTGCGAAAGCCGCTGTGGCGGGCAGCAGCGATGGCTGGGGTGCCTGGTCCTGGGGAGGGCACGATGAGCTGCTGGCCATGCAAGCCTTGACCTTGGTCAGCTGAATAGTTACAAGCTTCAGTTTTACACTCCTTGGATACTTTTTTAAAAGATCTATTATGCTTGGGGTATCTTGCCTCTTCCCCTTTCACAAAAGTGAACATAAAAATGCTTCTAGAAATGGGTCTGAAACTTGTGCGTCAGTCCAGAGGGATACGTATTTGGCCAAGATGTGGTACCCTGATGGTCACTGCATAATAAGTAGGTTTGTAGGCTTTCTTCTCACCAAGACAGCACTTGTGATAATGTGAAGAAAAAAAGCAGAAAATAAATTCTCTAGCCCATGCAGGAACAGGGGGAGAGACTGAAGCCAATTCCCAGCTGGTTTACAGCTCAGCCCCATATTTCTGACCCTAGGATGAGTAACTAAGGAGATGGGTACCTTTGCACTAAGCTGCACCAGGAGGCAGCATGTTTACCCTCTCTGGCAGCTGATTTATTCCCACTACTTCTGCATGTGTTTTATTGTTGGGGCTGTCCCAAACCACTGACTGTTTTTCCAGACTTGTCTGTGACACTGAGTGCGGAGCACTGACACCAGGGATGAGTTCCTGTAAGTGGTTTTTTTGGAAGCAAAGGAATGGAAGAGGATTCAAACGGAAGGAGCCCAGAGTTGGTGCAGGCAGCTCTGTTGGCATCAGCACTCCTTTACAGTTTAACTTCCTACAAACTCTCACCCTCTTAGCAAACTGAAGAAATGCTGGTGGCTTCAGGACCAGGACACCAGGCTTTCCCTGCCGGGGGGCACAGGGCCCCCAGCTCCCCAATGCACCCCGCTTGCTGCATGCCTGCTCTGGTGGGACCCACGGTGCTGGAGCCCCTCTACGCCGCTGTGGGTTTGGGGCCAGGCGTCTGCTGGGACCTCCCTGCCCGCGGCTGTTTTGATGTTGGGCTGAAAGTGCTCCTAGAGCCCCGGTCTCCTGCTTGCTGTCTTGCGTGCTTAGCTCAGACTGCTGGCTGCGCAGTGACGGGTGAATGTCATCCTCTGACACCCTGTGTCAGGCAGAGCTGTCTCCTGTGATGACCGAGCCCTGCTCTAGAAAATGAGAATGGGACAGCCCCTTCCCCGCTGGCTCCTGCAGCCCCGTAGGCGATGGAGCGGCTGCGGCCGCTGGGTCAGAGCTGTTGGCGCGTGCAGGGCCACGGCACAGAGACGCTTCGCTGCTGGGGAACCTGCGAGAAATTAAATTCTCCACTTGGCTGGTCGGGGTGACTTGGCTTTGCTCTGCCGACTTGTTCCTTCATTATTTTTTTGGCTGATAACTGACTGCAAGCTTGTCTTGTCTGTTTAATACCAGCACAGCGGCTCCGGGAGAGGCACAGGCTTGTCGGTCTCGGCAAGAGCGCACTGTATTACTCTCCCCACTTCATTTACTTTGTGGACAGGAGGGAAAAAGCCTCAAGGCACTGCTGAGCCTGGCAGTTCAGATGTGGGTTTTCTCTGCAAGCTGGGTGCAGCCTCCCCAGCGCAGCCCTGCATGGGAGGAAGCTGGGGCGTGCGGGGAGACCTGTGCACGTTTGATGTCCAGGGGAGGCCTGAGCTTGGATGGGGCCAGGCAAGCTGAGGACAGTAATTATTAAGATTAATCTTCCACTCAGACCTCTTGGAGCATGCCAAGGAGATCTCCAGGCAGCCTCACAGCCAGGTTTGTGATGGACTTGGCTGTTCTCGCTCTCTGGAGCGCCTGGTGCGGCAGCACCTGCGGCTGTGGGTTGCGGGCAGGAGGTGAACGCAGGGGCTTGCCTGTGCCCTGTTCCCCACTGTGCGGTGGGTGTCAGGCCCAGGATGCTCCCTCGGTCCCCAAAGGGGCTGCATGAGGATGCCTGAGTGATGGTTTGGTTTGCTAGCTGTGTCTTCAGCCTTGATCTCTGTGCCAGAGACTTTGCTCTACCCTCAGAGCAGCCTTCAACGATGCTCAGCCAGGCTGAGCTGGGCTCTGGCAGAAGTGTTTGAAGCAGTTATGGGGTGTCGGGGCTGCAGCTGGCACCCGAAACCTTGCCATGCTTGGCTTTATTCTTCTGCAGCATCACTCCATGGCATGGGCCCACCTTGCCCTTGTAGCACCCAGCATATGCTGCAGCACCCTCCTGTCCAGCGCTCACGGGGAGGCGTGAGCAGGAGGCACCTAGTTTAAAGACCTATTTAAAGAATAAGCTGGCAGCATGGGGGGTAGCACTCCTCTGGCAGCAGCATTAATGTCCTGGTGCTCTGTGCAGCTGCTGGTCCCCGTCCCATGTGGGGCAACCACTGCTTTGTCACTCAGGAGCCAGAAGACCCTGGTGACTGCTGGGCTTTGGGCTGTATTTTCTCTCTGGACAGAAGAGATGTCATTTCTAAAGTACCATCCCCTGTACGTATACTTTTCTATGCAGACTAATGCGTTTTGGAGAGTGTGAGGGTCCAGAAGCTGATCTGTGGGTTGGAGCCACGCACCCAGGCAGACCTGGCAGCTCTTGCCCCAGGTGTTTTTGCATGGGGGGGGGGGGGGGGAGTGGGGGGGGTGTCAGTTTGTTCCCATGCGATGGGTCTTTGCCTGGAAGGCAGGCTGCCTGTACTCTGCTATGGAGCCACTGCAGCTGGGTCCTCAGAGCAAGGCTTAGCAAACACAGTAGGCTTTTCTTTAATTAAGAGCAAGCAGAGAATTTAAAGACTGGGTTTTCTCCATCCTGTGATAAATTAACCTCCTCCTTGCTCAGGAGAACAGGTGAGCGCTCCAGATCAATGATCTTACTGATGCCCGGCCTCTCCTCCTTTGGAGGGAGAAAGGAACAAAGTGCATCAGCCCCTGCCCCTGCTGCTGCCTTTGGGGCAGCGAGTGGAGTGACTGTGGGTAATGATGATGAATGGCATGATTAATGCTGAAACTTGGACCTAAAGCTGGAATTTTTAGGCCCTGTTCGTGGAATAATCCGGCTCCTGCTGTGCTATTTGGTGGCACTTAAATTGCAGCCGACAGCACTGGGGCATTCCAGGCGAACCCCCGACGATGGGCACCCCTGACTCACGCCTGCATTCAAGGGATCAAAGGGCTCCTGTTCCCATGGCCGGCTCAGCCCAGAGCTGCCCACGGGGAGGTCGTGGCTGCGCCGAGGAGTGCCGGTGTCCTCTGATGGCCACTGCCAGAGGTGTGGGGCACCCGTGGGTGGGAAGTCCCATAGCAGAGGCTGCTGGATGGTGGTTTTTGTCTCTCTGGGTCCTGGCCAGGAGGGATTCCCGGGCAGGCTGCCCTTGCCAGCCAGCTTGCAGAGCCCTGGCATGGGAGTTTAATTACCAGGGGAAGCAGGAGACAGCGTACAGTGCAGGGCTGCCTTTGTGTGCTGCTGTTCAGAGCAGCTCTGGCTCTGCGGGGATGGCTTGTGTTGTTCCTGCTGGCCACGGGAGGGTCGCTAATTTTATTGTGCACTAGCACTCATCAAGAGCAGTATTAGCTAAACTGCACCCAGCAAAACACTGCTTTGGAACAGCGTGTAATAATGGCAGAATCTGGAAAACATTGATTTAAGCACAAGGGAGCTGGCACGGCTGTGCGCTGCTCCAGCGAGAGTGTGAAAGTGGCCCAGCACTGGGCTGGGCGTGGGTTGCTCTCCTGGCTGCAGTCATGCTCCCAGGACACCCGCAGCCCAAAGTGCGGTGAGCCCCGTGTCCTACTCCCTGTCATAATCCAGATCCTCTGGGCACCTCAGGCTGTTCATGAATGTGGTTGTGCTTCAATACAAGGTATGGGGCGAACTCTGCTCCTGCGGGTTCCTGGCAGGCACCCTGACTCTCCAGAGATAGCTCGAGACCGCATCCTCCCTTGGGAGGTATGGGTCCCCTGCGGGGACGGTGTTCCTTGGCCAGCAGCTGCCTGGCCCGGGGCTCTGCAGGCAGCTCAGTCACCTTGTAGGGCACGAGCATCCGTGCTGGCGCTGGGAGCCAGCAGCCTTGAATACCTCTCACTGAGGCTGTGGGGTCTCTGCCTTCCTGACCTGCCTGGGCAGGTGCAGGAGTTTGTGCTAGACTCACTTGTGGGTGTAAAACCTTTTCTGAAGGAATGGTATCTGCTAAAACCCACCTTAACTCAAACGTGTACCATCACAGAGCAATTCTCCTCTGCAAGCCATCGCTAAGGAAAGAAGCTAACAGAAAATAAGCCTCTGACTTTTCAATTTCTGAGCATTTAAAACAAACTATAGATTTATAAATTTCTTAGAAATCACTAGGTAGATGTCACACCTGCAGCTCTGTCTGAACAATGCTGGTTCTTATCTGTAGTTTTTGCTTTTCGAAACTCCTTCTTTAAATGTATTTTTATACAGCAGTGTTGACCTTTTCCGCCAGCCCCTGTGGAGCGAGGTTGTATCTTGTGTAAAAGTCATATCAAATGGGCCACAAAAAATCACTCTTGCCTGATTAAAATGAATAGTCTAGACGATGTGTGCATTTTCCTTCTGTGTCGTTAGCTTTGTGTGAGAGCTTGCAGCAATCAGGGCTTTTATGGGGGAAATACAGCTACAGGTACTGCTAGCTGCCTTAACGGATACTAATTACAATCCTTGTAAGGATTGATTTGCAAAGAAAATTTCTATTGCCTCAAGGACAAACGTTTGTGCAAATCATATTATTGTGTATGGAGAAATTGGTAACACTTTATGAAATGGTTCGTTTATAAATACTTTACTATTTATTAAATTAAATGGTATTATAACAGTCCTTTTGCTAAGTTAAAATACAGTAGGTGTTCTGTTTTTGCATTATTTCTGTGCTATAAAGCAGGCTATTTGATCTTGGTTGCCATCACCTGTTAAGACTATTGTTGGTGCATTTTGTAACATGCTGTGTCTTAGACATCTGAGGCACCCACACCACGCTGAAGGATGCTGGAAAGGCAGCTCATTTCAGCACCTCCTCTCCCCTTTCTTGCTTTGGACCTGAAATTCTAGAATAGAGTAATTTTGAAGCTGCCTGTTTTCTGGAGCATGGGGTTTGACTGTGGCAAATAACACAAACCTTGTCCATGATTGCATGTTTGGCTGCTTAAGCGAAGGTGGCACGTGCCCAGGCCCCGTAGGAAGCAAGGATGAATGCTTTTGGGGACCGGGTTCGGCTGCTTTGAAATGCACAGAGCAAAACTTCCTCAGCCAGGAGTGCACGTGCTTGCAGGAAGCCCGTTTGGATTTGTCTTGGTGAGCCGCAGCAAGGCGATGCGCATGCTGACCCAGGCAGCAGAAGCGATTCCTGCAGTCCCTTGGCTCGTCCAGCTCGGCTCAGATAACAAACGGCGCGTGCCCAGCCCTCACCAGTGGGACCGGCAGGTCCCTAACCCACCTGGCAGGAGATCTGATCGCTGTGTAGAGGAGGATGAGACTGGTTCCGGTTCAGTACTTCCTTCATCCCTGAATTCGACCCTCTCCAGAGAGGAGCTGGGAGAGACCTGTAGGTGGGAGGCATCTTGTGTCGTCTCCTAACCCTTGGGCTGGTTTGGGTGTTGTTGCTGTGTGCAACCCCAAGGTACGGGGGCTTCGCTCTGATCCTGGTTTGCGTCTTCAAGACCCGGTGGGTCATCAACTGCTTTCCCATTTTCCTATGGGAACACTATTTGTGTTCCCAAGGTGGCTGGCTCTGTGTCCAGACTCGCCCCTGTCCACCTGGCCATGCTTCCAACATGGAAATCGCCCAGCTGTTCCATTCCTGTTGTGTATTTTACCTGGAGAGATTAGAAGAGGAAGAAGCGGCGCCTTGTGTGCGAGGCGCGTGAGGCGGCTGCGCTTGCCCTGCGCTGCAACCTGGGGAGGTAAACCAGAGCAGTGGGCATGTCTATCGGTAATCAAATACGCGTTAGTCCTGCATGTTAACGGTGCTGTGCCGGCACTCCCAGGCTGACCAGCTCCATTCCTACTTTGAGAAGTTGTTGACCTTGCCTTCTAAAATTCTTGTCCACTCTGGAAAACAAGCAGACAAGACATCTTTACTGAGCTAGAAATTTCTCTTGACTGTACCCTCTTTAATTTATGTTCTCTCTCACTTCATTGCCTGCAGCAAAACCCATTAATGGTGGCAGTTTGTGACACAACTGAAGGCTTCTCTAATGGGCAGCTCTCCCGCAATTCCACCGTGCTCTGGCTTCGGAGGAATTTGCTGGTGTTGTGGTGCTGAGCTTCTCCCTCTCCATTTCCCAGGCTCCAGAGACTAATCCTTCCTTCGGCTGGTTTTGCTGCTGCTGCTATGGCAATATTTTCTCCCCCATAGTGGTAATCATGCAATGGTCTCTGAGAACAGCAGGAGAAGCGGTGCCTGTTAGATGCATAAAAGGTAAGATGAACTACATGTCATAAAACTTTTAAAAGTTCCTTTTTTGTGTTTGTGCGGGGGTTATTTTATATGGCTTTTGATATGAAGCTAAAATTGCACATCAAAAAGGATAATGCATCTTTAAGCTGTTACAATGACTTCTAAATTTTTCATTTAATGTCAGTGAGGAAAAAACCCCCTCAGTCGGCTGAGTTACGTTGGTGAGATGGCTGTTTCATTCCATAAAGTGTCTGCAGTGGATTTGAACAGTAGGAAATCCAAGGGTGATAAATAGCTATTTCTAAGTAAATTTCATGCAATTGCCCTTTGGTTAAAGTCTTTCCTCTCAGCACTTTCCTGTGCACATAGCCCAACTAATAATATTCAGGAGCAAGTGCTTTCCAGTGTGACAACTGATTGCACTTTGAAGCAGTAAATGGCTGATTTCATAATTGGTATAATTTTTCACAAGTACCTGAATGTCATATACAGAAAGAATAAGCAACCTGGACTTAATACAGGAGCTTTTTCAATTCTCCTAAAAATCAATAATGTATTAAACCCCTCTAACTGATTAAAATAATGTGAACCCTGAGTAGGTTTTGTGAGGAAGGCAGGTTTCTTCAAGGGTGGCAGATTTATGGCAAAAGGGTTAATACATGGGGAGAATGGGGATATGTTACAGATGGAGTCCGTTTTCCTAATTAAACTTTTATCAAGATTTTCCTGGTTTGAATTGTTTCACTTAGCGCGATGGAAAAGAGCATTTCCTTTAGTGTTCAGGGCAGCACTTGCAGCGCCCGTGTGCGACGCCGAGAGCACTGTCCTCGCGGAAAAGATTGTGATTATAAGAAGAAATACAGTATCCGTTCCAAAAATCGCGTGCCGGCGCCGGGGGACCCTTCTGCCCTGCGACAGGAGAAGGCACAGGGAGGTTTTTCAGAGGCGAGCGTCACAGGTGCCGCTGCAGTCTCCATACAGATCAGAGCCCGATCGCGGGGCGCAGGACCGGCTCCGGCCCGGGGAGGAGGCTGCTGCCGGAGTTAGCCTGGTGGGCTGGGGGCAACTATTTGCCCACAGGCCTCTTTGCGTAGAAAAATTTGATCAATGTCACAGTGATGTGAATGTTATTAACAGGGTTACAGAAGAAAGACCCTCTCTGCCAGGAGATAAGCGGAAGGTTATTTTTTCCCCCAGGATTTTAAGATTTCTTGAAATCCTTTAAGACTATTGTGGAAAAATGTTTGAAGATCTATTGAGAATATTTGTAAAGATAAAGCAAAGGTGCAGTCTGACAGCAGAGACGTGCGGGTGGCAGGAGCGCAGGCGAGGAGGAGCGTGCAGAGGGCAGGTGAGGGTATCACAGGTACAGCAACACGCACTGACCCTCGCTGGCAGTGCCGCGTGTGGCCAGTATCTGGGGGGGTCAAAGTAGTGGGATGCACATAAATGCCTCAGAAGGGAAGATTAAGAAAAAAGATCGCTTGTGTTAAAGCCTGAGCGAGCTGCTAAAGCCCATGGTACCGCGTCAGTCCCCAGCAGCGTGGGCATCCGCCCGCGCCTGACAAGACACACTGTGTCCCCTCTCCCTGGGGGAGACACGTCCCCGCTTGCCCCCGCGCTGGGCAGCCGGGTGGGAGAGTGCATCGCTGCCAGAGCTGACACAGCATCCCCGGTGCTCCCCAGGAAGGGCCCTCTCCTTCCCAGGGTGGTCACACGCAGGTGAATTGAGGAATCTATTTAAACTTCACTTCTCAAGATCGAGATCAGACATCTTAAGTTCTGTATTATTCACGTTTGTCTATTGTTTCTAACTCATTTCCTATTTTCCAGCTGAGGGACTCTGCCAGAAGCACTCTTTGCCAGAGATTAAAACAATTTAGGAAGCAGACACCCAATTCCTTTCTTTGGATGGTAGGCAAATTGGATATCTGTGAGAAGCAAGCAAATTTTATTATCAACAGATAGTTTGCTACTTAACTGTCCTTAAGAATCCCCCAGTATTTACAGGCTTTTATTAGTTGTCCTGAGCCAAAAGGAAAACGTGGCACGCGCTCTGCAGAGGTGCTCTGGCCGCTGCCGTGTTCAGCCCCCGTGCCTCCTGCCTGGTACCCTCGTGGGACGCCGGCAGCCTGGGAGGGGAGCCGATATTTAACGGGACTGGAGATGCTGGAAAACAAACGTACCTGATGCAGAGGGAAGAGCCCAAGGAGCTCCCGTGCATGGGTACAGTACTCCCCACAGCGGGGACCAGCCCCAGCAAGCCCCCCACGAGCTCTGACCCCGTGTGCGTGGCACAGGTGCTGGTGGGACGGGTGTTCGCGTTGGGGCTCAGCCTCTTACTGGGGCTGGTGCGGTGCCCTGCCTGTGCGGGGATGAGGACGGCTGGAACCGGGGCCCTTCGGGTGATGTAGTCGCATGTGCTGCTGCCGTTTTTATACTGCAGCTGGCATTGCTGTTACCAAAAGCCAACTACTAAAATGCGAGCAGGGCTGGGAAGGAAGGGGAGAGAAGAACTCAAATGGCAGAGGGCGGTCATGAAGCCTTGTGGTAGCTCTGCTCTGCTTAAGCCTGGCCGGTTTATACCCACCAGAAAAGCCTTTTGCTCTGAGTCTGGCGGCGGCATTGCACTGCTGCTCTGCAGTTTGTGCTCTGCATATCTTCCCCCAATGTTTGTAATGAGGCCAAGGGACATGTGAAATAGCGTTTATGTCATTAGCCGTGGCTCTCATTGATTTGTATCAAAATAGCTGTTTTAAATGTAATTACCACTAATTTGTGAAAATGCACCATTAGATATGTAAATTCATTGACTAATGGATGCACGCAGCAGATTACAGTGAATGGGATGACGTGGGATAACGAAATCGGAACCATTTCTCAGCTTGCTAAGCAGGTTTCTGGGGGCTGGGTTTGGTACCTGGACATGCTGGGGGTCTTTCCCCCGGACCTCACAAAGGGCGTCGGTCGTGTGGCACCTGGAGCTTTCTTCCCAAGCAAAGGTGCATGTCTTGCATTTCCCAGTGCGTTAGGGGTGGTGCGGGAAATTCTGCAGGAGTCCAGGAAGACAAAGGGGATAGCTCTTAAAATTATACCAGGATCAAAAAAAAAATCATGGAATCATTCATCAGGATTGCTGTAGTTCTTGACCACATAGTCAATGATTTATTTAATCTTAATATATTCCATAAAGAGTCCCCATATTTCCATAAATATGTCATATCTACCTAATACATAGTAATGAACCTGCTCCAAGGGTAAATAAATAAGATCTAAGCTCAGCAAGCCAATGTTTATCAAAGGGAGATATACAGATATTGAGTCCTTTAAAGTACCATTCTTCACAGCAATCACAACCAAGTTAGGCAATTTATAACATGTCAAGTCAATTAGAAATCCCAGTGGGCTCAGTGTGAGCCTGTGCGTGGGGGGCGGCTCTGACGAAGCGGGTAGGGCTGTGCGTGCGCAAGCGGGTGTGAGCACGTTGGTGCGTGGCTGCTGCACAGATGAGCGCGATGCAGCACTTCAAACCCTGCAGGGCCGCACTGCCGGCGCTGCTCCTCCACCAACACTGCAGAGCTAGCGGGGAATTTTGTCTAAAAGACTGTTCTGTTTACATCGCTGTTTTCATGTAGGTGTCTCTTGAGGGGAACTTTTAGGTTTCCTATATAGAAGGATTTGCTAATTTTTGTTTTGAACTGTTTACTATAAAAAATTGAAATAGTTTCAACCTGAAAATTTTACTTGGACTGTTTTGATTTTTCTTATTCCATTATTTTGTGGAAATATATGTAGCAGTGCATAACGTGATGTAATATACTAGCCTACATATTCTGTGCAAATACATTGAAAATACCTAAAAATGTGGTTGCAAGGGGAAATAACTAATTTTTTCATAGGTTGCACCTTTTTAATCTTATTTTCTAGAGCAAAGTATTTCCTGTCTGTGTTGTAATTAGTTTGACAAAGTCAATAATAATAGAATATTCTGATTATGTCAATATGACATGTAATATTATGCACTTCTACTACTATTATGCATATTATGGCATGACTTGACATGATATGACAGGTCACATTATGCGCTACTACTGATGTCATAAAATAATGTAAAAGTAATGAAAACAAATTTTGAAATGAAAAAATTTAAAATTAATTCATGACTTTTCCTAAGAGAAATTCCCAAGCAAATCTTTTTCATTTCCATTAGAAAAAAGTTGGTTTCATTTTCACCTGGAAGGCAAAGGGCTTCTGAAGGGTTAATGCTTCCCACCAGGATGCAGCCCTGCGTTTTGATCAGCTCACGAACCCACAGCTCGGCTCAGTGTCGAGCTCGCTCGTGATCCACGTGCGTGGCTCAGCATCCGTGAGCCCGGCATGCGGCGGCACATCTGTGCTTCTGCATGTGCACCGTGTTCGCATGCGATGGTCTGGGCTCCCGCGAGCGGGAGGGCTGGGTGATGTGTGCTAAAGCATCCGTGTTGCAGGAAAGCAGCAGCACTGGGTCATTTTGAGCAGGAAAATGTCAGTCCTGCTAGTCCCACGCAACAGATGTGAAAAATATTCAGTGTGTTAAAAGCACAATGAAAGAAAATGCAATTTTTTTTTGCTTTATAAATTAAAGCATCTCATCCTTTCAGTCAGAGGGGCTGGGGCGTTAGGGGAGAAGCGGGTGCGTTGTCCCTGTCTCTTTGGGGGTGCAGTACCCTGCTCTTTGGGGGACTCTGCCTGGTGTCTCCCGGCTCTGCTGCTGCCTGCTCCAGGCATTTGCAGGGAAGGTGGGTGACTCTGCTTTTTCCCCAAGTAGAACACTTTATTCTTCATCCTCTGCTTTGCTGCCTGCTCGTTGCTTTGCTCAGCCACAATAGTCAGGTTTTGTGTTGGCTTTTAAAACTTCTCAGGAGGAACATGTGGAGAGCACAGAAAACCTTGGAGAACGGGGACGTGTCCTGGCAGATGAGGCAACGCGGGTGCTGAAGGCTCTGGCTGACACCAGACTGGCACATGTTTTACTTGTGAGCTTCTCATGTGAAGTATGCAGCATGCTGATACTAATTTATATTCATTTTAACAGGGGTACAATGATAATTCTCACTTCCCAGAGACACAAAACAGTTTGGAAAACATTTATAACAGGTTGCTGGCAAGCTGGATGCTTAGAAGCCTGAGTCTGTCCTGTGCTTGTGTCCGACATAGCTGCAAAGGTGTAGATTCCCTGTGCAAATCATTAAGGAAAAATGGCACTTGATGACAGGCAGGTAGGAGTTCCGGCATCCTGGAGGCTGAAGCAGGAATCAAACATGGGCACCAGGGACCGTAGACTGTGCTCGATGTTCTCCTGCCTGTGAACCAGTCAGATAACACAGCGGCTGGGATTCAGATTCATTTTTAATGAAATACTTTTTGCAACAATCCTACAGCAGCCCCAAATGGTGGCAGATAAGAGGACTGCCACGTGGAAGATCTCCTCTGGCCTCAGCTGCTTCACGAACCCCTCGGTAAGGGAAGCCCCAGTGAGGACCATGAGGCGTAGCGGTGGTGGGGAGGGATGCTGGCGGGAGGGGGCGAGGGCTGGCAGCCGCGGTGGCCCCAGAGGAGCAGTGTCGGTGCTGGCGAGTGGCGTGACGATAAGGGTGACAAAGGGAGGAAGGGTGAGCGTGGGTGCAGTAGGGAGCCCCTGACCCCAGGAGTGCTGGAGGGGAAGGCAGCCCGACACCTCTCACCCTCTGCCTGCTGCAGTCCTGCACCCAGGCTGGCACCCATGGGGCCAGGGCAGAGGCTGAGAGGGTGCTTTTGTCATGCTGCCTTAAAAAAGAGGGCACCCCTGCCCCGGGTTTGGCTGCAGCCTCCTGCCAGGCAGCCATGCAGGGCCCGGCCCTGCCCCGCTGGCCTGGAGGGTGCTCGGAGCCCGGGGAGCTGCCTGCGGGACCCTTCCCCGCTTCCCCGGGGCAGGGGAGGGTCAGCCCTGCAGCCCGCCAGCTGCTTCCCTCACCGCGTGGCAGACAGACACAGCTGCCAGGCCCACGGCCCTGTCATGCTCGTGGCCCGTGCCGGCTCACTCGGGTGCTGGATGTGTTTGGTGCAGGCTGGCCTCGCGGCACACTCCTGGCACGGCACGGGCTGCGGCACTGCCAGCTGTACCGCGCGCTCCAGCTTGTCATGCATCTTCGTGACAGCTGGATGCCAGGGACCAGCGCCTCGGCCTCCCTCCCTGCCCTGCGGC
Source organism: Gavia stellata (assembly GCF_030936135.1). Taxonomy (NCBI): domain Eukaryota; kingdom Metazoa; phylum Chordata; class Aves; order Gaviiformes; family Gaviidae; genus Gavia; species Gavia stellata. The sequence continues at coordinate 13,184,297 of NC_082617.1, forward strand.
TGTCTGAGGGATCGCTGCTGAATCCCCGCTACCCCAGGGCCTGGCGCGGAGAAGCCCCACAGACGTATGTTTCCGGAGCCCCTTTCCAGGGGCCTCCAGCCTGCGGGTCCCTGTGGCGATGCTGGCCAAGCATGGTGCCCGTGCTTTTGCCATCCCTGGCCAACGAAGCCAGCAGAGGGGCTGGACCCAGGCCAGGGTCTCCTCCTGACCTGAATTTCCAGACAGTGCGGGACCTGCTGCCCAAAGCCTCCCTCCCCGGCACTTGGAGCCCCCCAGGTGTTCCTGATCCACTGTGACAGAGTCCCATCCTTGCTGTGGGACGTTTGCCACCTCACCTTGCAGTGAAAGTCACGCTGCAGCATCACCCCCTTGTCCTCGTGTCCCAGCAGCGCTGCTCCTGCCTTGTAAGCGGTGCAGTTGCACGTGATTTACTGAGGCTCCTTTCTGCTGCCATCGCTCCTCTGCTGAAGCCACCGTGGGACCGTGCAGGTGACAGCATGCTGCTGCTCTGGGAGGGAATCTGCATCTCTGATGAAAGCTGCCTCTGCTTGTGTCCCACCTCCCTGCAGCCCTGCCTCGGTGCCAGCGCTGTCTCTCCCGCAGAGCCTGTGCCAGCCCACCACCACGCAGGATGGGTCACCTGCACCCCCATGGCTGTGGTCCCCCCACTTGCAGTGTGGCTGGCTCCACCTGGGAGTTGTCACCGGGTGGGAGAGAGGCTCCACACCCCCAGGGCTTGTGCGAGGGGATGGGAGCTGCATCCCCTGCCAGAGGACGTGCCTGCTGGCGGCTGCCAGCCCCGTGGCATGTTCCCCACCTGGCCGCAGTGGCAGCAGTGGGAGAGCCCTGCAGAGCCGGTCTTCCCTTGCCGTGACATGCCTTGCTGGGGGCTCTGTCCCTACTGCACGGGATAGGCAACGCTGCTGACAACTCTTCCCAGGCACAAGAGACCCTGGTGATACAAGAAAGGTCATTCAGGGACCTCGACAGCGTCGTCCTCAAATGGAAATGTCATTTTTTATTATTCAGTCCTGATAGAGTGCTCAGAATAAAGGCAGCTGATGGGTGGGAGAGCTTCAGCTCGGACAGCCTCCAGCCTCTGCTCCCAGCCCTTTCCTGCACACGATGTGGCGTGGAGCCCCTCTGAACTGCCATCCTCCTCAGCGGCTGCAGGACTGCTGCCCGCTCCCCTCCCGGCAGGAGCAGCGGCTGTTAGCGAGGGGCTGCGTGGTCCCCGCCCGTGGTGGCTGCGCCGAGGTGGTCCGGGAGCGTGCGGCTGGGTGGGCGCCCGAGTGCCGGGAGCTGTGCGAGAGCTGCTCCTCGCCAGCCCTTCCGCCTCCCCTGGGCTCCAGGTGAGCCTGCAGGAGGGAGGGGGGCCTGGGGGGACCCCGCCAGCCTTGGGAGCGAGCGGCTGGGTCTCGGCTCTCTTTCCACGAGGCCACCTTTGCTGCCGGGACCTCCTGCCTCCCTGCCTGCGCAGGCGCCAGGCCCTGCTCTGGGCGTGGAAAGGCAGTCTCAGAGTGGAAGTTATCTCCAGTTACGGACTCGCATCGGAGTGCCACTTCCATCTCCATGAAAGCAAATGAAAGGGGTTTGATCCAAATTGCATTTCCTCTCGTAGTCTGGAGTACGACGGCACATTAAAGCCTATAATATTCCACTGCTGCTCTTTTGCATGATTTTTTAATTAAAAAACTATGGAGTAAACAAACATTCTGCTCTGCAGTAGCCCTGCAGAGACCCATCGGTAGGCACATTTACATCCCTACACTTTTTCAAGAAAGTTTATATCTTAACAAAAAAAAAATAATAATAATATCACCCACCCAAACAGTTAGTATTGGATAAAAGTTTGAAGTGAAAGGCAGCTGGCAACCTTCTCCAGCCCGTGAAATGATATTAACATTTTATTATTCTAAGGTGAGCTTTTTGAAACGGAATTTTAAATGTTACCCTGCTGTTCCAGAACACAAAAACCTTTAATTTTATGCAAATGAACAGCGAGGAGCTGAGCGCTTAATGTAAACGAACACTTTCTTTGTAGGAGAGGTTGGAAGAGAAAAAAAAAATTCCCAGGGATTCTTTAATTGCTGTCTGAAATTATGTAAATCCCACCGCTAGGCAGAACGCAATTATCCCGTGCCCCTCTCTGCCAGCATTGCTAATGTCTAACAAAATATCGGTGGGTGACATTTAGTCGAGGTAATGCAAATGAGAATTAATTTTTTTCCAAGACAAAGGGCAGCGAAAAGATCACCTCATTCATACACGGCGGAGGGGGGCAGAGCCCTCGGGCTCTGCCAGGGAGGCGGCGCCAGAGGGAGCCGAGGGCACCCAAAAGTTGGGCTCGTGGCACTCAGGGACAGCTGGCCCAGGCCAGAGCCTGTGAGCGTTTCTTTATCTTTCTGTTTTTTAAAGGATGAAACCCGGGGAGGTGGGGGCAGGTTGGTTGTTTGTTTTTCTTTTTAATTCATGGTCATTCTGACACGGGGGCAGGGTGGGAAACGTGATTGAAACCCCCTAATGGCTCTGCCTGCTGTTGGGTAAGGGCGGCTTGTGATTTATCACCTACTTGTGCTGATAACTAGCAATAATTCTATTAAATATTCAGAGTGAGGCTTTTGCAACACAATTATCAAACGGGATTTGTTAGTGCAGAAATGCTTCACGAGCACAAAAAGGTGCTGCGGGTGCGGGAAAGGGGCCGCTTTGTAAAAGGGCTTCCCTTGCCCCTGCTTCGAGCGAGGTTGGGGTTACCTCCACGTCTGGAAGGCGGGGGGACAGTTCCCGTTTTTTGTAGCCTAAACCAGGGAAGTCATACAGGAATTTTCCTTCTTTTCACTTTTTGTTTTCCTTTTTGTTTTTTTTTTTTTTTTACTCTTGCTTCTCACGTTTCACAGCTGCCTTTGCTTCCAAGGCCGCATCTAAGAGCTTGTGACTCTGCTTACCTTTTAAAAGAGAAAAGGAAACCCCAGCGGGAGCTGGTGCAAGGCAGGGGCAGGTCTGTGTGAAGAGCAATGAAGTATACGGATGCTTAGAAGGCTCCGGATCAGGGTAAGAAGTGCTCGTGGAATTATCCTTTGAAATGTACACTCTCCGCAGGGGGGCCCCGGGGACCATCCTTACTGGAGGAGACGGGCTGAGTTGCACCATCTGCTTGGGATTTAGGACAGGCAGAGCTGTGAAAATATGAATTAAAAATACAGAGTAGCAGGAAATAGCTTCCTCTTGCCCTGTCTTTTTGAAATTATACCAAGCAAAACTGAATGGCTGGTGCCACCTGCGTGCCGCAGCGTTCCCCGTGACAGGGCTGCATGGCTGGCGGCCAGCAAGGAGCCCCGGACCCCCGGCCCTGCACCGCAGGCTCTGCCACCCAGCATCAGCCCCACCTGAGCACAGCTGCTCTGGCAAAGCACAGGCACGTCCCCATTTTTTGTATTTGGTTCTTGCCACGTCAGCTGCCCACGGCCTTGCTAAGGCAGCAGAAGAGGGGCCGATGCCCGCAAGGAGCCCCCGGACCTGCAGGCTCTCCTGGGCAAGCGTCGCCAGCAGCCTGCGACTCGCTCCATGGTCCCGTTTATGAGTGTAAGAGCTCCACTGCCGAAAGGGGAATGGATGTATCATCTGTTTCTCATTGCATTCCCTTTCTTTGAGTTGTTGAAGCTAGTGCACTGAGAAATGCGTTCCCCTGATGCCTGCACTGTGACCAGCAGCCTGCCCAGACCCTTCCCCAGCCGTGCTTGGCACCCACAGGGGCTGCACGCCAGTGCAGTCCTGCCGCGCTGGTACCCACGGCGGGGATGAAGGTGAGGTGGTGCAACTGCAGGCAGAAGCTGTCCCTCATCTGCAGGACACTGCTGCCATACAGACAGAGGCTGTCCATGTCCTCCTAAAATTTATAATCTTTATAATCTAAGATTTAGACTCTTCAAAGCTTTATGCCTGTCTTTAACCTGTAGCACATGCATAGTCTCAATGGGATTTCTCATCTGCTAAGAGTTAAGCATGTACATAAATCTTTGCAGGCTGGGGGCCTAAGGCATTCCCATGCACACATGCACATACATTCCTGCGCACACGCGTAATGGAACAACCGCCATGCAAACTCACTCGCGGAGCTGTCTGTGTCAGAGCGGCGAGGCATGCCGAATCCTTGCCGCTCGTGCCAACCTCCTGAGCATTTCTCAAACATTTTGGATGCCATGGGGGTGTTGAACTTCTGGCACCACCTTTAGCAAATTCCCTCTCGGTGTCTGAGTCTCCTGGAAGCGGGAGGGGGATGTTAGCAGGCAGCAATTGTGCCGGAGGTGAGCATGAGCAGGGAGCAGTCATGCGCAGTCGCAGACAGCATTTGGGTCAGAGTGGGAGCAGAAAACAGCTCAGGAAAGCACTGGCATGCCAGGTACTTGGCATGAAAAGGAAAGCGCGTTGAAGGCTCGCTGTGCAGCGTGTCCCTCGCCTCCCTCCCCCTGGACTGCTCGCTCGCAGACGTGGCCAGGGCAGCGTGCACAGGACCCAGAGCGGCTCTGTGCAGGCGCTCCGCTCCAACCCAACTTGTCTAATGCAGCCTCCTGTGCTCAAACACTGTCGTGAAGATTTGTTACCAGGTTCCATCACACCAGCTTCATTTTCACCAATGCAAGCTGGTCCAACGCTATCCAGAGCTAAACTGATGTAAGAAACCGGGGCAGATTTTTGGTGGACTGGTAGAACTGATAAAATGCCGTGCCAGCCACAGTACATCCTTCCGATACATGGTGTTTGTGGGATGTTTCTCCAGCTGTTTGTATTTAGCGGCACAGTATTTTCAAGGGTCTATGAGACTTCACTGTATGAATCTCCAGGCTTTAATTTCCATGCAGTAGTTTCTGCCATCAAATGACCAAAAAAGAAGGAATACACTTCACATTTAAAATCACACCGCCCCGTGAAACCCTCTTTTTTGCCCTTGTGCAATGTTGTTTTAAGTCAGATGATACGACCTTCCACGAAATTACTCTTTCCACTTCATAGCTGGTGTTTGCAATGTGAATGGATAAGGCCTCTTTAATCTGGGGGTAGAAAATCCAGGCAAAGTCATCAGGTGAGAAGCAGCATTTCATAAATGTCTTGTGTTCTGCAGCGCTCACTTTATTAAGGACTAAATTGCATTAGTTTCCCTAAAACATCATCTGCCCACTACACGAAGTTATGGCCGTTAGAAACAAACCCTCCGAAGGCGGCAGGCAGCAGGCGCGTACAATGGCGTTTAAGCCGGCAGCGTGTGCAGGGCCAGGCTTGCCCCCGTGCCGCGCGGCTGCCTGCGCCCGCAGTGGCTCAGGTCAACTGCTATTTGTCAAAGGCAGCCGTGGCCGTGGCCCCAGGCAAAGTGCTGATCACAGCACAGCACCCTCTGAACTGACCCGGGCACTTAGCCTTTTCTGAGAAATATTTACAGAAAGGTCAGCAAATGCATTGTGACAAGACGCTAGCACATCCCTAACCCACTCCTTTCTCACTCCCTACCTCACCCCACGTGCCAGGCACAGAGCAAACCGGGACTGCAGGTCCCTCCTGCCGACATTTCTTCCTTCAAATGCTGCTATGACCCCCCGCACCCGCGTGGGTGAAGCCGTGTTTCTGTCTGTAACCCCATCTGCTTCCAGAGGGTGCTTTTGCATCAGCCAAATGATTTTCCTCGTGCCCCCACGGCGTCGGGTTTGTGCTGCGTGAAGAAAAGCCCTTGTCACCGTGCTCTGCTTGTCCTGACCGCAGCCTCCACTGCCCTGGTCCCCATCCCCGCTTCACCACCACCTCTCAGAGTCAAGATTTGGGATCTATGGTTGAAAAGGAATGAACAGGACCTGTTACTGCAAAATGCTGGCGAGGAGGAGGATGCTGCAGCGGGATTACAAGCAGGGTGGCTCGGTGCACTGCACCGTGGCAGCACCAGCTGCCTTTTCCTGATGGCACCAGGTACCCCGGGCTCTGGAGCCAACTGCACTTCCCCATCCTATTGCCAATTATTTCTTCCATCAAACGTGCTTTTGCTGCACCCACTACGACTGTGTCCAGGCAGCCTCATCTACCGGGCACTTGCTGACCCGTCTGCTGGCTCTGTCTTTGCTTCCCCATCCCACAGTCAGCGGTGTTAGCTGCCCGTCCTGGCAGCAGCCAGTTACTGCCCGTGGTGAGGCAGACAGACAGACAGGCAGAGCAGCAGCAGGAACCAATCACTCTAAACAGATTTACCAGCTAGAAAGTTCCTTGCAAGAAAATAGAGCAGCAAGGGGCACATGGTCCTGAGGAAGAAACAGGCTTACCGTCCCTGAGCCCTCCCTGCCCTGAAATGGCCCGGGTTTCTAAGCAGATCAGAGTAAAAACCTCCTGGAGCTGGGTAATTCTGCCTCTTTCCGATAAGCCGGTAACCCCATTAATAGAGAGTCTGGCATGGAGGGAGCTGTGCTGGGAAAGCGCTGCACCTCAACATACACAGCAGATTAAAAAGGACTTAATCACAGTGCAGCCACAAAGTGCACTACATGGCATTATTCCTCTGAAATAAAATTTTATATACAGCCTATCTGAGAGCAGCACAAAATAAATACTTTTAAAATCTATGATTACTGTAGGGTTTTTTTTTTAATTTTATATTGGTGGCTGAGTTCTGCTCTTGCTCCAAAGGATTAGAGGGATAATTCCATTACAATTTAGTAACAAGATTAAAAGAGCCAGTTATCCATTTATGGGGGTCTATGGAAACGAGCAGTGGCTTCTGGAGGTCTCGGGCTCTGGGTAGGTGTATCACTCACATCACAGACACATCGAAATCAGGTTAAGGCACAGGCAGGACATGCCCGAGGTGAAAAGGTCTCCAGGGCCACCTCTCCCAGCTTTACCGTGAGAAGTGTTCAGGGGTTCGCAGGGTGAAAGGATGCGGATGGGGAGACTTTCTAGTGTGAACGGTCACAGACCGGAGGAGAAGGGAAGAGCAAGGAGTGCTCTTGAGATAAAACCGTTCAAGCAACTGCCCCCAGGACCGAAGCACCAGTGCCACAAATGTCAGTGCTGAGGAACCGCCTCACACAACCACTGACACCAGGGTCCCCGGGGCAGGAGGAGCCATCTCCGGCACGAGAGGCGGAGGAGACCCAGCGCTGACCCATGGGGCAGCTTCTGCCAGGGCCAGAGCGTGTCCCCAAGAGGAAAAGGTCAGCGGGGTGCTGGGGTGGCTGTCACGGAGATTGCCGGATCCTTTCAGCTGTGCAGAGCATGTGAGAAACGCGTATCAGCCAGAGTCCTGGAGAGTGCCAAGATTTGGTAAACCAGGATCTTGGCATCTTTCCTATCTCCACAGCTGGAAGAGGAATTTGTGACAGCTTCCATGGCAAATTTAGTTTCTTCCTATTTAGAAGCAAATTCCTAAATTCTTGAACTTTTTTTTTTCTCCAAGTTCTCTGTGATTTTCTGCATTGACAAAGCCTTGGCTCTACAGGACAGAAGAGCCTGAGGTCGGAGGTGGGAATTCCTGCTGGGGTGGTGAGTTATGGAGGACACGTGGTTCGTTTCCCATTCCTCCTACCTCATACAGGTAACAACAAGGACACAGCATTATAATTATGCATCTGAGTGTCAACTTCACGCTGATGATCTGTTACGCAGTTATGAGGATATTTGAGCATTTGAATTTAAAAAGCGCTTTTCAGGAGCATTACAAAATTTCACTTGCAAGGATATTGGCTGAAAATGACCACGGCAGAAGGTGCAAACACAGGTGATGTGGAGGAAGGGAGTTATTTAGCTGTTCTGATGAGTACATGTGGGAAAGCATTTGCAGCACTGGTCCAGCTCTGCCCCGCAGATTGGAAATCCCACTGCCTGAAACTCCCTCACAAAAAAATAACATACCTGTCAAGCTACATACGTGGAACTGGCATGAAACATTCAGGGTTAGAAACTCGCCATTGCTGGCATTGTTCTGTGGATCGTCTATACTGATTAACTGATTAATTGATATTTAATTGATTGCACTGTCAGAGCAGGACTTGAGCATGTGCTGATTGTCTCACTGACTGTTACTAACAAGTCTGAAGAGCATTTAGTATAAATCCATAGGAACTCTGCATGCAAAAGGTACAGAAACTGCTTTGGTGGCAACAAAGACCTGAGTTCAGGGAGCACGGTCAGTGAGCAATGTAATCATTCACACACAGAAAGGTCTTTCTCCTTGCTTTTAAAATAATTGTTTAGAGAAATTTAAATTTAGCTAACTAGGTGGGGTAAGAAGTGTTCTCAGTTCGATTGCCCCAGCACGTGCTGTGCTCTGCTCTCTACTCGGAAAGCTCCTGTGAAGCGTTTGTGCCATTTTTGCGCTGTCCTGTTTGTCCCCAGGAGGTGTGTTACCTGAGCGCTGCCACTGCCGTTGGGGAACTGGTGCAGACCGAGGATCCATCCCCGAGCCACGCGGAGCAGCAGCCCGGTGAGAGGAGGCAGGTTTAGAGGAGCAGCTGGGACGGGGCTCTGCCTTCCCCTCTGGCCTCGAGCAGGGAGGGCAGGATCCAGCCCGTGCGCCTCGTGGGCGAGCTTGTCCCCTGACGAATGGTCCTGTGCATGTGTAGTACTTTTTTGCTGTTTCTCAAGAGCTTCTTTAAAGACCTCTCACTCTGCAGAGTTACAGCCTGTAGCAATCTGTCCTTTTCTCCTCAAACAAACCCTTTATGGGCTTGTTCTTGTGAAATTTATGGGTTGTTGGGTGAAACATTAGGAAACATTATATCAAAAATGTAGAATGCTTTTCCCAACCTGAGCCAAGGTCTGTGGCAAGTGCTGGCTGCTGAGATATGGCTCTGACAAGCCTTTTCTTCACAGAGACCGGGGCTCCTAACAGCCAGCACCAGGAACCCCTCCGCCGGGACCGGGCTGTTTCACCTGCATGCCCTTTCAACCATTGTCAGGGTGAGGGACCAGATTATCCCATCGGGACTGTAAAGATGCGGAATACATCATGGGCCAGCCTGGTTTTTAGAAGATGCAGATTTACGTGTGCTGGTGACCCCCTGAGGTCCCTGAGGGAGCACGGCTGGCAGAAGAGAGGCTCTAAACGAAGGATGAGAATTTGAAAGGCCCGATAGGTTTCCAGAAGAGCCACCAGACAATTCTAACAGCGCTGTCTTGCTGTATTAGTTTAATGTCCACTTGAATCACTGACCTTAAGGTCTGAAAAGGACTAAATCTAGAAACAGATGATTTTTTCCATGCAAGATGACAGAGGGGCTGTGGTCGCTTCTAAATGCAATTTTACGCTCACTTATGGAAATGCATTGCTCCTTGGCGACTTCAGAAAAGAAACCAGTAGATGTTCTCTCGAAAGGGCTCAGACCTCAACGCCTTCGAAGCCATTGTCTGCCGCCGCAGCGGCAGGAGCGGCAGCGCCGAACCAATGCTACCCCCTGGTGACCAGAGCCGACGCGCCGCGCTGCTCCGCGCTGCTCCGCGCTGCTCCGCGCTGCCCCGCCCTGCCCCGCCCTGCCCCGCCCTGCCCCGCGCTGCCCCGCCCTGCCCCGCCCTGCCCCGCCCTGCCCCCGGGGGCCCCGCCCTGCCCCGCCCTGCCCCGCCCTGCCCCCGGGGGCCCCGCCCTGCCCCGCCCTGCCCCGGGGCCCCGCTCTGGAGGGGCGGCGGCCCCCGGCGAGCAGCAGCAGGCGGGCTGGGCCCGGCGTTCCCGGTCCCCTCCCCGGCGGCACCTGGCGCCGCTGCGTCCCCGCGCCGCACCCTGCGGCGGAGCGAAAGCGGAGGCCGAGGCGGGCCGGGCTGGGCGGCTCTCGCCCCGCGGGGCCGGGGGAGCGGCGTATGGGCAGGGGCAGGAGCACCGCAGGGAGCGGCCGGGGCGCCTCGGGGGGGCGGGGGGTGCACGAGCGCCCTGCAAACGCAGGGAGTCGGTGCTGGGGCGCAGCCCGTCTGCCAGGCAGAGGGGCTCCAGCACCCCACCGGCGCCGGGCGCCCTGGCAAACACGCCTGTGAAACTTTTTACGAGAGTTAACGGGACTGCGCCCAGCACAGAGCCGCAGCAAACCCGCAACCTGGTCTGGTGCGCCGTGCAGCCTGGATCTCACATCTCTCTGCGTTATACTGCTCACTCTTTGCATCCTGTTAATGAAAAGCATGGATGTAATTTCAATTAAAGATAATTACATATTTAAACTTAACATTAAATTCTGCACTAAAACAAAATTACATGAAATCTCAGTGTGCAGCCGTGCTGCAAGGCGGCATGTGAGGCGAGCGGAGGAAGGAAATGCTATTATGCAAAGCGAGCTGATCCTTTCCACACGTATCTCCTGCCTGCATGATGCTTCCCTGTCCAGCAAGTTAAATCTAATCTGTTCCCACACGCCACCTTCAGAGGTGATTCCTCTCGCTCGGTTTTGCTGTGCTGGCCCTGCAGCCACTCAGCCGTAGCCATTACTGGACTGTACAATGCAGACAAAAAAATGAAATCCCCCACGAGCGAGCCCATCCATCAGCAGGGTTACAAACAGGGCTGTGGTGAGATTTGCCATTGCCAGCCGCAGTCACTACCTCGGCCAAGCAGCCAGGTCCCAGCGGCCTCTTGCATCCGTGGGAGGAAGCTGAGAGATGCTGCAGTTGGATAAACTCTGGTGTTAACCTGGGCTCAGGGTCCTGAGTAAAGCTGGGAAAGTGTGATGAAAAACACAGTTCCCGGACTATTGATTTTTTTGCTGAAATCCAACAGATTTCTTGGCCTCAAAAGCAGTTTGCTGAAAACGTAAAACTTTTTTGATTATTCTTTACAATTTCCCCCAAAATCCCAAACGGCTGTGTTCAAGCACCAGGCTGGCACAGCGCAGCACCGAGCCAAGTTGCTACCGGTCCACCCAGCCATGATGGTTTATTCCCATGCCCCTGCAGCCCGCAGGGCTTGTGAAGTGCTGCGAGACCTTCACAGAGAGGGGACGACACTCACATGTTGGGGGCTCATGTAAGGACAGGTTTTTCCTGGCTTTATATATTTCCTAAAAATAGATGGCCAGGGGATGAGTGGGTTAAAGCCGTGCTAATTCAGACCGGCTTAAAGCCATGCTGAGACCTGGATTTCAAAGGCATGGCTAAGCAGGTCTCTCGCCCCGGCTGTGGACGGAGCGTTTTCCGGGCTGGGCTGGAGTTGATGGCTCTGGCTGGTGGAGCGGGGACAACCCCCTCTTCCCGCCTGAGCTTTCCATATGGCCCCGCAGGAACTCGGAGGAGCGTGGGAGGGGAGGGTCCGCTCATCTCTGCGCAGAGGGGTCCAGCAGCGCCTTGTGCCTGCCTGCGGGTCTGAGCACAGCGTGGGCATGTGAAAGCAGAGAGCAGCCATGCCCCCGTCCCTCCAGAGCAGGCTTGTGCTCGGGTCTATCACGATGCCCTGCTGTGGCAAACCAAAGACACTGTGGCACTATCAAACCTTTTCAGAGAGAGGCCTTTGTTTTAATAAAACATGAAAATTATTCATTGTGTGATTTACTTTGATAGGAAATTCATGCTGCTCCTGTAATAATTATTAGCATTATTGATTATTGCAGTGTGGCTGAGCAGCTGCAGCCAAGGGCCAGAGCCCTGCTGTGCACGTCATGCCAGGGGACAGACCTCACCCTCACCGACACACTTACACTTCTTAACCTCAACTGGACACAAACACAGCACTGAAATTGCGGGTTTGTGCTGTGTAATGGTCAGGGCTGCCAACAGGCTTCATAACTGCACCAGGCAGCACAGTCTGAGGATGAGAAAATCAAGACATCAACTGAGCAGACGTGGTGCGTGTGAAACAGTGACCTGTGTCACACTGGTGTTACTGTCATTAAGCTTCAGTGTGAACGTCACCTGCAGAGCCTTTTGCTCCTCTCCTCAAGCTGCAGTTGTTTTCCAGCCCTAGAAGATGTCTCGTCCTCAGCGCACACCGGGAATGGCTGATTTGCTGCCCGGAGGGAGGGAACTGGCAGGATTTGCTTGTTCCCTGGGTGGACACGGCAAGCAGTCACATGGAGGAGCAGCACTGCGGGCACCGCGGGCACCACACACGGCACAGTCGCTGTGCTCCAGCACTGGGTTTTCTTCTCTTCCATTAAATGATTGCAGTTATCAAGCACTGACAAGTGGCATTAAAATTTATTAGCCAGCATAAAGTTTTATTTAAGGGATGGCTAGAGATTTAGTAGGCTCTGCGAGTCCTTGCTTAGGCTGGTTGTGTCACCTTTGATAACTGCCTGCAGGGTGTGCAGGAGAGAGGGGTGGCCCTGGGTGCCCCAGTTCGAGCTCCCCATCCCGGGAGGTCCCTTCCGCTGCCCCCTGCAGCAACTGCACCCCGGCGGCCCCTCGTCCCGCCGCTGCCAGCCAGGCCATGCAGACCCTGCCGGCAGCGTGCGCCCGGCACTGGCGAGGGAGCTTCTCTGGCAACGCTTCCATTAATCAGTTTGGCAATCGTGAAATACACTACATGCGTACTGGAGTTTAAATCCCGGACTCACTAATGGTTTACTACCCACTAAATCCCCCTTCATGTTATTTAACTTTTAAACCCAAGGAATATTCCAAATCAAAGAGGCTCTGTGTCACGCTTAGTCCATCTCAAAGAGCCTGGAATTAACATCCCATCATGTCTCAACAGTGCCTGCTGCACAGAGCCACTGCTTGCTCCTTATTAATATTTATGGTGGGGAGAGAAAGTTGCATAAATCTTGGTTGATACTTAATTAAACCCCACTTCTTTTGATTTCTTCTCTTTCAGCTTCACTTCGTGCGGACTGTACAACCGTTAGACGCTCACCCCGCAAAGAACAGCCTGGCACATGCGGTGGCACCCGCGGGGCTAAATGGGATTTAGCGTCTGTGGCCCTCCCCACTCGTCGCCCCCAGACTCCCCCGTGCCGCCGGCTGGCGTTCGCCGCCCTGGCCTGGCCGGTGCGGCTGCAGGTTGGAGATTAGAGAGGCCCCATGGGCCAACAGCAGCCTCAGCTGGCAAAGCACAAACTCAGCTCCAGCCCCTTTGCTTTGGTTTATCTGCTTCTCGTGTCTGATCTCGAGCGCGATTCATAAGAAAACAGTTAACACGCGGCTGACATATCTTTGATACGACGATCATACCGAGGAAGCAGCTTGACCCCCGAAGGCTCCCGCGAACGGCAGGATTGACACTTCACATTGACTTTGCTTCAGGCTTATCAACAAATCTCAGCCAATTTTATTAAAGAGCCGCGTGTGGTGTGTGGGACGCGCCAGGCACAGACAACTTCATCTAGCGGCAGCTCAGGAACCAGGCAGGGGCTTGGCTCGTTTTCTTTTCGTTCACGTTTTCACTTTGCTGGTGAATTTAGCTTTACAAAAGCTCCTCGTGGGTGTCGGTGAAGGCTGGAACGCGGTAAAAGCCCCCAGCGTTTCCTGGCCCTTCCATGAAGAGAAGGGGGAGAGCAGGTAGGGGCTGGCTGGGGGTAACGAGGGCTGCAGTGAGCAAGTGGTGGCTGACGAGACAGGTAAGCGCAGCCGTCGGGGTCTCCCCGACAGTGCCCGGGCAGTAAATCGCTGCGGAGGCAGCACAGAGGCAACCGCTCCAGCACACCACCCGGCGCGCTCGGTCAGGCCGGACTGGCCAGAACCACACGCTCGGCAAACCCTGCCCGCCGGCGGCTGGAGGCCAGGGCGCGAGCGGCACCGGGGGACAGTGGCAAGTGCTGGCAGCGGGACAGGGATGCCCCGGCATTCCTGGGGGCTGCAGCCCCGCACCCCTGCGCTGCTGGACAAGGGGCTTTCGCCTCTGTGGAGCTGTGACACCCGTTCTGAATTACAACCCCAGGAAACACCGAGTTCTAAAATCCCACCCAAAACCCAGCCAAACCCGCTCAGGCAGGCCATGTGGGCAGCACTGACTTTTCTAAACTGGTTTACTTGGTTTAGGCTCTATTTTTTAGCTCAGTTTAACGTATATGTCATATTTTCAGCACCAAAAGAGGGCTGCGGCAGGGTCCCCCAGGACGAGAATCAGGGCAGCAAGCAGGCAACAGGATCCAGTGCTCTGAAGCAACATTTGGTAATTATGTCTCTTTTTACTCATGCAAATTTTATCAATATTATTTATATATTCAAAGCCATTTATAAATAATATATACATTTATGCTAAGGTAATTGCCTCAACTAGATTATTTGTCCCAGTTTTTATTGTCTATCCAGATGCTGAATATTAAAAGTATGTTTTCTTGTATGCATTAGTAGTTCAGAGCTGGCTGTCTCGTCACGGGAACAGCACTTCTGCATCTGCGGGTTTGGTGGGAGGGGGAGAAGGTGGAGGGCTTTTGGTGAGGGCAGGGCAGGGAGAGGGGAAGGACAGCGGGGAGCAGGGAGGGGAGCTTGGGGTAAGCGGCCATCCCGACGCTCCGGTGCCGGACCGGCACGCGGTGATGCTGCTTTGCCCTGGTGCTGCAGCCACCCCAAGCCCCCTCCGCAGGGCAGCAGCCCATGGGTGGGCTCCTGCCAGGAGGGACAGGGCTTCAGGAGTGACTTGGGGAACTGGTCCCAGTATCACTCACATCCCATCCCACCTCCCACCTCTTCACTTACCAAAACTTGACATCGCAATGAAAAAAGATTAGGAGCATTGACAGGCCTGCAAAGGTGACAGCTACAAAGAAATATGGAGCAATCACATTGTCAGAGTGCCTATTAGGAACCTAAAAAACCTCAGCTCTCCTGCACAGGCAAAACTGATTTATTGCACAGTACAGTTCATGAACTCATCAGTGGTTTTGCATGGAGAAGAGATGGATTTTCTTTCAGATGTTTATGGTGTGAGTAGACTGTCCTGAAAGTTATTGTTTGATTTTATAAATCAGTAGTGCTTGCTAGGGCGAGCTAAGAACAGAGCTGGCTCTCCAGCCAAAACACAGCCAAAACTCATCCCGAGGCCTGAGAAAGCGCCACTTCTTCCTAGGATCGTGTTTCTTGGGAATTTCCAGCACCGCCTCGCTGAACAGAGGAGCGCTGGCACGTGGCTGGGCTGCCTCTGCCAGTGGTGCCAGCAGCCCGGGGGAGACAAGGATCCTGTTCGTGTCTCCCAGAAAGCCGAACCGTGCAGCCTTTTCTGACCGGATTCCAGATCACGGTGCAGCCTCCCCATGCGTTTGTGTGGCATGTGGCCTCCCGGCCAGCACCAGCACAGCGGAGCAGTGGCTCTGGAGACCGTGGCACATGGCTGCCTGGTGCTGGGCGCTGGGTGCTGCGGCTGGCGCTGGCTCCTGGCCCCCCCCTCCGTGCAAGAGGGGCTTTAAAGGTGTGGATGCAGGCTTGGCTTTCTGACAATCCTGTACTTGTGTTAAACATGTAAATGTCTCCTCTCCTGCATGGGATTACGCCTTGGATGCCCTGGGAACAGCTGTGGTTTATGTAGATTTTAAAGGTGAACTTTCATGCTCAGTGAAATTTTAAAAGCAGCTGATTTACACATGAATCCATTTCTCGGCAAGTGTCTATGTAGCTGTTTCTCTTCCTTAATGGTTTGTGACTGAAGAGCCAGGCTGTAAACAAGCGGCTCCCGCACGGAGCAGCGCTGCCTGCGTGGCGGCCGAGACCACCCTGCGGGCAGAGCGGGCAGAGCCCGCGGGCAGAGCGGGCATCGGGGCTGGGGCTGGCTGCCGGACGTAGAGTGCAGCCACGCTGGGAGAGTGCCGGTGTTGGGGCGCGCTGACGGAGGTGGGGGCTGCTGGGCCATAGGCACTGTCTCAAGAGTGAAGAGCATTTCTTCTTCATCTTTGGCAGTCTGTAAGGGGCTGCAGGAGCTGGCACATCCCGCTCTCCCACTGGCAGAGGGGACATCCTGGTATCCCGCTTGCATCATCCTGGTGATTCGCCCACCTGCACAGCCCCTGGAATAAGGGATCCACGGGCTGATGTTGCCATTTAATACTCTTTATAGTGACAGTTCATAAAAATTCATGTCTGCAGCCGAGCTGCTATGCTCCTTCATCTGCTCCGCTCCTTCATCTGCTCCTTGCACGGGACGTACCTCCTGGCTGGTTTTGGGCACCGTGGGAGGTGACCTCAGGCACACGTCCCCTCACCAGGGACCGTGGCCATACATCCTGCTAGAGCCCTGCCTTGAGCCCCACGGCCAGCGAGACCCAGCACACCAAAGTGTGGGCAGGAGCGTGCACCCGTCTGCCCTGCCCAGACACCACTGCCTGCCCCTGCCCTGCCCCTGCCCTGCTCCTGCCCTGCTCCTGGGCTCTGGAGACCCAGCTCCGGCAGGGATGGCCGCCGGCACGTGGGGCTGCCCTGGTGCCCATGCCGGAGCTGCCGTTGCGGGTGAGTGGTGCCAGGTGAGTGGTGCCGGGTGAGCAGCGACGGAGGCAGAGCCCCCGTGGGAGTCTCCCAGGCGCTGGCGAGCGTTGGCTGCCCCGGGCCCCACGCCGGCATCCCGCTCGTGCAGCGCCGCTGGCTCACCCCGTCCACCGGCCCCGGCAATCCCATTTAAACCCGAGCACAGTGCATGGGTCCCCAAGCCCTCTCCAGCCCTGACCCTTTAAAGACACTCTCTCTTTTTCCTTTAAAAACACAAACTTTAAATGGCTCTGAATAAAATAAAAGAGAATAACTGAACTGTGAAGGGTGATGATTGTATTTCTTTCACTTGTAAGAGAGACCTTTATAACTCTCTTGGGAGGAAAAAAACAATAATGGTCCTTCATGGATGAAGTGCTCTAAATACGGTGTATATTTTTTAAAATACCAGTTCTACAGTTATTGAAACAAATTATTGTTAAATGCATTTACAGCATAATAACTGTGCTAATTTGCTGATAAAAAGCATCCAGCGTTAAACCCCCCATACATTATTTTGTCATTAGCATTTGTTAGCTCCTCGTAGGTATTTTCAGACAGAAGGCTTTGTTCTGTATTTAGCACACGGGCCCCGCGCTCCTCGCTCTCCCCTCCCGGTGGGAATTGCTTGTGCGCAGAACTGCAGCTTTTTTTTAAAACTTCATGTTTAAAAACGGAAAATTTATTTCATTTCATTAATGGGCAAAGGAGGGAGGGAGAGGAAGGAGGAGGGTGCGTGATTTAGTGAGCAGCGTGTCACGTGCCATGTCAGCACCAGCACCAGTCGGACCCAGGGGCGAGTGCGGCCCCGAAGCATCCCCAAGGGGTGTGGGGCGATGCTGAGCCCCCCACGGGAGTGGGGCACAGGCCCCACTTGGCCCACGGCCTCCTGCGGGCTCGGCACCGCCACCAGCCACATGCAAGAGCATCGTGCCGTGGTGGGATCGGGGATGTGGGCGCCCTGCCAGTGGCATCTGTGGAGTGGGTGGCACGGCAAAGCCTAGACCCTCTGGGGATGGGGAAGGGGGGCCTGGGCACAGCCATGCTCTGAGGAGAGCTCCGGCGGGCAGGGGCAGGGCAGGGCAGGGGAGGGGAGGTGGGAAGGGGGCAGCACAGGGCTGCCTGTCCCACAGCAGCCTGGCAGCAGCCCGGGGCTACAGTGGGGGGCTCTGTCCCATGGCCCACGCCATGGCGGCTGCCTGCTACCCCTGGCATCCCTGGGGGGCGAGCGGGGCCTGGGGCGGTGGGTGTGGGCCAGGGTGGTGGGCAGGGGATGGGGAAGCCGTGCAGGATGGGGTGGTGGGTGCGAGATGGGGAGGTGCACAGGGGATGGAGCGGTGAGTGCAGCACAGGTTGGTGGGCACGGGATGGTGGTGTGGGCAGGGATGGGGCAACGGGCAGGGATGGGGTGGTGGGCAGGGACAGGGCAGCAGGCAGGGATGGTGGTGTGGGCAGGGATGGAGCGGTGGGCAGGGATGGTGGTGTGGGCAGGGATGGAGCGGTGAGCAGGGATGGTGGTGTGGGCAGGGATGGGGCGGTGGACAGGGATGGTGGTGTGGGCAGGGATGGGGCGTTGGGCACATCCCGGCCTGGGAGCACCCAGCAGCCGCCAGCGGTCGGGGTTTCTAGAGCCACCGTTGCTATAGCAACCCTGCTCCGATCAGATCATCGCCAGGAAAAAAGCAGCTTTATTATCAACACAGATCTTCCCAAATTAACCCTCGCACGCCCGCCTGGCTCCAGCCTGGTGCTCACCCAGCCAAGTGCAGCCGGCCAGCTCGTGCCCTGCTCCGCCAGCGGAGGCTGGCAGCGGGGCCGGGCTCCCCGGGGGCAGCACGATGGGACTTCTGTGTTAAGGAAACACGCACTCTCCCACCGCCCCAGGAGAGCGGGAGCATCTCGAGGGTCCTTTCCAATCACAAATGTTTATTGTTGTCCATGCGCGTATCAAAACTTTAAGTCATCCATTTAACTAGCATCAATAAAAGCGCCAGCAGTGTGAAATGTGTGTCTCCCCGTGTAGCGCCGTGCTGGGGGAGCCGTCGGGGTGACAGATGGACCAGGTGGAGGGAGGAGCGGGGAACTCGGGCTCAGCTCCCAGCCCGCTTGCCCCTCCTAGCTCCATTTAAAACGGGAGATATATATTTCCCCCCTGAAATATTACTGCTAATTCTCTGTACGAATGTTCCCTGACCCTTCCCGTGGCCTCCAGATGCAGCCGTAACAGATAAATAATGATAATGAGCAGTGAGGGGGGGGGGGGTCAGAGCGGCGATGGCCAGAGGGACCGCAGGAGGAACCTGATGGAGGCATTTGGAAAGGGCCCGGAGCCGGCGCTCTCCCCGCTCCCCGCTTCACGTCACCTCGCAGGGACACCTCGCACCTGCTCCCGTGCCGCACACATGGCCCCGACCCTCCCGGATAACTGATGGGCTGCAGATTGAAGGCCTGAGACAAATCAATTAAGATAGCTACTGTATATTGATTAATACACGTAGCTATAAAAATATAATTGATTACCTGAAGAAGAGCAGAGGTAATGTACAGAACAGACAGAAAACCTGTCTGAAGAGTGATCAATACTTACATTCAGGAAACTCACCCAGGAGTATAATTGGACAAAGCAGAATTTGGGCCAAACCAAGCACTGGGAAAATAATTTTGCTAACAACAAGCTATTAGGAAGCTCTCAGGACTGGCCGCCATCTACCCCAGGGTGAGTTTACAGCCACAAGAGCTGCAGTAACATTTTTTATTTTCCTTCCTTTTGGTGAAGGATGCAAAAGGTTGTTTTTCTGACCAGACTGAACGCTCCAGCTGGACTGAGCCTCCTCCCACTCGGGACAGCCCCAAGACTCCCCACAGGGACATGCCAATCCCAGGAACATTTCCCAGCTGCTTCTGAGCCTTGGCAACGTTTCACTTCCCACTCCCAGGGATGCTCTCACCCGGCCCTGCCCAGACCAAGCGGTTTGTTCCTCTCTCCTCATCCACCTGGGAAGTGCACACCAAGACCAAGCCCACCGCTCTGCAGCAGAGCAGCGGCCCCACCGCAGATGGAGCCCGTGCGTGGGCCAAACGCTGCTCTCACCGCCTGAGCGGTCGGGTCTCTGCACTGGGGCAGCTGTGGGGCACCCCCCTGCACTGACCCAAGCCCCTGTGGGGGAAGTCAGGTCCCGCAGCTGCAGCGCTGGCCCGGCCGAGCGCCCGCGATGGGAACGGCACAGTGGCACAGCGAAAGCCTGCGCTGGCAAACCCGCGAGGTTCTCGCTCCCCGGGGAAAAGGTGAGCATCACTTGTGGGGTGTTTGTTGTCCAGCCCAGGTGCCAGGCGCGCTCCTGCCGCACGGAGGGCAGGGCGATTAGCAAGACACACAGTGAGATTACAAAATGCAATGAAATACTTAAAATCTGCCCTCCAGACTAAAGTAAATCAGACACGACTTTGACAAGGTGAAACCAAAGTGATGAAACCAATCCATTGTGCTTGGGGAATCGATCTCCCCGGCAGGGAGTAGAGAGGCCATCGATTCACAGCCTCAGCAGTCAGGAATGTCAAGCTGCCTGATCTAAATTTCTATATGCATCACTCCAGATTAAATGATGGAGGAGCACGCCGTGTGCAGGCATCCACCTGCCCGGCCTCGCCGAGTGGCACTGGCACAAACCTGCCGGGTGCAGGAAAACTCGAGAGGCGACGCGCAGGCGGTGGCGGTGCCTCCCCCGGCAGCGGTGGGCGCCCACTCAGCTCTTCTCAGACCTCCACAGTGCAGCCCCCAAACGTGCCACGGCGAGCGGCGGGGGGCTGCTGGCAGGGGGATGCCGCAGCAGGGCCAGGTGGGTGCAGGGTGCCCCGATTGCCGGCACCTGCCCAAGCATGGGGAGGGTGCCTGCATTACAGTTTTACTGTGAAACCCAGTGTAGTAATTAAGATTTCATTCTTAAAAATTAAATATTTATCTGGAAACATGATCTCTAGCTGTGAGAAGCCTGGGCCTGTGTCAACACGAGGGGGACTTGGGCAGAGAGCCGTCCCTGGACCAGGACGGGGGTCCGGCCCCGTCATGCATGACACCGCACTGGTGGGGCCAACGCCATCGGCTGCTTTGTCACTGTCGGACCCGGCGAGGCCATTCGTTTTGTCAGTGTGAGAATAAAGAGCTGTCTCTGGGGAGAGATGGAAAAACTCGATCCGGCTCGCAGCAGCCCTGAGGGGGTTGTGTTTTACCATTTCTTTATGACTTACCAGCTGGAACATGAGCAGGCTTAGCCGTCGCGAGTGGCAGGAGCATTTTCTGCTTCCAGCTCCCACGGGGAGCCTGTGACAGAACATCAGGGACCAGCACAGGAAGCCGAGAAGCTGGGGAACAGATTGAGGGAGGGAGGGAGGGAAGGTGGTGGCGCTCCGTTGTGCCAAATCCGAAATACTTCTGGCGCGTGCCTGGCCCATCCCACCCCCTCCCTCCCCCAGGAGTGCTGCTGGGACAGGCACTGCAGAAAAAGGAAGACTTGTTGAGAAAGGCCCACTTGCTTGGCAGTGCCCTGCGGTGACACGGCCGTGCTCAGGAGGGGCGTCACCGGTCCAGGTACGGGTTCTTGAACTGGTCTTGGACCATCGCCGTAAGGGATGGCAAACAGCTCCTGGTACCCGGCTGGGATGGCTGCTTTCATGCAATAGCTGCAAACCTGCACGCAAACAAATCCTGGTCTCTGGACTCATAAAACGCCCAGAATTCATCAGAATAAATATGGTTTGCCTCAACTTTTTTCATCCACCAAAGGTGTAAATTGCTCTTTTTCAACAGTTATGTCTCATGACGTATTTAACTATTTCAGTATAATAACTCAACAGTAATGAAGATGATGAGCTAATACACAACAGTAATTAAAAGTGGCTATGACCTCTGCCCCTGCTGATAACAGAGCTGCAGTCATTGCCACACCTCCTCCAAGTCACCAAACAACCTCTTCTTTTTTTAGGCGCTTTTGCTGCTTTGATACAGAGATACGACACATCTCTGAAAACATCTGAATGTGAAGTGTTGCCCAGCCCCAGCCGGTCACCGTGTCCTGGGACGTGCTGCTCCGGTTCAGGGACAGTCTGAGCAGGGTTATGGGGTGCCATGGGGCTGGGCATCGGGGGGTCCCAGCTCTGCCCATGGGTTCAGCCCCTCAGGAGACTCTGCAGAAGTGGCTGGAGAGTTCTGTCCCGAGGGAAACGCCCTTTTTGGGCCCTTTCCCTGGGAAAAGCCAGGGTGGGATGGGGCGGTCGGGGGCCTGCAGACAGCTGCCCAAAAGGGGTCTGTAAAGCCGTTCGTGGAGTCTGCAGCCCTTGGAGGGGAAACCGCATGTGATGGACAGGGAAAGCAGGCTGGTATCAGTCAAATAATCCCTCTCATTAGTCTTCTTCCGTAAAGCAGGAGATAAGGCAGTGAAAGGGACAGCTGCTCCTTCGGCTCTGTGGTGGGTGGGGGCTTCCCGCAGCAGATTTGTCAGTGCCAGAGGAGTTTCCCACGGGAGGGGTCCCTGCAGCAGGCGCAGGTACGGCTCCGTTGGCGGCAGTGCTCCATCACCCTGCCCGCGCAGCGGGGTGCTGCCCCGGGAGCCCCGACAAGCAGCAAAAGCCCAGGGCAGCGCCAGCATCCCGCCACTCTCCCCCCTCCGCCCCGGGGACACCGGGCACCCAGAGTCCCTGGGGCCGGGGAGCCCTGCGCTCCTCAGGGAGAGGCTGGGGCACTGGGTGCTCGGCGGGTGCTTGGAGTCTGGCCCCCACGGACAGTGCGTGCGCTGGCCCCTGCTCCGGAGCAGGCGACATCCAGCAGCTCAGCCGCCCACAAGCCGGAGAGTCACTCCCCATGGCAGCGCCCGGCACTGCCCGGCGAGCCCCGCAGAGCCCGCAAGCTGCCCCTGCCACCGCCAAGCAAGAAGGAACAGAGGTCACAAGTTGCATTTTTTTTTTTAATGTAGGTATTTTATGCGTTGTTTCCATTCTGGGATACGTGAATGTCTTTCTTAAAAGCGCTTTTAAAGAGGCACCATCAGGTGAGGGTCGACGCTTACAGAACCGATACATGGCTACCCAATGGCAGTGCACGCACACGGGCACATCCTTGCAAGACGTCTGGCTGCTTTCAAAATGGCATCCTTGAAAATGTTCACGGTTCGTTCTCAACATCCTTTAGAAGTTGCGCACAGCAGCGTCTGCCAGCAGTGTACAAAGGGAAGTCATGAGTACGGCATGAAACCCAAGCAAACAGCGTTAATACAGCTCTAGAAAAAAAATGTAAGGCTTATATCGTTAAAGAGTTACCAGTTTGATACAAGCTTCTAAATTGTTTCCTTCTTCTTAACCTCACAAAATCCATTTGCAGTTATTTACAGCAATTCCAAATGAAACATACACTAACAAACACACCTGAAAAACGGTAATAATCTTGATACGTGGTAATTGTTTATGCAAAATAAACTGTCATACCGATGTTTAGCATTAGGATACATCTTTGCCGACAGTATTTTAGTAACGTTCCATTTTGTGTAGGAATTATTATATTTGCAATTACGAGATACAAAATACCACCCAGCACCCACACCAACTTCAGCTTCCCACTCTCTCACATCACAAGATTTTTGTACTACATGAAAGCTAGTTTCAAAATTTCACGTTTGTAGTTACAGATTAAATAATATTAAACAGCATTACCCTTGAAAGATTTGTTTCCAAGTAGCAAATAGATCCCCCATATTATTCTTTACTGTAAGTAGTTGTTGTTATATCTTATTCATCTGGAAAATAATTTCAAACAGCCACGAAAATAGCGGATTTCTCTCCGTTAAAATGATAGTCAGAGCCTGGGCCGCTGACATATAGTAACATGATTCACTTGGACAGTTACTGACTGCACATCCAATTCATTTCTTCTCTAGAGCACCAAGTTATTATCTGAAATGCACAAGGTGTCTGGGGGTAACATATGATCAGCCAGGGACGCTTTTGACGGCTTGAAGAGCAATCAATAAAAATTGTCTCCAGCAGTTTTGTAGAGTATGGAAGTTGGTGGTGAAATGAAGTGATGGAGATTAACTAGTGGAAGTCAATGCCCTAGTGCTGTGAACCCTGTTTTTTAATTAAAGATCCAAAGCTGCTTTTCACTCGAATAGGGTTTTCCCCCCGCCCCATAGCAAATCCGGTGCTGAAGGGTAACTTCCCTCCACTCTGCGTGTGCACGAGCGCGTGTGCACCGTGTAATAGCTGCTGCCGCCTCGTCTGCCCAGGGCGTCTGTGCCTCTGCAGCCTGACAGGGACATTTGCATGAGCTGGTGGCGCTGGCTTGGCTCAGCCTGAGCAGCCCTATTCCCTCCCGCCACTCGCCGGTGAGGGCAATGCTTTGCCGTTGTGGACAGCCACCGTTGCTCGCTCTTAGGAAATGCATTTTAAGGATAATCTTGACAGGCGTATTGACCAAATTAATATTCTTGCTCCCAGCTCCATAACCCAGCTACACCCTTTATTGACAGCTGTTAGTCACCTGTAAGCTACTGGTCTTACGTGACTTAAATCATTTAATTTAGGTCTCGTATTTATGAGTCTGCATGCACTCTCACTGAGGTTAGTGCAAGTTTTTCAATTAACATTAAATGTGTGGGACTGGGCTCTGTTCTCCTTGCAAAGAATGACATTTGGTTTATGAGTAAGCGTGTTGTGCAAAGGCTGCTGGTTCTTTATTGCGTATCTGCATGGCAAGGGGGTGTTTGTATCGCTGAAATGGGTCATGGCAATGTCAGCAGAGGCACCTATGTGCTCCCAGCAAGCCAGGGACAACCCCAACCTGCCAGCCCTTGGGAAATCCATTTGCCATTTTAGCATTTCTTAGTGGAGTGGTTTTTAATTTTCTTCCATTAAACACAGCAGAAAGCTGTATGTTTTTGATGGTGACATAGTAATAAACACTTAAGGACTTGTTTACAAAGAAATAGTTATTGTTTGCCAAATAGTTTTAATGGAAAACAGCAAAGCTCCCTGCTGGGAGTTTAGCACAGGACCACTATGGATGCAGGGTGGGCAGTCCTGAAGCAGCACGCTCTTTGCTTCTCATGTACCAATGACTTAAACGCAGAAAAGGGGTTTGTAACAGCTCCAGTGCCCAAATATCAGATGATTGCATGCTTTAAAGCAAATCTTTCCTCCCGCCTATTCAAGTGTCTTCCCTGTCAGTGCCGTGTTTAACATTTGAATTTCTGTGGATGGCATCTTTCAAGCTCTCCTGGTGAGGCTGTGCTTCTACAAATGGTATGTACGCGTGTCAGCTCCCACGACAGATGCTACTTTAAACGATCCCGTCCCAGCAGGGTGAGGACTCGATCACCTCCAGGAGAAGCCCTGAGCTCCAGCCCCTGCGAGCCGCGCCAGGCTTGGCTCTTGCAGCAGGCACCAGCCCACACAGCCCATCGGCTTTGGCAGCTACCGGTCTTCAGCAGAGCCGTGGGCTGGCTGGTGCCGGTTGCCCGATTTGGGGCCAAAAGAAAGCAGGGGTGTGCTCCTGGTTCCCAGGCCTGCGGGGGGGGTCGCCCCCCAGCCTGAGCTGCTGCCGGCGGTGCCCGGCGGGGCAGGCAGACCTGTCCCTTCCGCTCCTCCGCATCTCTGCACGGGCGCTGGCACAGGTCGGCCCGGTGCTGGGCTGCCTGCTCCTGGTGCCAGGCCCCCCGCCTGCACGGTGCCACGGCATATTATCCCCAGGTAATTGCAGGGGGTTTGGACCATTACAGAATCCAGCCCTTTGGGTCCAGGTTATGGTCCAGCCAAGACATTTACAGACACTGTATAAAGTAAATGGCAGAAGAGAAAAGGTGAGTTATGGTTTGAGTGTAGCAGCTCATGGAGGCAAACCAGGCAGACCGGGTCCACGTGCCACTCCTCTCGTGCCAAAACCCTAACGGGGATGAAAGGGTCATCAAGCAAGTGCACTTAAGGAGATCTCTACGGGTTCCCATGACAAGTGAACGGCAGCCCAGGCTGCCGCTGAGGACCATGAAGCCCGTGGGACTATTCTTCACCACTCCCCTGAGAACCGTCCCCATGGCTGCACAGACTGCCCACTCTGCACGCACCCGCCCGGGGCCAGAGCCCCCTCAGCTTCAGGCCAGAGACATCAGGGGATGTTTCGCATCAGAGCATCCAGGCGTTCTCCTTACTGACACGACAGATCACACAGGTGCAGCGACTTCTCCGCAGAACCGCTCAGAACCAGGGCTTCGCCCCGGGCAGGCAGCTAGCCCCTGAGCGCCGGCTTCCCCTGCCCCAACAGCCTGGGGGGAAAGGTGGAAAAGAAATAGTTTTCGAAAATGAAATGAAAAGAAAGACATCGTTTTAGCCATGAGCCCAACGTAAACATTATCGGGGCCACTTGCAGCCAGCGGCAGCAGCCGCATGGGCCAGATCCTGGCTGAGGTTGCCTGGGCGCTGCAGCCCAAACCCGCGGAAGCAGCGAACAGTAAAAGCCTCCACGAGCGAAGGAGAGCGGGAGCGGGAGCTGCTCAGCTGCAGAGCTGCCGCAGAGCAAGTGCCGCCGCCTCGGCTGGAGCAGGGGGTCGGCTGCCGGCTCTGCCGACGGATTTACAGGCCGCGTGCTGGCAGCAAGCCCCGCGAGGGGCAGGCGGGTGGCGAGGGGATGCGCAGCCCTCGGTGTCACAGCCCAGCCCTGCCCGGCCCTGCTGCGAGCGCCCGGCAGCAGCAGCTTTGCCACGCAGTGTTAACCCCCATTTCACAGGCTTGCTGCAACCCACCGGTACGGGCTGGCTGCAGGGGCTTGAGCTATACCGCTTGGTTTAATAAGAAATGTATAAAAATAATAAAAATGGAAACTCATGGATATTATTTGTCAAGTGTGTGCCTAGCAACTCCCTGTTATTTCACATATCGTTCTAGTGGGAACATAAGTAAAACACATTAGCAGTAATTTAAAGTTGCTGTGTGCATTGATTATTTATACCCTTACATAAAACTCCAGTCTCTCTGTGCAGCACACCAGCCTTGATAAACTGTGTATGTTAAATCACAATCTCCGAATATGTGGACAGAATCTCCAGGCGAATATTGTAGGTTTTTTTAATATATATATAGAGAGATAGATCCAGTCTTTGGTAGTGACTTGTTTGGTTCAAGTGCATCTCTAAATCACACTATACATATAAATAATAAATAAGGGAGGCTCATATCCTTAATATTATTCTCATGTCTTATTAAACTAATATTTCAAAAAACTTTTATTTTTCCTTTAGTTGCAGGTCACCACTAAAGTTAAAAAAAAAAATTACAAGCCAGCTCTGATGCTTCACAGGAAGAATGCAAGAGTCCCTGGTAAAGCACAGGCATGAGTGATTATTCTAATTGCCTGGAGATGCCTTCTGAGAGATGGAATAATTAAGCGGTGAGATGATTGAGACCTTCGGCACCTTTGTCTGTGTTCCCCCTCAGGCCCCCCCTCCCAGGCACAGAGAAGAAAAGGACCATTTTCTGAAAGCATGTTTTATTTTTCACTTCATCACTATGAACATTTTATTTGATTTCTTGCCATGAAAATCTTTCACTGCATCTGGGCGATTTCTTATGGCCCTTTGTGCGCAGCTTTCCTTCAGGAGAGGGAGAGCAGCGCCACCGATAAGGCCGAGGGATCCGGGCAGAGCCGGGATGGCTAACGGGCAGGAGAGCGGTCTGCTAATGCCTCTGGGAAAGCCAGGCTGTCTGCGCGGCTGCCGAGGCGGTCTGTGCCTGCCTGTGCACGCGTGTGCATGCGTGTGCATGGCGGCACGTGCCTGGGCTGCCCGCCTGCACACACGGGTCCCCGCACGCACGCAGGCGTGTGCCCTTGCTCCCGCTGCGTGTGTTTGCCTGGACCTGCTGCAAACCCGGCTGCGCGCGGCTGCGGCTCCCTCTGCGCAGGCACCCACAAAGGCCACCAGTGCCCCTGCCTGCGCACGTGGGCCGGCTGCTCACAGCGCGCAAGTGCACGACGGCGTTCACCTGCCTTTGAGCGGCACGCAGTCTCTGGCTTGCCTTTCTGCACAGAACTGCAGGTTATTGATTGCTGATCTGTGACGCCCCTTGCTATGTTTGCACAGCACCATCGTCTTGGCAGTGACTACGATGCCGTGGATAAGCTGACGGCATCACTGAGGAAACTGAAATGGCAAATCTCCAGGCCATGCTTTTCAAAGAGCCCGCAGGGCCACGTACGTATGGCGGCGGCGCCGCGGGGCTATCGCGGTGCCAGGGGAATCACTGGGAAGCGTGCAGCAACTTGGGCAGTCGGGCGTGGCGTGCCAGAAGCAGGAGTGGAAACACCTGCAGGACTCAGAAGGTGATTTCTTGGCTCTGCAAGGCAGCTGGGGAGGCAGCCGACGGCGCTCAGCTGTGGCCAAGGCAGCGGCAGCCACGGTGTTTGCTCGGGAGGTGATGCACGAGCGTGCCTACAGGGATGGGCACGGCTCTGCCAGTCAAACCAGGAGTAAACATAATGCATCAAAATTTACTGGGAATTAACATCCCAAACATCTGCTGGAGCAGGGGGTAGTTTGGCAGGCGACTGTCACCAGGGGAGCCCATGGCAAAGGAGCCTGGCATGGCTGTGGGTGAGTCGGAACTGGGGCTCAGCAGGTCCTGTGCCGGTCGCAGTGCTCGGAAAGGCTTCACAAACCCCAGCACCGACGGGGTGTTGGCTTCCATCTATTTATGTCTCTATGGCAAGGCCAGGTTTGCAGGGAAAGGTAAAATGTGCTGTTAAGCCAAGTGAACGTATTCGGAAAAAATGCCACAGCTTTGGGGCATGCAGGCGATGATTCAGAGCAGGCACGGGACGGCCCGATTCTCTCGCTGCAGGTGCCCGATGATGCTTCAGCACGTCCTATCTCACGGAGCCGCCGCTGATGGGGATGAGACAGGCACTGGGTGACACCTTGGGGGTACTCCCGTTCCGCTCCCTGGGGGGGAGTGCTCTGCAGGCAGCGCTGGCGCAGCCCCCCCGCACAGCACTGGCTCTGCGGGACGGGCGGCCTCGCAGCCGGCACCAGCACCGGGGCTGGGAGCCACGGCCCCACTGAGCCCAGCAGCTCAGCCCCGCCGGGCGAGGGTGCGGGCGGCTCTCAGCACTCAGCTGAGCTGCCGGGGGGGCTCCTGGCTGGGCCACCTCTGTCGGGACATGCCAGCTCGTCAGAAGCGAGATGTTTTGTAGGAACATGTTGCCTTTGACAAAAATCTGTTTCGAAAGAAAAATTGGGGATGTGGGAGGAAGTTTTCCTGATAAGGTCAAAACATTCAGCCCCAACCTCTTCAGAGCAGAACATTTCAATTTTCCACTTCAGCCTGACGTTTCATTCCAATTTTGTGCTAAAAGTGTAAATAAAATAAAAATTTGGAATTAAGTGTTTAAATTTTCCTGAAGCAAGTAATTTGTGTTGACCTGAAATTAGACTTTTTACACAATTTTGCTCCATGGAAGATTCCGGAATGGTCTCACCTCCTCCTGTTCAGGCACCAGCTCCTTTTCCAGCCCAGCTTTAACTGCTCTCTGGGATGGCGAGGTCTGGCTTTCCGTTTTGCACTGGTTTATTGCCTGGTGAAAGGGTTTCCTATTTCCCATGGGGCTTGCTATTTTTACTGTAATGTAAGTAACAAAATTTATAATAATACATGATAATATTATCGAGGGACATATGAGCCCCAGTTAGAATTGCACTCCTATGACAGTAAAACAGGTAGGAGCTTCCAGAAGAGAGGGATGCAAACCTGGATAGTGCTTCAGCCTCAGCTGTCTGCAGCTTGTCAGAGTGATAGTACTGCAGTGCCGATAGTCATTTGCATAACCTTTTAAAACGAGGTTTGTTTCCTACCGTCCCCCTGCTATAATTGCAGGGTATAGGATGCTTTCCCTAGGAATGGGCACATTGACTGCTCTGCCTTCCCGGCTCAGCCACGTGAAGCAGCAGTGCAGCACAGTATACATAAGCGGACACCCTAGATCACGAGCGATCGCTGCGTGCAGAAAGCTGTGCGAGAGGAAAACACACGTCTGGGGTGCCACACCGCATCCTCGTGCACGTGCGGTTTGGGCAGCTCAAAGGCGTAATTTCTTCAGTGATAGGCAGCGTTCATATCTGATAACATCTAAAATCACTTTATCAGGTGCTATATGCTGACTCTGGTGACTTACTCCAGTGCTGTGACTCCAGAGAGTAGGCATTACTGTGGGTAATTGTCTGCACTCACCACATCTGTCTCCTCAGGCAGAGGAGTGTGTGGCGTACCCGCAGTCCTCACTGCTCCAGGCTCTCTGCGCTGCTCACGACCATTCCAATTAAAAACCTCTATCCATTACGGAACCTTCAAAACTCTCCATTAAATCTAAAAAGTTTCTATACTTAGCAGACAGGGCTGATTCTGATGTTCCCAGGATGAAAACCATTAACCCCATCAGTGCTGCTCTGCTGCAGCTGGAGCATGGACCACCGTGCCCGTCCGGCTTGGCTCCTCCTTGTCCCACCAAGCGCCGTGGTTCCACATTCACCGAAAACCGCTCCTGTTGGGGTGGACCAGCATTCAGGTTGACAAGCAGAAGGAGCCCACGGACATTGCTCAAATGCCTCTGACACAGAGATCCTCTCCCAAGTCAAAAGCTACACCGAACACACGGAGCAGATGAACATGGCTACTCCGGCGCATGAACAAACTGCAGCATCTGGCTGCCTGCTCTCCGAAAGCCCACAGGGCCGGCAGCCAGGGTGCCAAGCACTCGGGTTCCATTCCAAAGCAGCGCGTGGCTATTGCACGGCGCGGTGTCTGATTCACGGGGGAGCTGCGGCCAGGGCACAGGGAACTCACCGCCAGCGAGCGGGAGAGCAGCAGCCGAGACTAAAGGAGAAAAGGCTCTGCATCGGAGGAGGGCAAAGCCTGGTGGCTGCTCACTGCCTGGCTGGGGTTTGGAGCACCATTGCCCCGGGTGCTGCCCAGCCGTTGAGTGGGGCTGCTCGGGGCTCAGGCTGACGTGGGGCCACCGCAGCGGCTGGGGATGGTATGTGGCGTGGTGGGCAATGCGGCGAGGGATGGCTGGTGGGTGGGAGGTAAGCAGTGCCTCGGGGAGCGAGGCAGGAACGGGGGACAGAGCCGGTGTGAGACCTGGGCAGTGCTGGGACCCCTACGGCTCAGCTTGCAGTCTCAGCGCAGAGGCTGCCGGAGTATCAGCAGTTTGCATGCAAAAAGGGTCTTATAATTTTGTTCTAGATAACAACAACTTGCTTCCCTGGCTGGGATCCCCAAGGGTGCAGGAGTCGCCTCTCCTGGTCTTCTGCGAGGTTTCACGCCCATGAATTTTGGTGCAGGGCAAGAGGCAGACACTGCCCAGAGCCCCTGCTTGGGGAGCCAGGCGTGAGCGGGGAGCTGGGGGCTTGGGGCTCAGGTGGGGTCACTGCCCAGAGCCCCTGCTTGGGGAGCCAGGCGTGAGCGGGGAGCTGGGGGCTTGGGGCTCAGGTGGGGTCACCCCACTGCACTGCTCAGAGCCGCCTTGTGCTTATCCTTCTCCAGCACAGCCGCCTGGTCCGCAGGTCGTCGCTGGCTAGAGCGGGAGAGGAATCGCAGGTTTGAAGCATTTAGTGCTGCTTTTTTGCACGGCTGCGGTTGCCGCTGCGCTGGCTGCGAGTGCCGGGCTCCGGGGTGTTGTCCCCCTCCCTGAGCCTGGCGCGGCTGTCGGCACAGTGACATGAGAACAATACTTTATGTAAATAACTTCCAAGCAGAGTTACTCATTATTAATGCAGACAGTTCTGAAGGCGAAAGCAAACAGCATTTGGCAGCAAGAACTTTTAATGAGAATGTCATTAAGGAATTCAGACTGCGAACCACAAAGTGATTCCTGGTGCACCCGGCTGACTTCTCTGCCTTCCCGTTTCTTTCCTGTCCACTAAACATAAAAATGTCATTTGTTTTTATAACCCCAGAATCCAGGCTTTCTCTCTCTCCTTTTATTACCCAATTTATTAGCAGGACAAGAGCAGCCAGCTGGAGTTGGAGGGCAGTGCCCCATGAACCCTTTTTTTGCAATCGCCCTAATTATTTATTGCTATCAGACATCAGTGTTTCTATAAATTAAACCTTCTCTTCCCGAAGCTGCCCCGTGGGTTTAAATCAATACCGTGCATCTCACATAATACACGATTATTAATAAGCAATGGTTTGAGATCATTCTGCATAACATTACTCCTTAGTCTGGCGTGTGCTAAAACAGGGGGGAGCGAGAGGGGGTGGGAGGAGGCAGAGCAAACCCCGGCGTGGGGGAACTGCCGCTGCCCATGGGGCTGGGGCTGGTGCGGCCTCAGGAACTGCAGCAGCCCTAACACCAAAGTAAAACCTGGGATTTTAAACGGTCAGAGAACAGCATTTCTGGTCTATGAAACATACCAGCACTTCGAAATGCATTTTCCTCTTGAATTGGAACAAAACTTAAATATTCACCACAGAATAGGGAAAAAACCCCAACCAAACCTTAATTTAGAAGCATCTGAGCTGCCTTCTTGGTAACATCGAATTGTTTCATTATGTATAAAAATATATTACCAAATACAAAGTTCTATATGTATTATAATGCTAAATATTTAATATTATATGCAATTTTAAGCAAAAATAATTTAAGTAAGAACAGTGAATGTATTTATTTTTAATATTTTACCTTATCAAATCAAAATTTTCAACCAAATATAAAAAGGAAAAAAATTGTTTAATCTTTCTCCCATCAAAGGTGTCATCAAAACTGACATCGCCATGACTATTTCCATTTCAATGAATATGCTTTCTTTGATGGAAAACTGCTCTCCTTAAAAAAAAAAAAAAAAGAAAAATAAAGTGTTGCTGCCCTCTGCATTCTGACTGCTCAGCAGGGTGCAGGTGGGACGGGGAGCTTTGCTCCTTGCGGGAGAGGTCCTGGGTGATTCAGGCCGGGATCTGGCCGGTGTAGTGGTATTTCATCAGGACTTCTGTGCCGCTACTTGCACTGAAGGCAGAATAATTTTCACCCACAGGGATTTGCAGGGCCAGTGGACGCGGGCAGGCAGAGCTCGGGGGACGGGACAGGACGGGTCGGGAGGCCTGCGTGGCCAGCGCAGAGCTGGGGGGACGCGGGGCCAGGCCGTCCCCACGCCCGCCTGGCCCTGGCCTGGCGCTGGCAGCAGGAACGTGTGCGTGCTGCCGCTTCTTCCTCCTTTGCTGCTTTTGGATTTAATTGTTCTCACGATAACCATAAATACCATTTTGGCATCATTACCGACTGGGATGTGGCTCAAATACTGGTGATAAAGGAGGTTTTAGCTGTGCAGGTATTAGCCGTAAGTGTACAATCATATGTCACCATTTCTATTCGCTGCCGATTGCAACTTTCCCGGGTGCGGGAATGGCCCCGGCTTCCCTCCCTCCCCACTGTCACTCATCCCAGGGTTTGTTGTGTCGCTCCCCTCGAAGTGCTGGTTTTGCCTTTGCCTCTCATCTACTCACTTGGCTCGTTACAGAGAAAGAGCTAAATGCAAGATATTTTAAGCAATCACGGAGATGAGCTCTGGAACAGGAAAGATCCCGAGTCGGCTGGTTCTGTATTGCCAGGTCACATCGCTGCCGTGCTGTTGGCCATGTTACCGCTTGTGCTTTTCTGGGGTCCTCAAGGAGAAACACCCTGTTTGCTCAAAAACCTGCCCACCTGGAAATTACACCGGCACAGAGCGGCAACTTTAGAGCTTCCCCTGGTATCTTTGTAAAATTAGGGACAAATTACAAGACGGATTTTCATTAGGACTAGTCACAATCTTTAAATGAAACGTATCTTGTCCGAGAAGATACCCGTTTCGGCACATTTCTCTGGACGTAGCTTTTATTCACCCATGTTTTCACAGAATCACAGAACCACTAAGGTTGGAAAAGACCTGTCAGATCATCACGTCCAACCACCACCCCAACCCCACCATGCCCACTAAACCATGTCCCGCAGTGCCACGTCCACACGTTCCTTGAACACCTCCACCACCTCCCTGGGCAGCCTCTGCCAGTGCTTCACCGCCCTCTCCGTAAAGACATTTTTCCTGATATCCAGCCTAATACCCAGTTTTAACGGCGGTCTTGACCTTCTCCACTGGGACATCTTCAGTTACCGGTTATCGCCCCCAGACGCTGGGATGGGAATTCCGGGGCGGCCCCTTCCCGGGCGGGGGGCTCCCCCGAAGGGCGCGGGGCTGGCCGGGGGGGCCGAGGCGCGAGGCGGCGGCTGGCAGCGCGCGCTGCCGAGAGGCGCGTAGGAAGCGCGGCCGCCCCCCCCGCCGCCCCCGTTTCACCTGCAGCCCCGCGGCCTCGCAGACGCCCCGGGCGCGCGGGGCTCCGGGCCACGGCGGGGCCGGTGCTGCGGGGCCGGGCCGGGACCCTCGCCCGGGGTGGGCTCCGCCGCCCCCTCGCCCGGCGCGGGGGGGGGGCGGGGGGGGGGGCCGTGGGCCGCGGCCCCGCGGCGCCGGGACACGCGCGGCCGCCGACAGCACCCCCTGGTGGGCGCTGCCCGCCACGCGCGGCGCGGGGGCGCGGGACACGCGTCGCCGGCAGCGGAGCGCCCGGGCCCGGTCGCGCGTGGGGCGGCGCCCACGGGGGGTGCTGCACGGCGGCGATGCCTTCTGCTGGCCCGCCCTTCCCCGCCGCCCCGCGCCGCCCTTCCCCTCTGCGCCCCGATGGCGGGGCCGCGCTCCGCCGCCGGGACTTGGCGCCCCCCCCGGGCGCGGCGGGCTCTGCCCAGGCTCCGCCGGGGCCGCTGCCAGCGCGTCGTTGTGACCGCCCCGCAGACCCCGTCGGTGGCGGGCTGCGAACGGAGGGAAGAGCGCCGGTTTGGAACAGCCGCAGATTGCGCCCCTGAAACGAATCGCGCCGCCTTTCCGAGGCCACCGCCGGCAGCCGCAAGCGTTCGCGTGAGTGCTGCGTGCCAAGAGAAAAGGAGCCCGAGCAGCAGTGCTGCAAGAATTGTTCTCTCCGGCACGGTGCGCAGCGCGATCGCTCTTTGGGAACAGCCCTGCATTCAGAGAGCAGTCGAAAAAAAAGACTTTTTCTTGTGAAAAATAATTATATCTTGTCAAGTACGGTGGCATCTGCAAAATATCTGTTAATCTAAATTATATGATACTTAAAGAGCAGAACTGGAATCTGTACCGATGGCGGGTTTTTCTCACACTCTTAGAAATGGAATTAACATGTTCATAGTCTGTGCTCCACTCACGAAGGAGCTGCAGGAGCTATAGGAGCCAACCTGTCCTGGAGGTTGGTACCAGCCCCGCTCCCCGTGTGACACCGGTCCCAGCTCAAAGCATCACCTGAAAAACAGCCGCATTCCCGCTGAGCAGCCCAGGCCCAGCCCACGGCCGTGGCCTTGGCAAGCAGCGGGGCCCAGCAATGGCCACAGCTGGGGCAGAGCTTCCCCCGCCGGGCTGACCCCTGCCCGCCCCAGCCCGTGCTGCCGGCTCGGGGCTGGGGGGGGAACCTCAGCAGGTGCCGCCGGAAAATGCCCAGCCCCACGATCCCGAAGCGCCTCTTGGCTTGGGCACCTCCCCAGGTTGGTGGGGCTGTGTTTGTTCATCCTTGGCGGACTCGGGAGTTTAAATACGAATCTCTTGATTTTTGCAGACCAAGTAAGCATGGGCAATGGCAAAATGCATTCCGCCTCCTTTCTGCTGTGCAGCAAACACTGTTCCCTGTCCAGGACTTCTGGGCGCTGCCTGTGCATCTGCTGGTGAGTGTCTAAATATCAAGGAGGGCTCCAGACATGAGAAGAATCCTTCAGGGAGCCCCAGCTCTCTCCCCTTCTGCTTCTGCTGATTGGGGAGAGCCCCTGTACGTGCGAAGTCAGGGTGCCTGGAACATAAAGGCTCCGGTGATAGCAGCAATGGATGAAAATACCTGGTGCTACATCAT
This sequence comes from Gavia stellata, assembly GCF_030936135.1. NCBI lineage: Eukaryota > Metazoa > Chordata > Aves > Gaviiformes > Gaviidae > Gavia > Gavia stellata. The sequence continues at coordinate 13,219,601 of NC_082617.1, forward strand.
GAGTCCTGATGAGCTCGTGCACACGTGCCAGGGAAGCAGAAGCTGGGAAGGACAGAACAGAGGAATGTGGCGACAAGCAGATTAAAAACACAAAGCCGCCGAGCCGCGTACAGCCGCTGGGACTGCGCTGCGAAGAGCCAGTGCTGCTGCCCCGAGCAGCCTGCAGCTGATTACCAGCGACACATCCTGGGCTGCCTCCGCAGCAGCACAATGAGCCCTGGCACGGCCGCCAGCCTCCTGGCACCTCTGCTCTCCGGCTCTATCTGCATTCACACATCTGTGCCGTCGCTGCTGCGTGCCAGCCGGGGGGAGAGCCAGCCCCGTCGTCGAGCAACATCCACAGCCACCGTCCTCCCGGGCTCCTGCTATGCACAACACACTGCTTAGCAGCTGAGGCCAAAAGCTTTTCCCTGTCTGAGAGGATGGGAGAGCTTTCAGAGTGCGTTATGCCTGGATGCGCCCCGTCCTAGTGTGCAGGCAGGGGCTGTGCCATGGCGCCCGCGTGGGCTGGAGTGGGAGAGAGATGTGGGCAGCGGGAGTGGGGCTTTGGCTGCGGCACGCTGCTCATTATCAAAACCTGTGAGACATTTGTTAGCTCGTTAGCACTCCCGCGCTGGACCGCTGCTTGTGGGCTGGCGCGAGGGCGCAGGCATGCGGCTGCGGTGCTCCAGTGGCGCGGGCTGCTCCGAGTGCGGCGGTGCCAGGCACCTAGGTTGGGGGCACTCGTCTACTCCTGGTGCTCCGGGTGCAGCAGCCCGGAGAAGAGCTTGCTCTCCAGACTTTGTGGTCATCGCCCACCAAGGAGCAGAAAGCAGAGCCAGCTGCTCCCTCCTTAAATGCCAGAGATGGCTGGGGGAGGTGCGGGATTTGGGTCCATCCTTTGAGGATGCTCACCAGGAGCAAGAGACACTGCAGGCCCTGAGGAGAGCCCTTGCCTAAAGGACCTTGCACTCACCAGTTTTATGTCATCCTTCTTACCGTCTGCGTGCAGCCATGGGGTGCACTGCTCTCTCGATGTGAACTGAGGTGCCAGCGATGCAAAGGGACGCAGAAGCCAAATTTGAGGCATGGTGCAGCTCTCCGGGGTAAAGGCGTGCGTGGTCAGAGGGTTGTGGAGTGCCCTTAAATTCCTTATTGATGCTTAGGTGTCACAGAGCAACATCATGGGGAAACCTTCCCAGCGAATGCCAGGAGCCTCCCATTGTGCCAGGGATGGCCGAGCCTCAGCTGTTCATGGCAGCACCTACAGCTGGACGACGGCCACGCTGTGCCTGCAGCCAGCGGGGCAGTGCCCGGCCGCGAGGCAGCTGGCCTGGGCCAGCACAGCGGCTCGCCTCAGTGCTGGCACCCCACGCTTCCTCAGCGCTGCCATCTCCCAGGCCCTACCGAGCACAAACCGCAAACCCCAGCAGCTGGCACCCGTGCCCGCCCTTGGAGAGAGGAGGAGACCACCAGCGATCCCATCAACTGCGACTGCTGGGGTGGCTCAGGGTCAGAGAGAAGCACGAAGTGGTGAAGGCTTGTTGGACAGCAAAAGGCGTCTGGGCAGGACCTGGGATGGGCTCGACGTTGTGCAGCAAAGGGGTGGGATGTCCATGGGATGGACGTGAGTTGGGGCTGGGCAGGCAGCCCCCAGCAGGACGGGACACCCCTTTCAGGCAGAGCTGCCTGAGGGCGTTAGTGTCACCCACACGTGGCCGTCCAAGGTGAGAAGAAACAGGTCCCCAAGGAATGGGCGCTGTCGTTTTGGCTTTGGCCGTGGCCAGGCAGTGCCGGCGGCAGTGCGGTGCCGGGCTGAGCTCTGCACGGAGCTGCCGACGGCGAGGAGGCAGCGCTGCCCCGAGCCCTGCCGCGGCCGGCGAGACAGCAGTGAGTGACAGCAAACACCGGCGCCGCACCAAGAGTCAGAGCGGGCTGTGACAAACACTCACTAGAAAATAATAAAGTGGCAAAATAATTCTGCATCGGACACACTTACCAGAGCATAAAGAGTCTGAAAAGGAGACAACATCTTGTATCATCTATCTTCCTTAAATACCCAAGCTGTGACAAAGTGGAAAGCAAAATTATGATGAATGATCGGACATATTTAGTCTGTACCTGTGCTCTTTAACTAGGCCTGGTGAAATGGGTGCTAATGAAAAGCAGAACACCTACCAAAAAGAGGAGATTTCATTGAAAACAAGTCTTTATTACAAATTGGCACTTCGTTTTCATAAAGTGCATAATGAAGGTGCATATTGTGACATAAATTAAAACAGGCAAGTGATGGGTCAGCACTGCAAAACATTACACAAAGACAAATCACCAGTGAGCCCTCGACAATGGCTGTATCTCATTTACAATTTTTCGAGTACATTTTCAGATTGTGAGGGAACACGGCTAGGTTTTGTTCATAAACGGCATGCCATCATTTATTTTACTGCCTCATTTGAATATGATGAATACTGTAGCCCTTTATTTGTTCACAACAACCAAATAATTGTAGATCCGTGGGTTTCTGGGCAATTAATCACATTTTTTTCCTCCAACAATCCACTATAAACATGACATTGAACAATAAAGTACATTAACCTCTGCTTTGCACAAAAACTTTGCTTATTTAAACACCACAAGGGTATTGGCTCCCGTTCTCCTTCAGGATGGATCCCGACGTGCCACCGCACGCTCTCCCCGCAGCGCCCATGGGACAGCACTCGCCCGCAGCCCCTGGGACGCAGCGGAGGGGCAAGCACCCTGCCCCGCGCCAGCTTCCCGGGGGGACGGCAGCCCTTGGGGCTGTGCCCGTGTCACACCTACAGCACTGTCACAGCCGTGTCGTGCCGCTTTCTGCCATCTCCGAGCGATGCTAAAAATGCGACAGGCCCCTTGGCTCAGCTGGGGGCTGCGCTGGGCGCGAGCGGGTCTGGCACAGTGCCGGGCACGTGCGGGGAGATGGCAGTTCCCCAGTGATGTACCAGGCACCGGGTGGTTTCTGAATGGCATCTGATAAATACAGCTGCACTCGCAGTCACCGACAAGGAGCCGATTCCTCCTAACTGCCCGGTGGCCGAGCTGTCGCGTCCTTCTGGCAATGGGCACATGGACAGCCATGGCAAAGCCGACCTCGGCACCCACTCCCAGGTGCTTCCCTGGGAGCAGGACAGCCGCAGGGATGGCAGGCTGTTTTGGATGCAGGGGACTGTGTGAGGCTCTTCTGCTTGTGTGATGAAGGCTCTTCCTTCGGGTCGTACTTTAGTTATGGACAGGATCATTTCAGTGAATTTCCTGACTCCAAAGAAGTTGGCAAAAAAGTTTGTCAGTGATTCAGATGTCCTCTTTTAAAAAAAAAATCCGCAATTTTCCTGAAATGAGAAGGCTTTTTGGTGCGCGGCCCTGGCTCAGCCAGCCCAGGAGAGAGCCTGAGCGGCCCTAGCCCATGGCCAGCCCGTCTCACCCCCAGGACGGTCCAGCGGGGCTGTTCCCGCTGTGGCTGCTGCCAGGTGAGGAGGCCCCATTGCCGTGTCTGTACATCCAGGTGTCCCCCCGTCCTGCTGGATGTCGGCTGACTCCCATCCCGCCCCCGCAGAGGCATGAGGGGCTCACGGTGAGGGGGGGCTGCCTGGAACCCACCCACTCCGCTGTGTTAAACCGGAACATATTTTTCTTCCATGTTGCTGTTATTTTTAACATTTTGAAAAATCCTGTTTGTGGTTTGTGGGTTTTTTTAATCTACCACTGGGGATAGAGCCTGCCTGGAAAAAAATGGGAGTGCAGCCACTGTTAAGCCATGAAAAGCAGTGACTGGACCGTTATCTAACACTGTTGTAAGGTTACTATTTATCTAGAGCAACTGAAGTTGGCACTCACATCTGGCGCCTGGTACTTAGTGCAATTATTTATGATTTCCACCAAGATTTAAAAGCTCATCGCCGGCCTTGTAATGCAGTAACTGATTGCACTGCTAATGTAATTAAGAAAAGATTATGATGTCCACGTGGCACACCAGATGGTGGCATTCATAGCAATCGGCACACACAACTGGCAGACAACTGCACAAGGGCAGCGAGGCACTGGCAGCTGGAGCGCTTCGTTTTGTACCCTCTGCTTGCAGGCGAGGGAAGGCTGCACACTGCTCCTTGCACGGGACCGCTGCCCGGCTACCATGCCCCCCATGCACCCTCGGACCGGGATCGTAGTTGTGCAGCGTACCAATGCACATTTCTGCACCCCTGCAGGGTGTTTGCAGGGGTGAACAGGGCAGCCCATGCGCAAGGAGCTCCCTCTTGCTGGGTGCGTGCATCCTCTGCTAACATGTGCCCCCCTTCCCTTGCACAAGCCCACACTCGTTATGCCTGGGAAACCATTTGGTAGGAGCAGTCTCCAGTTTGCTGCTCATCGTCATGTCCGTCAAAGCCGTCTCCCGGGAAATGGCAACTCTGTCAGCTCCAAGTGGTGTTGGGGGAATGAACCTGACTTTTTCTTGAGTGATGGCGGACACCACCGTGATGCTACCGCTGGCCAGGGGACCCTGCGGTGGGAAGGCATGAGAGCCTCTCTGCACAGCATGCCCTCACAATTCTTCTGGCCATCTTTGCGATGGCCATGCTATGGAGTCCTTAAAAAGAATTAAGTCACCATGGGGTAGGGGCCAAAGGCATTTCTGCCTGTAGGAAGAGGGAGTTTGGTCCCGGGACTCCAGTGCTAACACCTGTGCTAACTGGGACTGGCCCAACTCCACATCGCTGCAACAGATCTGGGTTTGATCCACTGTTTCTCCTACCCAAACACTCAGGCAGCAGGAAGGCTAGGGTCTAAATAAGAAAGTTTGAAAACTGCTCACCCGTTTTGTCAGCTGATGGTGGGTTTAGGGAAATTGTGCTTCCACTTAAATGGGAGATTTCTGGCTAGTGGTGGGAGTCAGGTCACTGAGGGACACGCATCTCTGTACATTTTGGGGGTGGAGATCTACCCGGGGAAAGCACTGCCGCTCCGTGCACTGCTGACCCAGCTTGTGGAGCTTGAGACCGGGAGGTGACTGCAGGTGCTGTTCGAGAAGCTGGTTCAGAAAGCAGGCAGAGGGCAGGGTCCCCGCTGGCCTTTGATGGAGAGGTTCCCTCACCTCGATCCTCCTGGGACAGATGCTCTTCTCCCACGACGGAGGTGAATTTAACTTCTGCAAAAGGACAGTTCTGCTGTGCTGCTCCGAAAGCTTGCCTTGGCCAGGGAGCCTGCCAGGCTGGGCCAGGAGCACCTGCCTTCTCCGGGATTTTGCATTCCCCACAAGCGGGAGAGGCTTGTCCCTGACATTGCTGGATCCATTATTCAGGATTAATGCCCATTTGCTTGTTGCACCTTCTGTTGCAGAAATAATGCTGCAGCTTTGACTTGCTTCCAGCAGGGCAATGGAGAAAGCAGAGTTAATATTGTGTCAGAGCAGAGAGAAGAGAGGAGTGCTTTTTCTTGGAAGCAGTAATGTATGCAAGGAGCTTGTGTCACCCAAAGCCCATTCAACATTGTGCATCGCCTTCCTTGCTATTGCGTGTGAATTTAATAAAGTGGCTGTGACTCATTCGCTCTCGGTAGTGGAGCTGACATAAGTAAATACGCAGGCTGTAACCTCGCCGGAGACTTTATACCATCTGTATTTACAACATGAATATTTCAGCAAATTTGACGTTTTGGAGACTTCTGTCTTCCAGGTTTAGTGACGACGAGTATCTGGGTCAGGAGTGCTGCAGGTTCACAAGCAGCATCCTGTCAATAATTTAATGCTCCGAGTGCTAAGCAGCACTAGCAGGACGCACGCCGGCACTGCAGGGTTTGTTGGCTCATTGAGCCGACACAGCTCTGAAGCAACATAAAAACAGTTTTTGATCTCTTGCTGCTGGCCTCTGCCTGAAAAGCATAAAGCGGGAGGCAACCCTGTGGCAGCTATTCTGCTAATGTCACCATAATATGGATGCTGTTTTACTGTCACTTTTAAGATGAAAACAGCAATAGATGGGGCGGGATAGGACGAGGCATTTCTCAGCCCTTTCTCCTGCTGTCCAGGTACACGAGCTGCCTGCTGCCCGGGGAGGGAGGAGGGCAGCCCGTCGAGTGCTGGGACATGCTGCACGGCCGCGTTCTCTGTTAAATCCCCGGGGGGGGGCTCATGCTCAGGCAGCCCTCGCTCCGGCACAGGGGTGGTGGTGCAGACTTGCAGACGCACAAGCTCTCTCCTGCAGTCACTGCCCAGACCTGAGCCAGCGCCGCTGGAGTGCAGCAGGATTCCCATCCGCCGGGGCACACCGGGGACTTCACAAGGCTTTGTCTGCGATTAGTTTAAGTGATTTTTACAGACACAGGGTCAGAGCCTCCAGTCACCATATCACCGGAGAGGGCAGGCAGGGTGCCCTGAACATGTCTGTAATTGGGGTTCCTTCGGTGGGCTGTCACAACACCACCTAACGGCCTCTGTACCGCTGAGAACAGGCACAGGTCATCACACCTGTGGGAGATGGCAGCATTTCCCAGGAAGCTCCACCCAGAGCCTAGGGCACTAATTGCCCTAATGGCCTGACAAGCCCCATCTGGGCCCCCCACCCATGGGCCCAGGAGCCCATTTAAGCTCAGCTGTGGGCCCTCAGCCCCTGCCTGAGCTATGCTGTAGGAGGCTCAGGCCCCTGCCCCGTAGACCCTGTGGCTCCAGCCCCTGAGCAGCAGACTGGCTTCCTGGCTTGGCTTTGGTCCTGCCTTGTCCCACGGACCTGCCCAGCAGCCACTGGACCTGACCTGACTTGTGGGTCGGCTTCTCAGCTTGGCCTCGGACCCGTCTCGTCCCATGGACTTGCCGGTGGTCTGGATGGCGGGCTGACCCTGGCTGCGGCCAGCCCTGCTCCCCTTGCTCCAGTAGCGTGAGGGGCTCTTGGCGGGTGGCATCCCTGCCCTGTGCCTCAGCAGAGCCCCAGCACCTCCGCACGTGCTTGCGCAGGTGTGCACAAGCTTGCACAAGCACTTGCTGCGCTGCAGCAGCTGGGAGCTCTGCTGCTGCCCCCCCGGGGCAGAGGGACCTGCTCCCCACCCAGCTGAGCCCTGGGAAGACATGTCGGTGCCTGCTGTGGGCATCCAGGCTGGCACCGTGCCGAGGCTGATGTACCAATTCCTCCCCTCCTCGGAGGGCAGGGTAGCACCGGCGGGAGAAACAGAACAGCCAAGAAATGAAATACGAGACAAGTTACTGTAATAAATCCCACAATTACCCAAGAGACAGAGGGAGCAGAGCGTCCTGCAACAAGATCTTTGACAGGAAAAGAAGAAACTCTGAACAGGCCTTCCTGTTAAACTCAGGTGAGATTTTTTTTCTCTCATAAAACACTGTTCTTAAAATATTTACATTGAAAAAATGCACCACTTTCCATATGAAAGGTATGCTTGGCACAAGCATCCTCTCGGCTAGAAAGGAGCTGGAAGAGCCCTTCTCTTTCTAATGTCAGCTCATTATCGCATTGTTGAGGCATATTATGCACCCTGAAAGCAAAGCCACTCGGGCTCTGTGTTGAACCTCCCTTTGGTTAGCAAGAAATTGATTTCTGCAGCAGGGGAGCGGTCCTGCTTCAGAAGTGTCTGTGCTCTCGGGAAGCGCTTGGAGGGAACCACAGGCCTGTAATTGTGGAACAAAAACCTTAAAACTTATGTAGGAGTAAACTCAAAGCTGGAAAGGAAATAAAATGGGATGTCAAATTATGTATTCAAAGAACGGCTTCTCGTTAGTGATGCTGGGTGATCTGTAGATTCTCCCTTCATGCAATACCCATCCTCTTGTACTTCCCAGGGATGCAGAGAGCTTTCTGAGGGAACTGGCTGATGCGCTTCATTTTGGTTTTATCTCCCTCCTTGTAAGGATTAAGTGTGTTTTCCTAAAGGGACCCTACAGACATGATGTTTCAAGTATCGGTAAAGCTGAGAGGACATTAAGCAGGTGCTGAGCATGCAGGCTCTTCCCTGCCATTGCTGTGGCTCCCTGCACAGGAGGCTCTGCCTGCTGCTTGGCAGTCAGGGCTTCTGCTTCAAACGCTGGCCACGGTGGGTTTAGGTTTTTCCATGGAGACCCCATTTCTGAGCTTGTACCCCCATTTCTGGTCCTGAGCCTCAGCTGTGTAATTCATCTGGCCAGATCCTGCCCTTACCTGAGGGTCCTGTGATGCCCTTGGGGCAGTGACCTTGTGTTTGGGGACAGCCAGGCGAGGCTGGGGAGGCTCTCGCTGTTCCTGCTGGCTCTTCGTTAAGGATATTTGGATTGCAATTTTTCTGATCTCCCAGTGATACTGTAATTGTCCGGTTACGACCGACTTTGGCATCATTATCCACACTGAGTCCTGTTAGACGGATGAGAAACTCGCTGGGGTGCTAATATGCACAAGCTGCAGTAGCCAAGGAGCCAAGCAGCAGTGTCTAATGCTGCCAGCTGGCCTGGGAATTGCGACGGAGGGAGCTGATGCGCTCTTGCAGGAGGAGTTGGGGCCCTCGGCATTACCTGGTGCTGCTGCGCTTCTGCACACGCTGCAATGGCGGGAAGCAGGGCAGGGAGGATGGCTTGGGGCTGGAAGGGGGGCATTAATTCTCTGGCTGCAGCAATTTAACCAATATGTGAATTATTTCTTTTGGTTTAAAAGGAGTGAAGGGTGCTGGCTGTGGCCCTGCTTTGGGGAGTCTGAAGACTAGAGCTGTATTTTTGGGGTCCTGCACGGCTAAATGGAGAAGGGGCTGCACCTAGAAAGTCTTGCAACGGCAGCTGAACTGCGACTGACTTCCCCAGGGCCGCCTGCCAAATGGTCACCTATTAACTTTTTCACTGGCATTCCTTCGTGCAAACGTGACCACCCGGTCATCTGAACGCCGTTTGCTGCCAGCGTCTTCCTGGGACAGCAGCTTCGCAGCCCTAATAGCCACCATCCGTGGATTTTCCCTGCACGTATCCGCAGGGAAGGCCTTGGCAAAGCAGTAAGCAGGGTGCTGCTCAGCCCAGCTCCCTCCGTCCCGCTGGCAGCGGGGGACGGCACAGGCCTGGGGCAGCGCTGGTGGGACGGCACTGTGGGGCAGTGCCCACCCTCAGCGAGAAAGCAAGGCAGGCAGTAGCATTTCATCAGAGGAGGTCTGCAAAGAAAACATTATTTCCCCAAATGTGTTCATCATTCAAAATTATTCAAGCAAAGGTTTCCATCTCGCTGTGGCTATTATTCATAATCTGAGAATCTGGATGTGTGGCTCTCCTTGGTAATTAAGCCACATGGAGTTTTTTCTGCCCTCCATTTGGGTGGAACAGCAGTTGTGCCTTAGTCTGGGGGTGTCTCTGCAGAGCAAACAGGGCTGGCCCTGGCTGCAGGGCCTTGAAGCAGGGCTCACAAATCCAGATTTCAGCCTTGTGCCACTAAATGGTGCCAGCTCCCCGTGCACCTCTGGCCAGCAGCTCTCTGTGACCCGACCAGGTCTCGGGATGCTTTGGGCCCTGGTTTCCCGGTCGTGGGAGGGGGCTGGTAAAAGCATCTCCTCCAGGACCATCTCTTCAGATGAGGAATGCCTTGAACCTCTTTGCAGGGCGTAAGCTGAATGCCTGCCCTGGCCGGAGTGGTCACTGGGTGCTATGTAAATCACAACTATCGCTAGCAATGCTGCTGTATATTGCTGTTCTGTGTATCATAACTGAAATGGGGACTATAATACACATGTGAGGGCTTACACCTGTACAGCATCAGTGCTATTTAGTAACAATGATGGGGTAGGAAAGTAAACAGGGAAATAAATCAAGAAATAGTGCCTTTTCCAGATCACTTACTGTTCCAGAGTGGATCTCAAACAACAGTTCGGAGCAATTTTCTGCAAAGGCTATTTTGGTAACTTTCCAGGCATTGCTCACTCATGCCCTGTGAGTGTGACGCTCCAGGTAGTGAATACACCGGCAAACAAGATTTTCCTAAGCATGTGTATGGCAGGAATGGAGGAGTTGGCTGCCAGCTGGAGCTGGTTCCCGTGCAAGGTCCTGGAAACGCACTTGCAGGGGCCACCAGGACACTGACCTGTGCAAGTGGGTAAGTGCCTCCCCTGCCCCCGCAGTGAATGTGTTTTGGGGTGTCTGATGATCCCCTTGTTAGGAAGAGGAGTCAGAGCCGGCAGCCCAGGGCCCTGCTGTGCACAGCCAGCCTGGTCCCCTGCTCGCCTCTGCCCGATGCCCCCAGGTTCTGAACGCACCCACCTGCAGCAAGGGTGCAGGCGTCACCCAAGCATGCCCAGCCCCATAGCTGTGTGTGCCCCACGGCCATGCACGTCCCCCGGGAGGGACTTGCCCTCCCTGCAGGAGCATGCCAAAGTGGAACGCGGCAGTGGCTTCCCCGCTCCTGTTGGGGCTGTCTGACTGCAACAAGCAGATGTGCAGGCTCGTTCCTTTGGGGCTGCCATTGAGTCACTGACCCCGCAGCCGTTCCTCCAATTCAGGAGCTGGTTAAGCACATGCTTGAGACCGAACACTTGTTTTTAGTGCTTTGCTGACCTGGGGCTAAGTGAGGAGCTGATAACACTAAATGCAGCATTTTCCTTCTGTATGCAGGCCCTCCGTGAGCTGCCCATCTCCTCCTCGACAGCTGTGGCAGGAGCCGCAACACAAGCGTGCGGGACCAGCACGGGAGGAGCTGCCTGCTACTTCCATTTTGCTGCAGGTCCACCCACCCTCGAGGTCCGGGGTGGTGCTCCTGCCCCCGGGGCACCTTGTCCGCCAGGTAGGGCAGAAGTCGGAACAGAAACACCGATGAGGGCACATGGCTCGGCGAGCAGGGCTGTTCATTCTCCGTGCTGATGTCCTGGCTGGATGAGCCCTCTCTGGAGCGGGCTGGCTCCCCGCCTTCCCTGGGCAGGGGTCTGCCTGAGCGTGCTCAGCGCCTGGCGGGAGGGACCCTGCCCCAGACTCCCCCCAGCACCCGCCAGCCTGGGCTCCTCACCCCTGGGGTGCAGCCAGCACCAGCATCGCCCTTGGTGTCGGGAGGGGGACAGGCACACCCGCCTGCGCGAGGGCTCCAGGAGCAGCGCGGGGGCCTCGATGCAGGGTTTGCCACTGTTGGGAAATTTATGAACAATTCATAAATGTGTTTTACAGACAGCTGTTAGTATGTGCTGAGCAATACTCATTCCGTCAAGAAAAACTAGTTACAGGGTTATAGCTGGGCCACTTAAATATTATGATCCATAATATATAAATAGGGGGCCGAGCGCTGCTGCTTTGTGCTGTAAAGAGCCCTGTGCATGCTGCAATCCTGCACCGGCTGAAGGTGTCTGCAAGCCACGTACTCACACAGACACTAAGCACTTCTAAAAATCACTTTCCACCCCATCCTGGTGTTGTCCCCAGTAGAGGGATCTTCACCTGGTGTGCAAGCCAATCCACACAGGGTGGAGGTATTTATTACAGATTTGCGCAAAGCCAGGAGCTAGGTGATATTCACAAAGCTAGCTCTGCTCCATGCAAAAACTACAGCATATTTATCCTGTTACATGATTAGCAGAAACTTGCCTAAGTTTACTCTTACTGGTTAGTGATTAACACTACATTTGTTATTGTGTAGTCGCATTTAAATCAGTGTGCGTGCCCTTGAAGGTGTGGGGGGGGGGTAAGTCAACTGGTCTTCAGTTGAGTCGGTGGTCGTGATCTCCCCCTACCGTCTTTACCTTTCCCCCAGTTACTGCTGATTTCGGACTTTACACTTGTATGGCAACTCTTCAGCTTTGTGACCTTCTAGAGCAAGAAGCTCCTCTTCATCAGTTTTCTCAGTTCCTCCCCAAGGGTGTTAAAGACTGTCAAAGCATGCAAGTTTACACAAAATAGTGAATTTCTCAATAGGCCTGTTGGTTTAGCTTATCACTGGGGTCACGCAGCACACTCGCTAATCCAACTGCAGGCTGCCGCAGCTGTGGTTGGAGGGGAAGGTGAGGCCGGCGGTTGGGAGAGGCATGCTGTGGGGTGGGCAGCAGACCTAGGAGCTGTACCACCAGCCATGGGTGCAGGCCCCCGGGCTGCTGCTTGGTATTTGCGTGCATTGCCTCAAAACTAAAGATGTGGTGATGCCATGTGCCATTTCACTCTTCAGCTTAAGTTCAGAAATGATGTCTTTTAACCTTGGCTGAAGTCATATGCTCCCTCGGTGTTGTGGCCAGACCAAACCAAAAGGGACAGAAGGAAGTGTCAGTGCTGCTGTGGCAAGGAACCAAAAGCGCAGCTCAGATGTGAGGGCTGCTGGACTTTCAGCAAAGTGCGTGCCTGGTCGAGCCGGTGAGGAGCTCCGCTTGGGCTGCAGCCTGGCCTGCCAGCGGTAACACGCAGCGAGGTGCATCAGACAGCCGAAAATCAGGACTGCAGTAGTAAAATAGCGAGCTATTCTCCCTGCAGGAAATATTACACAGCCTTCTTGAACAAGAACAGAAGATTAAACTCAAAGTAAAAAATGAAATGCAAAAATGCTGTGAAACCTGGTGGGTGGTCTGGGGGTTTCTGGCTATGGTAAGCTCCTGAAGTATCCCTGCATCTCTTCTCAGGATCATGTCGCTACCTGAAATGCTTTGGGATCTCTTTATTAAAAAGCAACCCCCACGCATCCCAGTAGAAAGCAGGTGCCTACTGCAGAGCTTGCAGGTCTTTAAAAACCTTTGGAGGGGCTTGCTTGCTTTAGTTAAGAGCTTGCCACTATCCTGAAAGTGAGGGGTTAGCTCTACCGCTGCCCATCTTCTGCTGGGGCAGGGCTGTGCCCCAGGCTCTGGGTATTGCTGGGGACGGAGGTTCAGTAACTCTCAGGGTTTCTGGCAAACCCTGGCTGGGTACTGTTAGAGACAAAACCACCCAGAGCCTTCTCAGGGTGGACTTGGTCCGCAGCTGCGCCCTTCTCTCATTCTCCCTGTTGGTTGCTGTCCTTCAAGATGCATTGGTAACTGGGGCTGGGTGTATACGGGCAGCCATGCTCTTCCCACTGACAGAGGCGCCTGAATTAAAACATGCACAGATGTGAGGACATTTTCATTCCTTGTAGAATAATCAAGATTTAAAATGGAAATATGAAAGGGAAGTTGTAGCTGCAAAGAGACATTTTGGTGTGCTAAGTTAGAGGCAGTGGGTTAAACCTACTTCCAAGAGACCTTAAAACCAGGCAGCGGCTGAGCCTCGACCTGCAGCCGTTCCTGCATGAAACTAAACTCTGGGCTGATTTTTCTCTAAAGGCAGGCATGGAAAAAATGGTACATGCAGCAGTATTTAACTGCTACACTAAATGTGGCTATGGAGAGAGATGAATTCCTGCAACATAAAGGATTTTAAACAAACAAGGGCTCAAGCTTACAGTCAGGATGAGGATGCAGGATCCTTTACAGTTTGTCATAGTGTTTCTCCTTGCAAACTGGGATCTTTTTTGATGGTGAAGCCTGACCAGGGGTTGCCAGGAATTTCTTCTCCCCCTTGGGAGTGAGGGACTGTGCACATGAAGCAGAACCGGGCCAGTGCTGCCTGCGCTAGCCAGCAGTGCTGCACATCCCCATCCTGGCACCAGTGCACCCTTCCAGCAAAGCTGTGCTGCTGCAGTCGAAAGGAGTGGGGTAACACAAACAGAGCAAGTCGTGCACTGCTAACAAACGCAGTTAGCACGCACATTTCTTTGGAACAATGTTCTGGAGGATGCAAATTTTGGCGTTCATCCACTCAAGGATGAGTGAGCCGTGTTCGTTCAGCCACAGCTCCAGCATTGTAGCCAAGGCTGACTTAAATTCCTCCTATTCAGCGTCCTGAAAACAAGACACAGGTACGAACTGGACAGCATGTACGTGATGGCAGAACTTGTGAGAAAAGACATGAATAAACAGAAGTAAATAAATGCATTTTAAAAAAGATTTATGCAAAATATTCAGAGGAAAACATTATACTTGCAAATACTTATGCTTTTGACTAACTTTAGACTGGTAGATTAACCAACTCCAGTATAGTTATTCATGTGCCTAATACCAAGTCTGCAAGTATTTGCTGATTCAGAGCCCGTGCTTACGCTCTGTGAAAGAGCACTATGGTGCCTTTCCCCAGCCTCCAAACTCTGCCAAGGTTTAAAGGTCTCCATAGGCAGAAGCACCGAGAGCTCACCCTGAGCCGTGCAGCCTCCCCAGCTGCAGCAGAGGCGTTCGCTCCCTCGGGCAGCGCGGTGCTCTCTTTCGGCAACTTCTCCGAGGGTAAAACTGAGCAGCAGCTAAACTGTGCTGGAAAGTGACTGTCTCTTTGGAAAAAATGTTATTGCAGATCATGCCACAGACACATTGGGATATATCTTTGCAGTGTACCTTAGAATATTTTGTGGCTACTAAGCAGCAATTAGAGTCTTCCTTTGGAATCAATTCATTTCCTACTGCTGTGGTAGCAGGGAGGATCTTATTGAAACTCTAGGATTTTTAATATTATTACACTAAAGACTCTCTCAGTATCAGCATCTCCATGGGGGAGCATTAGCACACTGTAATGTGTAACAACTTCTCCAGTTCAGGAAATCTTGTTGTATTTGTAATAGGGCATTTGGGGCATATATTATGTACGGGACATATATTTCTCATTTCCACCAGGCATCATCTTTCCTTCTTTCTAAATTACTCTCCAAATCAAAAAAATGCATTGTATTCCTTATCGCTCAAAATATATATATATATATATTTAATCTTTGGACCCAGAAGCCAGTACCAGCCATCAGGGCTGTATGCAGTAGAAGCCAGCAAGCCTTGGTCGAACAGTGAGGGAATAGAGCCGTAGTTAAGAACACCCAGTTATTACCACAGTTCAGCAAGCACTGGTCTAACATTCTTTACTGGGGAGAAGCACCAGCCAGGACAGGGGGAAGGTTTGCTCCCAGTGCAGGGTTGTATCCAGGAGTAAGTGGGACGCCAGGATGCTGCTGTTGCAGAACACTTCGTTTGCTTTACCAACAGGAATACAAAAACACTAATGGGTATGTTGCTTTTCAGACAAGCCTCTCAAACACGAATTAATCAAAGCTCATAGCGTTTCTCTTGGTAGTAGGTCTGACCACACCAGGATGAAGAGCAAGGAGCTGGAACAACCCTGCGGATCAAACCCAAGAACTCCCCTGGTCCTCAGCTGCACCCAGCTCTGCAGGCACCTCAACACTACAGACCCGCCACAGCTGGGCCTGCAGGAAACTCGTGGTCAGCTGAGCTCCTACCTACCTCAGTGAGAGCCAGATAGGTGCAAAACCATCCTGGAGACACCCGTGGAAGGAAAGAGAAGGGCTGTTTGCTCAACCGCTCCTGCTCAGTTCAGCCTGGCTACAGGGATGTACACAGACAGCGTCCAAATAGGATGGAAGAAGTAAATGGTTATCCAGGTGGGAAAAGAACAGGCTGAACAGAGCTCCTCAAAAGATGACCGTATCTGAGCAAAAAGAAAATGAGAGAGGGGAAAAATCAGGATTATTTGGGAATTAGTGGTGTAGTTAAGGGCAAAACATCAGACAAGGAATCGCCCTGTAACAACAGAGATGGACCATCCATTAAATGCGCTACCCCTTCAGGCGGTACCCGATTTTGTGGGGCAAAAGAGGATGAGTGGAAGGAAATTTGGGTGACATCATCTGAGCGTGATCTCTCTCCTCTTACAAGTCAGAGAGGCCACATTTGCAGCACAAAGGAAACCATGGCTCCAAGCAGGCAGTCTGGAAAACAGTTAGAGGAAACCAGCTCTAGGAAGGACCCGGGAGACAGTCCTGCCTGGTCCCTGCCCCAAGGGAACAACTGGGTAACACCTGATAAGTGCTTTTAGGCGAGCTTTCAACTTGACCAGTGATAAAAACTCTTCAAGCTGTGCTTCACTGTCTTTGCTATTGTAAGGTTTTCACCCCACCTTTGCAAAATCTCTTGCTGTGCTTCACAGCCATCGCTTCTTAGTCTAGCCACAAAGGACAGGAGAACAGGTTACTGCCCTCTTCTTTAATTTACCTACAAATTAACAGGTTTTCCTCCCTTCTTTATTTCAGTCCTCACCCCAGGATTTTTCCTTTTTCTTTAGGTTAGCAGCTCTGACTCTTTCAGTTGTGCATCAAAGGCCACTGATGTCGACCCCTACACCAGTCCTGCTGCTCTCCAGATTATCTTTGACGACCTCCCTTGAGGTAAGGTGCTCAAAACCAAATGCAGGACAGCTGCAGGATTAGTTCATATGATTATGGCTACAGGCCACGCCGCTGTTCCAGGTTATGCTGTGATTTGGATCATCTGCTAATTTAATAAGTGTGTTCTCAGTTTCATCACCGGCATGTGATAATACTGAGCAGAAGCAGGCCCCTGCAGACCCTCAGGTCAGGACACCTCCCGTGCTGCCAGTGGACTGCTAACGGCTTCTGGTTACCCACCCAGGCTGGCAAACCCCCACCTCCCTGGACCGTATTTGCTTGGTTTGTTTTTCAGGCCTCGGTGAAAGAGAACATCGGGTATCTTACTGAGGTCAAGGCAGCTCCCGAAGATGCTTATCCCCTGACTGCAGGGCCTGTTCTCTCAAGGAGAAGGCCAGCTTGGTTTGACACAAGTTGCCCTTCATCAGCCCACAGCAGCTGCTGCCCATCTCCTCGAGGCAGCTTGCTTCAGAAGACAGCCAGGTTACGCTGACCAAATTGCAGTCATTCAGCTCTTTCTCCACCTGGCATGGCCCGTCTTGCGAAGGCTGGAGGACGGTCGCGCGGGGCTGGGGCTGGGGCGGACGGCCAGCGGGGAGAGCGGTGACGTTCCCCGGGGCGGGGGTCGGCAGGTGAGCCGCTTTCCCCGCGCAGTTTCATGCCTTGCGGCACGGCCCCGAGTCCTCCGCTTGCTGGAGCCCCCCTGCCCGGGGCCGCGGGGGGCCGGGGGTCGCGCTGCCCGCTCCCCCCTGCCCCGCCGGGCCCCGGGGCGCGCGCGCCGGGGGTGGGGCAGGGGCGGCGAGCGCCGTGCCGGCCTGCGGGGCCGGTTGCGCTTTGGGCCGTGCCCGGGCGGCGGCGGCGGCGGCGGGGGGAGGCAGCGCCGCGCGGCCGCCACGGTGAGTTGCCCCGTGGGACGGGCCGGGGCTGGCGGGCCCCGGGGGGGAGCGGCGCGGCCGGGGTCGCGGCGCCGCCGGGGCGGGGCGGGGGCCGGTGCTGGGCGGGCTCTGGGCCCTGCGCGCCGCGGTCCGGCCGCGGAGCGGCGGGGGCCTGCGCGGCGGCGGCGGGGGGAGCCTGAGCTGCGCCGTGCTGCGCTGCCGCGGCCGCGGCCCCGCCGCTCCCCGGGGCCCGGCAGAGCGCGCTCCGCTGGGTAAGGCTCCGCGCGGGGCCGGGCCGCGGCCTGCCCGCCGCTCCCCGCCCCGCTCCGCCCGGGCCCGCAGGCCGCTCCCCCGCCGCCGCCGCTCCTCCCGCCGGGCCGCGCCGCGCCGGCCCCGCCGGGCGATGAGGAGCTGCTTCTGCCTGCGACGGGGGAGCCGCGACCCGCCGCCCGCCGCCCGGGCAACAGTTAAGTGTCCCCGCACCCGCCGCGGCCCCGCGGCGCGGCCCGGCCCGGTGCGGCCGCCGCGCTCCCGGGCGGGGGGCCGGGCCCGGCGGGCGCTCGGGGCTTCTGGGGGGCGGCGCGTCCGAGAGCGGGGCCCCGGCCCGGCCCGGCCGCCCCTCCCGGCGCCGCGGGGGCCTGGCGGCGGGGGCGCTCACACGGCCGGGGCTCCGGGCGGGGCGGGCAGGCCGGGACCCCCACCCGCTCGGGGCGGCCCCAGGGCCCCGGTCTGCGGGCCGGGCAGGGCCCTCCCGCCCCCCCCCAGAGTGCCTGCCTGCGGCGGAGGGGCCGGCGGGAGCACCCTGGGCTCGGGCAGGGGCCTGCGGGTGCCGTGCGTCGCGGGGAGACCGCGCCTTCGCAGCGCTGCCAGCCCGGCCTGCGAGCGGCCGAGCTCCGGTCTGGTCCTGAGCTCCGGTCTGGTCCTGAGCTCCCTCCTGTCCTCCAAGTAAGATCAAAGGGCTGTGCCGGGGCTCGTGGTCAGCGGTGGGGCAAAGCCCTGGTGACCTTGACCTGCTCAGGGGTTTACTGCAAAGTGTATTAGCGAACGGTTAGAGAAAATAACAAAAGAACTGTGTTTCGTGTGGTTTCTTGCTGCAAGTGTTCACAGCGTGGGTTTACCTGACTGCCCGTTTTTCTTACCTGTTCTTGGGTTTCTGCGTATCTGGAGGTAGTGATGTGGGCTCTCTCTTTATAGTACTGGCCGGCGCAGCGATACTGAGCTGCCTGTGTCTTATGTACTCGCCTCTTGCATTACTGAGGCTTGTGAGCTTTCACTGTCGTTTCTGGAGAGGTTCTCGAAGACCCCCCAAGCTTCAGTATTTTGTGCACTTTCTCTGAGCTGGGGCATTCACAGCTTGGTTGTGGTAACGCAAGCAGAGTCCTTCAGCTCGTCAGACACGAGACAGGCTGGGCTTCAGCAGGTGTTCAGCTGGTCAGGCTAAAACTTAGGTTTCCATCTTGCGTTTTATTTTAACTGAGTGAGAATATGTTAACGTATGATGCACGGGCTCCACTAAGGTATGTGGCAGGCTGGCAGTGTCATCTCTGTAATTTTTAGCTGAGATAGCCTTATCTGTTAGGTTTTCTCAGTATACTGAGACAAAGGCTTAGTTTGAGCTTCTGGAGGTGTGAAATAAAACACACGACATCTTAGTCTTGTAGCGTGTGCTGCTCTGACAAAGTGAATCCCAGGCTCAAGGGTTCCTGTAGCCCCCAGGGACTTGTTAACATACGTGCCAAGATAGAAATAACTGAATTGAATGTCATTTAAATTTTGCTACCCTAGTGCAAGGTCATCTGTGTATGGAAACCTGTTTTGGTTTGAAATAGGACACTCTTCACAAATGCGTGTCCATAGTTAGAAGTGCTGTGAAGCAATACAAGATCTCAATTTTGCTGCTTCTGTGACTTAAGTTCCTGTTTCCATCCAGTTCAGTCACAAACTGTAGAGGTTTTGCAGCTGATATGGGGCAGCTGTCTCGAAGATGGGAGCCGGGGTGCAGGGGTGATTCCAGGCATGCCTTTCTTTGGGGCGAAATGTGAAACTGAAATTCTGCCTGCTTGTGATGGAGGCCTCCAGGGCCTGGGCCCTGACCCTGTGTCCTGCCAGAGTCTCCTGTTTTTCTGATTGAAACTATGTCCTATTCCATCAACAGAAATAGAAAATTGGCTGGGGCTGCGTCCTGTTCCCGGACGCGGTGGGAGGACCAGGCGTGCAGAGGAGTACGTCAGTGTAACTTCTAAGCAACCTGTGTTGCACCAGCAGTAACTACCACCTTTTGAAAATGATGCAGCAATAACCTGAGCATGCGAGCAAGGGTTTTAGCAGCGTGTCTGCTTTAGTTTGATGGGATTATTTCCCGCAGGGTGCAGGAACTCAGTGAGGTAGTTGATAATTTTTTTCTAGTTTTGTCTTAGCTCATACTTTTCCGCCTGTGGAAAGAGCAAGTCAGTGTCAAAGTGCAGGGCTTGTAGTTGAAGGAAGAAACAATAAGACCATTCTCTCTAAATCCCTTGCTATTTAACTTCAGAACTTGACCTGCTTTGCTGGCAGCATGATGCTTCTGTACAAAATACATCATCAGGCCTGATCTGATCATGTACCCACCAGCTCTTGAACTTGCCTAACTTGTTGAAAAGGAACACCGAGAGGGAAAAATGCTTTACAAACTCACCGTAATACATTCACTTCTGGAAATGTATTCCTTTGCTGTATGTGTGTCCCAGCCAAAGCCCAGCAGTGTGTGTGGTTAGTCACCTCAGTGGAATACTTGAAACAGGCGGTGAAGCCAGCAGAAAAGTATGCCTAGGATAAACTAATAAAAGCGGAGATGAGCTAGCAAGAAAATGTGTGAGAGTGAGGAAAAAGGACGTAAACAGACACTAGTGGGGGTGCTGCGAGAAGGGGAGGCGTCTGTGACTGCAGGCATGGGCTGCGAGACAGCCCGCTCTAGGGTGATGAGCTGCACTCGGCTTTGCCGTCTCCGCAGGGTGCGAGGCTTGGGGCGCTGAGGCAGCTACCTGGAGCTGCGCTGCCACTCGGCACAGGGCTTCGCACTGCCAGGGCAACACGGACCCCGTGTTACACATCTCCTAGGGAGCAGACCCGCTGTGCGTGTTGGAATTAGGCACTTCGCAGCAGGAAGACAGAGAGCACTGGTGAGCGTTGTGTGGTGACGGATCAAACCGAGACCCTGGCTGGACTGTATGTGTGTGGCTTTCTGACTAAATGTCGCTGCCTGCACCTCTTCTGCTCTCCTCCCCTGCCTGTACCTGGTGCCTTGCCCTGTGGGCTGGCAGCCTCTTGGAGTTGGGAGTGGTAGGACAGGCCAGAGCACCACTTGCTCCTGTTTGTGTAAAAGCCCATCAGCCCTGTGGCCTCAAACTCCCCAGTGCAAAGACTTCCGGAAGCCTGGTCAGCAGCTCTGCCTGGAGCCTGCCTGCTGCAGGGCACCCTGGCACTGATCTCTGCTACCCCCATGCAGAGACTGCAGAGCCATCTCTGCTGGGTTGGAGCAGGGGGCCTTGCTGCACTTGCTGAGGGATCGGGTCTGTGCCACGTGCCTGGAGAGATGCCTGTTGGGGTCAGTCTGGGTCTGGCCATGCTGGGCTGGGCCCGGGTTGGTGCCACAGGGAGCAAGTGGTCCCCCAAACCCTGAGCAGGAGGAGACAAAGAAGATAAGTAAGGGCCTTGGCTGAGGGCAGAGAGAAGGCGGCTGTGGCAGAGGCTGGCAGAGACCCTGAAGGCCTCTCCTGCAGCCGAGCATCAAGATCCCTGGGACCCCTCTTGCCTTGCAGCATGGCTGGTTAGAGGGGGTGGGAAGCATTCAGCATAAAGCCAGCAGCGTGGCGTCTGCGTGCCAAGAGCCCATTTTCTGCATCTTGTCCTGCAGCCATCCCGCCTTGCTCTGCCGTACGCTGCTTGGGACTGGTGCCGGCAGGATGCATGGTAACTTTCTCTGGTGGAGGCACATCCTTTGCCTGCTGGCTTTGTCCGATCGGCCCGTGGTGTTTTGAAGCTTCTTCCTGCCCCAGGGCTTGCATCCGGCTTCCCTTTGCTGCCTGGGCGTGTTGGGGGATGGATGTGGCCCTGCAGTTCAGAACGACCTCCAGGGAGCATGCTCCCAACTAATGGGAAAAATGTTCCTCTTATTGTTTTGGGCTGTTCCCAGAATAACCCTGCAGCGGGCGGAGTGGCGGAGGCCCTTTGGCAGAGCTCGGCAAATGCAGCTTAGTGCGGGATGGTGAAAGGCCATCTCCTGGTCAGCTGGTTTGAGTTCTCAGCCACCACGACGTTAGGTGGGCGTATAGGTCAAACGTGCGTTGTTTGAAGAGACCTTCATTAAAATAACAAGCTGTCTAATAGGAGTATTTATAGAATCCTGCTCCTTAATTTAATCTGTTCTTTCACTGTTTGTTTTTTATTTTTAAGTTCAAAGGCACGATAGAAAAGAAACCAAACTTTGCAGATGCCCTGGGGGAGCAGTGCAATGTAACTAATCGCCTATATGATTGTCCAGCCAGAGACTCCCCTCTGACCTATGCAGAGTTCACAAAAACATTTATCCGAGTGTGCAAACTGATCGCTGCTGCTCCATATCTGTTCCAGATGCATCCCTGATGCCACCCGCACAGCGGGAAGCTGCCCTGAGCAGCTGGCCTGGTGCGGCAGAGCCTTGCCGTGCTGCAGTGGCCGGGCACGGGCCCAGCCGCCCTCAAGCGCTGCAGCCCCAGCCCTCCCGCTGCGGAGCAGGGCGCGCTGCGCTGGTGCCGCGTTGCATCTTACCCTGTGGCTTCCGCCTCATGCCCTCTCGAGGCGGAAAGCCCCGTTCTCCGTGCTCAGCTGCTGCCGCCATAGAAGGGCTTTGTGTGAGCCGGCACAAAGTGAGGATTGATGCCGTTTCCCCTCCCCCTGCCACGCCAAGCGGGACCGCAAATGGCTCTGACAAAGGTGCCCTTCTTCCTCCCGCCAAGGATGGGGTGCCGCCAGGCTGAAGGGGTCTGCCCAGCAGCACAGCGCTGCGGGTAGAGGCACCCACTCCCCTTCCTGCGGTGGTGCTGGGGACCCCCAGGGCCCCATTCTCGGCCTTTCCCAGGCCGACCCTGCTGCTGCTTGGGTTCCTGCTGGGACAGCTGGGCCTCCCCGCAGCAGGCCCCAGTGGGGTGAGCTGGGGCCTGGGCAGCATTCAGCAGCAGGTCGCCGGCCTGCATTAGCCCTGTCCCTGCCATCACCGCTGCAGAGAGGAAGGAGTGCCAGGGGCTCCCTGCCCTCCTGGACTCTCCCAAGGCCTGGAAAGGGGCACAGCCCCTTTGCTCCCCTCCCTGAAGTGAGGTGTCGGTGCCATCCTGGCTGCCCAGCTCCCCCCGCCTCTGCGGAGTGAGCCAGTGCTTCATCAGGGTGGGTTTGGTGGAGGCCAGAGACGCAGATCTGCTTCCCCACAGTGCAGCTGCAGCTGTGCTGGAACCTGCCTTGTGGTGTTCTTAGCGTGCTGGGGAATATCATCACTTACCTGGATTTCAGTTCAAAATGGCCTAAGAGAAGCTTATATCAGCATTCATTATCTCCCAGCTCCTCCCAATGCGTAATAACAAGTCATCGCATTATTGAGAGTGACTTGGAAAAGTTTCAGGAAACGTGCATCTGTATGAAGAACAGATTGTAAGTTCTTTGTTAAATTCACGTTATGTTTGCTCGGTACTGTGCATTTTAGGCAATGAGTTCTGGATTATTTGCAAGGCATCTGGATTAGCTGGTGGAGCAGCGCAGGCAGCAGTGCGGGGTTTGTCTGGGCTGTGCCGGGTGCCATCAGCGTTCCTGCAGTAGGGTCCTCTGCTCCTTGCCTGCCCTGAGGACAGGGAGCCCGTCGGGAGGGGAGGGTGAGCCCCTACGGCTCAGGGTGCGCTTCTCAGGGTGTGCTTCTCGTTGTGCTTTGGAGGCTTAAACTGCATAGGGAGCAAAGTGGCTCTGCTTTGCTCTGTGCGTGCTGGATGCTTGCCTAGGTGCCAAAGCAGAGCTCTCTTCTGGGTTTGGTTCATCGGCAATAGTGTTTTCACCATTACTGGTCACTAGCTTCTGTTATTTTGGACTCCTCAGGTAGTCTGGCTGTTCGTGTGACATTATTATTATTTACATAGGGCCCAGACTTGCTCTTTTTTATTGCCTGCAGCACGATGTTTGTTCAGACTGGGCATTGTGAAGTGTAAACCCAGGTCCCACTGGCACCAGCACTCACCTCTGCCTTTTCTAGAAGCAGTAAGTAACCAGCCATCTCCATGGCCTAGAAATGCTGGGGTTTAATTGCTCTGAGGAGGGAATTGAATTAGGTAGCTCTGGTTCACAGCTTGTCTGGCTGCGCAGCAGTGACGCTTATTTACACAAAGCACTGCCTTTTTATGTCGGGGTGCGTGGGGGGCGGTTTCCTGGGGCATTCCTGCCTGAAAGCTAGAGAAGACTTGCCCTAACTGGCTGCCTCTGCAGGAGACCACATGCTGAGGCAGTGGCACCTTTCCCCATCCTTCTCCTCAGCAAGTTGTTTCAGTAGCTCTGTTGTCCTCTCCTCCTGCTTCCTGCAACAGCATCTCTCCGGAATTGGTTGGTCTTACCTGCTTCTATCCCTTTTTGTCTATCTCCCTCCTCTGAAGTACTCGGTGATGTCTCCTCTCTCCTGGAAGATGCTCAGGCCTCTTCAAGGCCTCTGTCTGCTTTGCATCAGCCATCCTCTACTGCTTCATCTGTGTTCCCCTGGTGTTAGGCTCTCTGCAGCAAGTGCGATTTTGCATACAGCGCCAGATACATCTGTGCTGCTACCTGAAAACAGTCTGGTTCAGGAGGGTGCGATGTGCCTGAAGACTCGTGGGGGAACCCCCAGCGTGTTTCACGCCTGTAGTGGTTGGGGAATCTCCCAATGAAGCCATTAGGAGCAGATTTCTTGCTGCTTAAAATGGCAGAGCTGCTTCTGTCAGCCTGACTCAGGGATGAAATTTGCTCTCTGTTTTGGAGGGAAGGGAATGAGCTTGGGTTTTCCCATCGTTGCTAGATGGAGACCAGCCCATGCTAAGTATCCTGGAAACAACAAAATTAATCTCGGAAGAGGCTGCTGGCCCAAATTCCAAACGTATTGGGCATTGCACAAATGTACCCTCTTATCAAAAGCAAATGAAAGTGCAGAAGGTGTGTCTGGCCTAATCCTGTGTTTAACTTGGCAGTCTGTGGTGTGTCAGCACAGGCACTGTGGCATGCATGCAGGCTCTTGGTGCTCTCTGTCTTCTGCTGGTGTGTGCTGCCAAGCAGCCCTTTAATTCTGCTCCTTTCTTTCAGGATCAGTCCATAATGCCTGAAGTCCGAGACCTCTCAGATGCCTTGCCCGACTTGCCGATGGATCCCATCACGGGTGTTGGTGTGGTTGCATCCCGGAACCGAGCACCAACAGGTTATGATGTAGTAAGTAGAGCTATTTCAGCTGCTACTGCTAATGCTTTGGTTCTGCTCTAATGAGGCTTGGCTTTGCTGGGAACAGCATCTTTTCCAGAGAGGGCTTGCCTTCAGATCTGTGCTTTAAGAAGTAATTTGATATCCAGCTGCCCACCTCTCAGCCCACAGCACTTAGTGCTTTCCCTCAGTGGAGGTTTGTGGGTGCAATCGTGCTACTTCATCTGTGCCACTCCAGAGGAGCATAATTACCTGGAGGAGGGGTTTTCAGAAACAGCTGGCCACTGTGGCATGCAAATTTAATAATCCTGGTAACATTCATCCTGCAGGAGTCCTAAGTATTGCACAAATTGTATTTCTGAATAAATGGATCCCGCATCAGCTGTTTAATCCCACATATCAGCACAATGATGATGAGAAGCTCCAGAATGGGAAGCAAAGAGTTTCACATCCAGCTGAAATTGCAAGGATGATTTTGATGGACAGAATGCAAACCTCTAAACTAAGCTTTGGCAGGAGGCTGGGCAGCATGAAAAGGCAGCTGGATACAGCAAAGATGAATATGTGAATGGATCAAGGGAGGTCACTGTTTAACAGCTGCTTGTTCCTTGGATTAGATGCTGTGTAACCAACGGCATGATTTTTCTCCTCGTAGATTAGTGTCCCAAACAGTGAAATATCATAAAATGCTGACCTTGCAGAGCTCTATATGGAAAGATTTGGCCCGTAGTCCATCTGCTCATTTTCTGTGTATCCTGCTCCAACTATGCTACATCATACCTTGGGTGTCCAGGGTCGCACAGCTTGCATGGTCGGGAGCCGAGACCAGTTGACTTAGGCTTTGGTCACACCTTTTCTGCTCTGGATCATTGCATAGCCTGTTCAGTGTGAGAAGGAAGAAAATGGATCAAGCTGAAGTAAGGACATGAGGGAGAGAATTGTGAAAAGGCTCCTTAAAGACCTGGAAGGTTTTTGCATTTACTGCATTTTTGAGTGCTGATTGCCTGTGTGAGCCAGGCTGTGTAATTAGCTGCTTGCCCTGATAAAGAAGCATGGGACAATGTGAGAGTTGTGATAACAGAATTGCATTCTGCCTAAGTGACTGGGCAGAGAGAGCGCTCACCCCAGATAGCCTGTCTGTGGTTTAATAGGGAGCTTCGGCGCTAACTCAGTTTAAACTAAACAAGATGAAAGAGTCTTCCTGTGGCTTAATCCAATTACGGTGGTGTTGTAATAATGCTTGCAAATGTGGGTCGCTCTCTCCTGGGGGGCACAGAGAGGAGGCTGCCTTTCCTCTCGTTCTTCTGCTTTCCTCTCTGTTTACAAGCAGCTTTTCTCTGACCCTGGGGACAGCAGTCCCCGCTGCAGGCTGTGGGCAAGTGCCCGCTGTCTGCAGTTGTCTTACCCTAAGCATGGCGTCCACATGCTTACTCCTTCAGCCTCGTGTATGGCAAATCAGCAGTCCGGCTCTGTGCCTGGATGCTGCAAGCCACAGTCAGTGTCCTTTCCACCGTACAGCACCTGCTGTGGTGGGGCCGCTCTGGGTGACAGGGTGTCCTGGTGCCCAAACCCACAGGATGGTGGCACGCAGGGCTATGCTTTTCTTGCCTGGATGTCTGGGACAGTGGCTCCTCTGCGCAAGTCAGGGCTCTGGAGCAGCGCGCAGTATGTGGGGTTGCCACTTCCGTGTGACCTCTCTGGAACCCAGAAGCCGAGTATGGAGAAGTGCACTTCTCAGTGCAGCAGAGGAAGTCGTGTTCTGAGATGTGGGCAACGTGTGGACTTGGGCGGTCTCAGGCTCTGTTTCTCCGGATACGCAATTTCCCTAATGAAATGCCAATAGTTGATGGTTGCTTCAGGGTGTAAAGCCTTGATGAAGGCAGCTGTGGCAGCTCCATCCTAGGAGTGTACTCCCTAAAGCCCTAATAGTTAGAGGTTCAAACTGCACCCTGAAAAGGAGAACCACTCTCATCTTTTGGGAAGTGTTAACACAAGTTTATCTTGAGATGTTGTTGTAGTCCCCTTAGGGGTCTGATAGCTTTGCCTTTTACTACAGCATTGTGGAGCATTCAGTTCCATGGGTGGATTCAGAGTTGCATGGGAAAGTATTTCCTCTTATTAGTGATGAATTTGACATCGTGTAGTTTTGCTGATGGTTTTGAGTTTTGTGATGGTGAAGTACCCACTTCTCTCTTTCTGAGACAGCTATGTTATTTATAGGCTTTACCCAGTTTCCCTTTCATTCATGTCCTTTCTCCAATAAGCAACCATTGCCTTGTTATTTTCCTTCCTTTTCCCTTTGCTTCTCTTTAAACCAAACAAGCAAAGGCATGGGTGCTTTCAGGCCAGGTGTAAGTTAAATGCCCAGGGGATGTCCTGGTCTGTTTCCCAGGTTCACCTGGAGCCCCAGGGTTTGGCACACCGCCCAGCTGGAGGTGGTGGTGCGGCAAAGCCCGGGGTACCAGACCCGGGGGAATCTTGGCGAATGGGTCAGAGAATTTCTCCCTCGGTAGTTTTCTAATTACTCAGAAATCTCCATTGCCTTTCTGTCTGCTTAGAAGACAGCTACTGATGCTTGTAATGACTAGCCAGGTCTTTTAACAGCTGAAGCACCAAAGACTTGATTTTTGCCAAAATGTACAGAGTGTGTCTGAACTTAGATTCCTGAAAATCTGCCCAAACTGGCAAGACGGAGTGTATGGGTGGGGAGGAGAGGTGGGAGGCAGGGAGCCTGGGGTAGGAGAGAGGTGTGGTTCCCGTGCAGCCGCGTTCCTTGCTGCGGGCTGAACGCCAGCTCCACAGTGGGGTTTGCTTTGGGGCAGGAGCCCAAGCATGCTGCTCACCCAGGACCGTGCTGGAGCAGGGACGGCCCTGCACACCACCAGTGGGGCAGACTCACCCTGTGGGGCAGGCGGTTTGGTGGGCCCGTTTGCCAAAGGCCTGGCCTGCGGTAGCAGTAACCCCATACTGACTGCTGGGCAGCAGGTAGATCACCCTGCACTTGGAGGGGTGGGCTGGGAGATACCTTCCTTACTGGGTGTCACTCCATCGAGTCCATCTGTTTGTAGCACACGATCAAGGAGTGTCTTCCCCCAGCTCTATGAGGAGGAGGACCATTCCTTGTGCCTGGGGCGCTGGGTGCCAGTGCCGGGTGCTGTGTCCTTCATCCCACACGTTCCTCGCCTCTTAGCCAAGTGGAGGGCTTGGCGAGCTGGGGCTGCACAGCGCTTGTCCTGCTGGACAGGTCTGCCTCAGCCTCTCCAGGTCAGCCTCCTTCCCGTGTTGCCCCACTGAGAGCATGCTGCCGTTGTGAAGCAGCGCTGCTCAGGCAGAGCTCTGCTTCGAGAGGTGGTGGGGATCCTCCTTGCCTGTAGGAGCCCAGCAGATGATGTAAGAAGTTTCCTGTTTATATTGCTTCGTTTTCTTTCCCTATGAGTTTTCTGACAAGTTAATGCATGCTTACATTCTCCAGGCTTGGAAAAAGTCTTCAGCAGGATGGTGCGGAGGCAGAGCACTCAGGGTTAGTTGCTGGGGATGGCGCCTGTGACTGTTGCATTTTGGCAGAAGCAAAAATGGTTTTGCTGGCGTTCCCATGGAGCCCTGGGGCTGGTGAGCTCTTCCCCTTGGCTGATTTCTGCTGTGCTGCTGGCACCCTCCTGCGAGGCGACGCGGGTAGCACGGTGCAGCCTGCCCGGTGCTGCTGGGGCAGGCAGCAGGGCAGCGACCTGCAGCTCAGCTGGGTGGGGAAGCATTGGAGGGGCCCGAATGGCTGCTCAGCAGGGACCCTGTCCCCGAGGGGCAGCGCTGTGGGCCAGGCCTGGCACTGCAGGCTCCCGGGAGCCAAGGATCCGGGTCCTGCCGTCAGCTGCTGGTGGTGCCCGGCTTCTGCCCTGTCCAGGCCAGCCGTTGGGTGGGAGCGGGAAGGGGAGTGCAGGATCGGGAAGGGGAGTGCAGGATCAGCCTGGACCTCTGGGCTTCCCTGGAGGTGGGCCGGGTGCCTTGCTGCGTGGCTCCTGACGGAACCAGCTTGGGTCTTTCTGCAAGGTATTTGATGGGTTAGAATGGCAGGGTTGTTCCTAAAAGGGTTGGGTTTTTTCACTTTTTTTCACTGTTAAGTCAGGGTATAACAGTGCCGGGCCACCCTTCCTTTGGAGGGGCGGCAGTGCCAGCTCACCGGCCCTTCAGATATCTCATCCAGCTGTGCCCTGGGCAGTGAGTTGTAGAGGAGATGATATCAACTGAAGTGATGTACTTGCACCTCAAAAATTATTTGGTATTGTTGTAAGTAATGTGAAGGTCCTAAAGGTTACAGAGGTTAGATAAAAAGTGCATTTGACAGCAACTTGTATAGCACCAATTTTACAGTTGCAGACTGGGTCTATTGCTGCCTGTTGAGTTTTGAGCATCTTTAATATGGGAACAAAGAAAACAAAACTGGCTAACACAAGAAAAACTGAAACATAGAACTCGAAGCATATTAATTAACGAAGTGATTAAATCTGGTTGTAGTCCCTCAAACTGTTTCTAACAAGGGCTGGAGTTCAAGCCAAGTGTCCCTATATGCCAACAGTTTTTTCTAAGCAGTCTGTTTTCTGAGTATCTTTTCACCAGGACTGACTTACCCATAGGGGAGGGAGATGTGCATGGATTTTATATATTCCTAAACTAGCACTTTAGGAAGGAGTTGAATTCAAGGAGTAATAAAGAAAAAAAAAATCCCACCAAAGTCCTGTTTTAAAACTTTACTATTTAAAAATGATGCACGTTTCTTTGCAGAAGTCTGACAGCAAAAGTTGTGTGTTGTACAGGGGCTTGTGAACAGCAGTTGCCAAAATGTGAAGAGCAGCCAACGCACTTTGCTCCCTTCACTGATCAGACAAGAAACACACTTTTTCTCTCCTGCACTTCGGATAATTGGAGGGTCTTGTCAGCACCCATCTCTTGCTTTCTGTGCCCTGCACAGAGTCTCTGCTCAACAAAACATGGGTGCAAAGAGTAACGACAAATGTCAGCTCTTTGTTATCAGGCTGCTCTGGGGCCAAGGTCTTACTCAATTCAGTGAGATTAGACTTGGAAGAGCTGCAGTGGAGTGGTTTGCCCCCATCTGAGAGGCATTAGGCAGAAGTTCAGCTGTGCTTCTGTGTAGCTTCAGACCACACTAGAGTCTCCTGTTGTGAGCCATCAGTTGGGCGTTAGTCTGGTGGGGTGATCTTATTTCTGCTACCCCTCTCCTTGTGTTTGCTTTATTGTCTCCTCTCTTATTCAACAACAAACCTTTTGGGGCAGGGGCTCTTGCCAGCTTGCACCGTGCAGGGCAAGTGCCCAGCTGCTAATAGAGCAGAGCCCTTTCCCTGGGTGTGGTGCTGCCTCGTGCCTGCTCCTTGAATCAGCTTGAAGGCAAGATCTCCTGCCTTTCTCTTCCCGCACATGCCTCTGTCTCTTCAGTGGAGGGCCCGGGGTTTGTTTCCTTTGCCCTCTGTGTGCTGTGTGCCACTGAGTTGACTGGACGCAGGGTTGCATTGGAGAGGGACGTTTGCAGGGCACATCCTCACGTGTGGCGCTGCTAAAGTCTGTGCGTGACCACGGCTTTCCCCAGCTGCTGGAAGCAGCTTTTTGGCCTGGGAGCCAGAATTCCTCAATGGCTTTTCTATGAAAATAATACTGAGATTGGGCAGTTTCCGTGCTTTGTCTACATGGACCTCTCCTCACAGCTTGCCCTAGTGCGCCCTTGTGTGTGGGGTGGTAATGAGAGCCTCGATATGCTGACTTTTTCCAAAGTATTGTTTGGAGGCCGTAACCAAAGTTGCTGTTTCCTCATTAGAATAGCTTTTGTCAGAGCATCTTTAATCAACAGACTCCCGAGAGACAGCATTTTTAGAACTTCTTTTTATACCTCCTCTTGAAAGTTCTTTGCACTGCACCTCGTGAAGAAACTAATGACATGCTGTGAGAGTTTGGGCTACCGTTAATTAGAAGAGGTCTGAGGAAGAAGTACTGCACATATATTAACTTTATCTTGGCTCACACGTCTCCTCTCTCCCTCTGTCTCTTCTTTCCAGGTTGCACAAACAGCAGATGGCTTGGATGCTGACCTCTGGAAAGATGGCTTATTTAAATCCAAGGTCACACGATACCTGTGCTTCACGAGATCATTTTCAAAAGAAAATGTAAGTCCGTTTGCTGAGTGTCTGCATCATTTGCATCTGTGCCTGGTATGTTCTTACCCATAAGATGATTCATTTCATGGAGCCAATTATAATTCAAGCAGGCATTTCACTGAGTTTGGATGAGTCAGGAGGCAAACTGCAGTGGCTAGATATTTGCATTTTGTCTATGTTCTTCATGGAAAGAAGTTGCTGGCAAAATCTGCAATAAAAGCAGCAGAAAAAGGAATGCTTGCATTTCAGCAGCCCCCTCATGCTAGCATTTACTGCTGTAGCAATGGGCGCTGCATACTCATGACCCTGATGAATTTCTAACTCTAATTACCTGGAGAAGCAAATGCTGCAGGTAGTGTTGACGAAGGAAATGTTAGTTTCTGAGTCCAGGGACATCACAGATATTTTCTTGCAGGATTAGCTTTTCTTTCTTTGTTTTTGGTGCTGATTCTTGAAAATTTGCCCACGTTATGCGTATGCTACCATATTCTTGTAATCTTCTAGTATGACTGTTAAGAATAAGTTAATTTCTGATTAGTGGCAGCTGCCTGCCGACATCTTCCATGGAGGAGAGGAGACCATGTGCAGTGAGAGCCTGATATCTTCTACTGTCTTTGGTTGAGGCTAGTGTGAAAACTTCCTCTTTTCTGGAGGAGCTATTTAATTCTGCAATGAATGCACTCCATCTAGTGGGTAATCCTGCTTTTCATCGTGTTTTGGATATTCACAGTGACTCAGTTGTCAGGGTATGGAGGTACCATTTTGTACTCATGCTTTCAGCAACAACAGGAACAGAAAAGTGACTGCGACTTCGGAGGCTGATCACGGGTCCTGACAGGAAAGCCGGGGGCTGCCAATTTCCAGCATTTGACCTTTATTCCATCTGCTTCCCTGCCTGCCTCTGGATTAAAATAAAGCTCGAGAGCTATGGGAAATATCGCTTCCTGGGGTGGATGGACAATAATTGTGCTTTTCATCCTGGAGTACCTGCAGTAGCAGGAATAATAGCCCCAGAATAGTCAGGGAGGGTATTAAACAGAAAGATATGTCATGATTTGAGTATTAAGTTTATCTGTGGTACCTTAAACGCGAGGTTGTCAGAAATAATTACAGGGTAGTAGCAACTGCTGGCTACCAGAGACAGTGTAAATACCCTCAGTCGATGCCTGTTGGGCTTTTGGCATCAGTCCTGTGCTCGGCATGGTTTGGGAATACGTTCCTCATATTGATGAGGAGTGAATTAAAGGGAGTGTGGGGGGAGGACTGCCGGTCCCAGCTGCACAGCAGCCTTGTGTGCAAGGTGTGCTGCGAGCTGCTGTGTCCTGTGCGCAGGTTGTCTTGAGCCCTGCATCAGTGGTGCGTTAGACCTGTGGGTGCTTGTGGCAGAGCTCCAGGGCAGCAGCCTGCGGGCAGTGCTGCCTGTGTTCGGGCGCTGGTGTGGAGCCGGTGCTCCTGTGGTTCACTGCGGCCGTACCTGATGGACGGCGGGAGTGCCCTCACTTCTCAGAGGGTGGATTTCCCTATGCCGGTCAGCCTCCTCCGGCTGGCTGAGCGGGCTCCCTCCCAAGAACACCCCTCTGCCTGCGCTAGACAGAACATGCCCTCGTGCTGCTTGAGGCCGTGGGCTTTGCCTGTGTGAGGGGGGCCTTTTTGTGAGGCAGAGACCAGACGGGTATGTGCTGGTGCCAGTCTGCCAGCCCCTGGGATGCACACAGAGCTGATCAGCACTTCTGGTCCTCCAGCTGCGGGAAGGCTGGAAGCAGGCTGATGGGCTGGGAGGAGGAGGGGACCAGACCAGTGGGGGACCAACCTTCTCCCCTTGTGCAGGGAGCAGCACCCTTGTTCCCAGTTAGCCCAGCAAGAGCTTTCCCTCCCCTCTCAGCCCTGTCTGGCCACACAGGAGTACGATGTGCCGCCTGACTGGGGACCTCTGAGGGTTAAAAGGCCTCGGTCCTCCCTGGTAGCAGTGTCCTAGAGCTGTCATCCGGGAGGGAGAGGCTCCTCTCGCCTGGACCTTGATGTGTTGCTGTGCTTTGGGTTGGAATTTTTACCGCTCAGGGTTTTTTTTGTTTTTTAACAAAAGACTGGGAACTACTTCCCGAAGAACATGTTGTAGTTAGCAGAGTTAATGCACCTCAGATACCTGGTTTATAACAGAGACAGTCTGTAGCGTCTCTTTATCAGAATCATCATTTTCAACAGCTTACAATATTTGACAGATTATGAGGACATTGCTGGTATTTGAGTGTCATGGTGGGGAGGCCCCGAATGGTGCATCTTGCAAACAGGGAGATTTTGTGCCCCTTTCTGCTGTGTATATGGCAGAGCATCAATGCTGACTCCCAGTGTTTCAGCAGCTAATGAACTTATCAAAGGCATCTCTCCTACCTGTTTGCTGTTGATGGAGGAATGATCGTTGGTTCAGCTGAAAGTTGCACGCTGATGTAACACAGCCAGACAGTTTGGATAAATAAAACATGAAAGATGAATCAGCAGCGACCACTTAATCTACCATTTGCTGTGCCAGGACCACGTTAATTGATACATTTAGGCTTTGCAGCATCCAGCATTGCTTGCTCTGAGATGCCCTGGCTAAAGCAGGGATGGAGGCCTGTGGGGGCAGCCTGGCCTCGGCCACTTCGCGTGAGCAAAGGACGTGTGCCACGCTCGTGTGTGGTGGGACAAGGGCTGCAGGCGTGGTGGCCCTCCTGCTGAGGAGTTAACCATGAAATGCAGAACCTCCAAAAAATAAACTCAGACCTGATCTCCCCTTATTTCAGAGGATGCAAATTTAAATATGTTTTAAAACAGTTCAGCATATCGGAGAGTAGAGGTTTGCCTGAAATACTCTGCCAGATAGAAACTAAAGGAGGTACTTAACAACAACAAGTAACAGTAAAACACACTGATGTGGTTTGATGGCTTAGGATGAAATCTTAATTGTTCTGTGTTGCATTTCTGTTTATAAAGGCTGTGCAGTATTTAAAGTGTGTTTTTCTTCCATACGTGAATCCAGATTATTGGCAGCAATGCTGGCTTTAACGACAACTGCAAAGAAAATCTGGCCTCTAAACAATTGTGGAGGCTGTCATTCTGAATTGTGTTTTGAGCTCTTCAAGCCTTGATTAATAGGATGAGGCATCAGTTCAGAATTCATATGGACTCCAAATGAAGGTCTTCGTTCCAAATGGCCTGCTCTTCTGGAGTGTGCCTGCGTTTGGAGCTAGAACCATGTCTATTCAGTACTAATTAGCTAATGCATGTAATAACTTTGGCTGTGTCTGCATGAACCATCTTACCGTAATTCTTTCTGCTGTTACTGTCACGGAAATGTCATGTTGCTATTGTAGATGTAGAGTGTGCGAGAACTAAGGTGACCTGCTTAGTGGATGAGTTGGTGGAGGTAATACTTTGAACTGCCATATTTCCAAAGGGGAGAGTTTGGTTGTGCTTCTGAGGATCCAGAAGCATGGCAGTGGATGAAGTGTAAGAATCTGTAAATGCTGAAAGTTGTCCGATATCTCCTAGTTAATCATCATGTAGTTCCTGCAGAAGGGACGGTTGCAAGTGTTGGCTTGGTACCTCCTTAACCATTTTTAAAGTTGGCGGTCAGATACAATGACAAGGTGTCTTGGGGTTCAGCAGGTGAGAAAAGCTGGGTTTGAACTTGGTGACATTGTCATAGTCAGCTGTTTCTTTTCTCTCTCCAAAGAGTCATTTAGGCAACGTCTTGGTTGATATGAAGCTCATTGATATCAAGGACACTTTACCTGTGGGCTTCATCCCCATCCAGGAGACCATCGATACACGTAAGTTGGCATCTGTTCTTCAGTCCTGTGCCTTGGGAGCAGCCGCTCCTCAGGTGCCTGTGTAGTCAGGCGGTGGAGGGTGTGTTCCAGGCAGAGGGACGTTCTCAGCACTGCTGCTCTCTGCGGTTACATGTGCATGTTTGGGGGCAGCTCTGAACTGCAATTGAAACAGCCTTCGGTTTTCCTGGACTCTTCAGGCTTTTTAATACTGCTGCCTGACTCACCAGCTCTGGGGCAGGAAGGAATAGTTTATTCTTTCATTTTGTAAGGGTGGACTAGGCCTAGTGGGAGCAGAACTGCTGTGCTGAGGGATGTTTACAAACGGATACCGAAAGGAAGTGTGTGTGCTCGTGGTGCTGGGTTCATGCACGCCGGCTTTTCACCTCCCTCCAGGAACAAACAAAGGCCTGTGTCCTGGCGGGTAGTGCTGGGGATGGTGGGGTATGTTTGCGCTTGCTGAGAGAAGGCACAAGTGGAATGTCCAGGGAAAATACCATCCTCATTTCTGCAAGGCAGAAATGGCTTTGCTGCAACATTTAAGACAGCAGTTCCCAAACAGCATATTCGGATCCCCTGAGACTTGTGGCAGCGGCAGCTGGAGCCATGTCTGGTTGCAGCACTCTGCTCTGCAGCAGGCATCAAGTGCTTCGGGCTCGCAGTGCGGAGGAGGCTGGGGACGAGCCCCGTGGGAGCTGAGCGTGGAAGGGTGGCAGTACACCATGTGCTGGTGCTGAGTGTACAGCTACTGCTCAAGAGCAGGGCTGGTACCAGTGCTCATCAGTAATGAAATCCAGCCTAGCTATGAGCAGAAAGGAGTTATGTGAGCCTGCTTTGCAGGGAATAATTCATCTGGGTCTGCAGCAGATGAGGATGGTTTTTCAGTCACTACCAACCTGGTTCTGGTTTGAACCCGTGACCTAAAAGTGAAAGGTTTTGCAGCCCATTTCCCATTCCTCTGGGTCACCTGCTTTCTCTGGAGAATTCCCAGGCATATGTGGCACGAAGGAGAGTTGTCGGCTTATCCTGCTCCTTCTTGGGAGTGCTGGACACTTACTGTGTGCTGCTGTAATTTTTGTGGAAGTCCTGGTGGAGAAGTGGAAGGGGACTTCGTAATTAATTTCAGATGCATTGGATTGCAACCTATACAATCTTTAAAGCAGAGGCACTGTCTGTATTAATGAAGTAGTGCATATCCCTGCCTCCATTAGGATGAATGAACACATTTCGATTGACTGTTTATAATATGTTTACTTAAAATTAACTCTGGTTAAGCATGTGTAATTAATGAATCCAGCTCCTAAACCAAGTTTGCTACAAACTGCAGGCTCTAGCCAAGTGTGAAAGAGACCAAAGACAAAAGCAAATAGTCAGCTTTGTACTTACTGTGAGAGTCCAATAAGAGGCA
Organism: Gavia stellata; assembly: GCF_030936135.1. NCBI lineage: Eukaryota > Metazoa > Chordata > Aves > Gaviiformes > Gaviidae > Gavia > Gavia stellata. The sequence goes on from NC_082617.1 coordinate 13,255,427, forward strand.
TTGATTTTGTTCAGAGTGAAATTTGTGGTTATACATGTTTCTGCACTCTTCTCTAAGTGACAGTTGACTTGCAGTAAATATTAAATATAGTACTCCTTACTAGGTTCTGAGAAAATTTTCAGATGTGGAAGCCTTAAACCCTTGGCTCCTACAATCAATTTTAGGCACTTCAAATAAAAGCCCTAGTTTTCCAAAGCAGGGGAAGATTAGACTTCAGGGATACAGGTATTTAACATCTCTAAAAAGCAGCACTGTAGCTGCAAAGCTGCATGTACAGATGCTGTATTGTGACACACCTCGCACTCTCTGTACATTTTATTGGCGCTGGTGCGACAGCAAATTTCAGAGGCTGGGATGGATTGCTTTCTCCAAGGTGGAGATTACAAAACAGGAGGAGCCTATAGAGACAGGGCTGCTTGCCATCTGTTGAAGTGAGAGCATATTTTTAAGCTGGAGGATATTTATTCATATTAAACTGAAGGGTTGTTACTTTGCAGGCACTTGTTTGTAGTTGTTGGTTGTTTCCAGATTTTCATTCAGTGTCTGCACTTTAGATCTTCAGTTTATTGATAGACTTCTGTCATGCCTTTCAAGTGCTTGCATTCACAAATAGAAACCTCACCTTGCTCACATTGAGACTCTCGTAGACTCTTTAGGGTGAGAGAGAGCAATGGTTTCCAAGCACCACAAATCTATCTGTGTGCCAGTACCACCCGTTGTCATGCGACTGACCCATAGCTGGATGCGGATTGTATCTGCATGCAGACAGACAGTGTGCATATATATGAATTCATTATACAGATAAGCCTTGACTCTGATGGGCTTGAGTTTTTCTTGATGGATAACGTGGAAACAAGTGAAATTGCTCTGCGATGCACAGCAGGAAAGGGCCGTGCAGCAGATTCATCCACCCCCTGAAAACAGGTCAGTGCAGCACAGTTGCCCTGTAGGAGGTCCTAGCAATTACCGCTTTGTAAATCTGGTTTATCCCTACAAAGAGACCAGGGCAAACACAGTGGGAGTATCGTTTCAGTGCTTGCTGACTGAGTCAGGAGAGGTCATTAACGCTTAGGATGCATGAGATTTGGGCAGACAGCTTTTACTGTTAGCCACTCTGCATGGCAGTCTGTTTTTGTGCCTGCTCCTCCTCTCAGTTTGGTTGGGTGTTTGGAAGCACTCGGCAGAATAAACTGACCAGTTGTGTCAGCAGCTTCCCGGTATGTTCCTAGAGATGATGCTTGTGGGAGGAATATTTAGATATGACTGTCTAGGCCGGTAAGGCAAACATTACCTTGGAAAGAAAAAAGCGAATGTGAGAAGTATGTGGAAGTGGAAAAATCACTTGCCATTTCTGTTCTGTGGTGCAGTACCCTGGCATACATGATGTCTTATCTTCTCAGCAGAGGGTAGTAGGGAGTATTGGTTTATCGCAGTGCTTAATAACAAATCTCACGCAGTGTACAGAGAGCTCCTGATAGAAAATTTCTCCAGTCACTGAACGGCACTGCACTGTCTGGTTTGCTGACATATATCTGTTCTTTGGCTCCAGTTCCTGCCATAATTATCTGCCTAATATCTGGAGAGACAATAAATAACACTTATACCCTAATCTTGCATGAAACCCACCCCGTGTCCTGGGTTGTTTTTGCAGAAGAAATAGCTTTCAGAAAGAAGAGGCTGTGCATAAAATTCATCCCTCGAGATTCTACAGAGGCAGCGATCTGTGATATCCGAATCCTAGGTAGATCTAAACAAGCCCCTCCTCAGTACACGTTCATAGGGTAAGTATCTCTCACTCCAGAAGCTGTTGTCATAAATTCAATTGTACCAAGGCTTAAGCACCCTGTTTTCCTATTAATTGCTAAGTAGTAGTTTGTAAGAGCTGAAGCTTGTCATTAGAAAAGTCTACGTAAGTACAAGTGTTACTGAGATTGATGTAAGAATTAACTAACCCCTCTTTTTGGTTTGTTTGTCAGTGCTTGATACTTGTGCATGTGTGCAGCATTTGCCTGTAGCATTCGCGTCTTCTGTGTTGCTTACACAGGGAGTTGAACAACATGGGCATTTGGTACCGGATGGGCAGAGTTCCACGCAACCATGAATCTTCACAGCCTGCGACTCCTCCTTCGCAAGTACCGTCTTCGATACCAGCTCCTAACCTGCCGAGGTAAGTTTTCTGATTTCCAGCCCCTTCTGCTTGATGCTGCATAGTGTGTTTTTACTAACCTTGCCTGGCAGAATCAAGGCCAGGGTACCACATCAGTATGAATGATTACATGGCATGATCTCATAATGAGGGAATGTGTTGTTCTTTCAAGTATTTGCCTACTGGAAGTTCCTTTGGTTGTTGTATAAAGACATACAGGTGAAGAAGTCGGAAGAAAGAGAGAGCCTGCAGAGGAAGGAAAACAGCAAACTACACCTTTTCTTTGCTTTAAACTGTGCGGGACGTTGTAGTTTCCAACAAGTACACGTGGGTCACCCTTGGAGGGTGGGCCAGAACTGTAGCCAAGGTGATGTCTCTCATCAACCAAAGGGAGGGAGAAGTGTTCATACAGGCTTAAATGCATAGGGAGACAAGTTTTGCTCATTCTCCAGACTCAGTCCACCCATGGTTTGAAGTACTGGCCCTTGTTTTTTCTTGTCTTGGACCCGACTACTGTGCTGCAGTCTTGCAGCTGACACTGAGCATGCAGAGCAGACTGCTCACCCTGCAGTGACTGACAGGAGCAGCACTTCTGGGCAGACACTGGCATAGTGTCAGTCCAGGCTGTTTTCCCTGTGTTATAGACAATATTTGTGTGTGTGTATAAATGCATGCGCTTGTGTGTATACTTGCATATAACAGTAATCCTGTATTGACAGCTTACTTGCTGGATTTCTCCGGACAAAACAGAGTGTTGTTAAGCAACAAACCAACCCAGACAGAGGTTAAACTTAGGGCTTTATACTGCTGGCATTTGCTATGAAAGCACAGCATCCAGTGTGAGACGGGCTCCTACTGATGAAGCTCACTGACTGAACTCTGGGCTGGGCTATTGCCAGGGGACAGCATGTTCTCTATGGGTCCCTTTGGGCTTTTGTTTAATTAAGCAAACGCTTATTTTTGCACTAGGCATTTGGTATACTGCAGATACATTTACAGTGTTACAATAACTATTGAGAGCTAGAATTTCGAAGGAGACAGCAGAGGGAAATTCCAGGGGGATCACTTTGTATACAAAGGTCATTGTGTCATATGGGTGGAAGATACTCATGTCCTTCGGAGTCTTAATTTACAGGTCATTTCGGAGAGTGACACTTTTAAACTGCTGTAAACTGTTCCCAAAAAAAGCTATCGGGTATCTTTTTAAGGCAGGTGTGTACATTTGAGCCTTCACCTGTGACCTAGACTTAAATCAACTGTCTTGCGGTGGCTCTTTGAACTCTCAAAAGCATTTGGGTGTTTCTTCCACGGAGAGTTTTGCGCAGTCACCTGCCGTGTTGTGGCACACTGCTTGCTGTCCTGTACTTTCAGGTGTGCTGCAAGCAGAGATGCTGTCTTGCTTCTCAACCAGAGAATGGAGGCAAAAGAGATGAAAAGCCAGCAGTCTTCTGGAGATTTCAGCCTGTCCCACTGGGAGCTGATACGTTGTTTTGAAGCTCCACTGGACATAAACTACATGCTAGCACAGGCCATGTGAGATCAGAGAAAAAGATGTCTTGATTTTTAGAGCATTTTCTATGTGCAAGAAATTCCTGCCTGGGCAGATTTCCACAATAAAGAGAAAAAAATTATCATAGCAAGAGAATGTCAATGGCGATCCTTAATCACTAAGTGTGGAAGGGTCACTTTATGGCCAAGCAGGGAAGGCTGCAGAGCAGCGTCAGAGCTATTGGGAACAGGGCCAAAATTAGAGCTCAGAGCATCAGCGACAGTCTGAAAAGAAGTGTTTACAAGGCTTATATATTTTATAACCTCTTGTTGTACAGTTTATGGTTTACAATGGCTGCAAGGAAATTGGATCAGTTTTGTTTTACTTGCCAAATAAAGCAAATGTCAAAATAGTCAATATAAAATGTATTCTAATTTGGCTGAGTTAAAACAGCCAGTATGCAGTGGAATAATTGAATGTTACATTAATGCCTCCTAGTAAAAACCACCTGTCTGTAGCCAGCTCCACTCTCATGCCCTGTGCATGATTTACAGGAAACTTTTACACCACCAGCCTGATCATTCAAAGCATCTTTCATGTCTGTTTTTTTTACTCTGATTATTTATTATCCAATATATTTTTTAAGAAATAGAAATGTATATAAAGTGCATCCTGCAAATATTTCATTATTACGGGGAACACATACTACTTTGAAAGCCTTTTTCTAATACTTTATCAGCAGTGTGGTGAGTTACTCAACACTTAATGTTTGTGGAAGATTGTAGTCACAAGTAACCTCTTATTTTTACGTCACCATAGAGAGATAAGATTACACTGGTAGTCAGTTTGCTGTTTTGTTCCACGTAGATACATCCTGATAGGAACAGCAGCGAGTTATTCTGATGCTGCCGTGAGTGCTAAGAGAAAATTGGTGAGCAGTGCCGAATAGAGAGCACTGTGGAGATTGTGTCGTTAGGCTGGTCAAATATTGAAACTGTTCTCTTCAGTTGCTGTCTAGCATTATAAAATAATTTTAAATCAAGAGGGTATGCTTGGGTGCTTCAGAACAGTTGCTAACACTGAATATAAACTAAACCAGTAAAACACACCAGTGAGCTTCTGCACAGCAAAACCTTCCTAAATGGAAGGACTTTTTACTGTGGGAGATGTTTATTTCTGCACCAGCCATGCTTCCTCCTCTGATCCATGATGTAAGTTACTGATGGCAGTGGATGGCGGCACATCAGAGTTTTGTCATGTGTCAGAGGTTTGACCTCCACAGCCTGCTGCACGTCAGCAGTGCTGCTTCTGCTGCTCGTGTCGCAGGGTTACAGCTCACAGTCAGAACTGCACAAGGGGAGGCTTTGTTTGATATTTGTGCTAGACTGCATATGTTATTTTTCAGCCATTTCTTCTCCTTGGTGTTTCCTACTGCAGGCATCTGGCTTAATGGTCTCTAACGGCAGCCCTTGCGCATCCCAGTGAGGATGGCATGCTGTGCTGTGGAGCACAACCATGCCATTGTGCAAGGCATCAAGCTGCTTTACTGTCTTTTCTCTCCAAATTCTGCGACAGCGTCTTGGCACTAATGGCAGCCTGGAGAAATGCACTTGCAGTTTCCCATCCTAGAAGGCTGCTACTAAAGAACTGCTTTTGTTGGCCTGAGTCACCAGTGGGAGTTTAATGTAACTTTCCTCAGTACCTCTGTTCTGCGTTCAAGGCCTGCACTCGCTGGTGCTGCATGGTGACATCGCTTTAGGGAACAAGAAGGTAATCCTCCCCCAAAAGAGGTGCTAGTAACAGGTAACTCACCTGGCCCTCTGCATACTTTTGCTTCACCCAGCCTGTGGATCAGTGATTGCCAGTGCATGGGCTGGGGACTTGGAGAAAAGTACACGTCACGAGCATTTGAGCAGTGTCTTGGGGCTCAGCCCCTCCGTGCCTCAAGCTCTGTTGGAGTAGGCTAGAGCAGGATTTGTGTGTGACGTTCTCCTCTTCGCAAATCAAGTTCCAGCCTTCTGGGAGCAAGTCCCTGACTTCTGTGAATGCAGGCAGAGCCAACCTCAAACCATTTAGCCTTGCGCCTGCCTGGGCAATGGCTTCCATCACAGCCGCGGTGCTTTGTGAGCCCACGTGGCTTCTGTGGTTCAGGAGTGCGTTTCGCATCCCTTCCCGAGGTGCTGCAGGAGTCTTTACCACCGTCATTCAAACGGCGCTCTCACAATTTGTCAGCTGCAAGCAAGATGTCAGTCAGTGCTGCTGAAGTGTGTTTTACAGTGACAGACATAATTGCACTTAACTTTTTGCGTGGATGTTATCAATCTGTGACGGATACTTTGGGAAATGGAGCACTCTGATTGCAGATGATGTGTCACAGGCGTTTAATCTTCCTCTCGGAGAGACCGGGATTCAGTCACAACTTTTACTTGTTGATGTCAGGTTTTGAAAATGTAGATTCGTGCTGACCCTGGGAATCGTTCAGTCATTTAGTTTGCAGGGCTGTCATCTGAAAGGTTAATGGCTTACCAGGGAGAAGGAAGATCTTGCTGCAATCCGCTTGTATTCATATCATACATTAGTGTGGCTGAGCACTCGGCATTTCGGTTCAGAAGGGCAGAACTCCTCTGGCTGCCTTCCTGGGATGGCTGTGGCATGTCTCCATGGCTGTTCTAATTAAGAACCACAGAGATAGGGCTGGGGAGACGGCAGGCCAGTCCTGGGGCAGGGGATGAGCCCAAGCTGCAGGTCTCAGTGGGGCTCAAGGTGCCTGCTGCTGTCCAGGAGGCAGAGCCGCGAGTCGATCGCTCGTGCTCTGGACTGACCAGAAAGGCACACAAGTGAGCAAAACAGTGTTGGCCTGGAGTGCTGCCACCTCCAAGCCTGCCTGACGACCAGGAGAGGTGGCAGAGCTGGTGGGATGCCTGGCCTGGCCAGGCAAGGCCAGGGGCACGGGAGCGCTGCAGGTCGGGAGGGAGTTGCTGTCCTGGTGGGGTGGTATTCGGGAATGCTGAGTGGCTCGGTCAGGTTTCTCGCGCATAGGTCTCCTAGTGCAGCCAGGCGTGAGCCATCATGGGGACCGGCAGAAGGAGGCACCAGTTTGCAAGGCCAGATGGAGAGAGGATCGAGAGCGGGGTGGCCGCTTCGCCGAGAGCAGCGTGCTGCTGGTGCAGCACAGCTGCCTGCTCCCGTGCACACAGCAAGGGGGATGGCCGAAGCTGGCGCAAGCCACCCAGGTCGAAAGGGCACAGTTTCCTCCTGGTTAGCAAGGCAACTCGGCCAGGCTGGCCTGAGAGGCTGCAGGCAGCGAGCATGGGGTGAGCTGGAGTGTGGCAGCCTGCCGCAGTCAGGAGGAGCCAGGCAAAGCCTCCCTGGGCGCAGGGGGTCTGTGTCCAGCCAGGCAGTGCGAAATGCCTGCTGTGGGCAGGCAAGGGACCGGGCTGCTGGTGCTGGCGGCGGGCCCCAGCTGGAAGAGGCAATGGGTGTTCCGTCCTGCCCCGGCTGGAGGGGGCCGCAGGCAGGGTGCCTGCCCTTACGGCCACAGGGCCCCTTGCTGGTCTGTCCCAGGAGGGGAGGCGGTGGTCCCTCTGGACTCTGCCTGCGGGGGCTCTGCCCCAGCCCAGGAGCAATGCCCAGGGACGGAGCAGCATGTGTGCCTCTCCTTGCTGCCTGCCTCCTCCCCGGGGGTCTGGGCTTCTGCAGGGAGAGGGGCTGTGCACCGTGCCAGACCTGGGGCCCCAGCATACGTCTGCTGTGCTTGTAACTCCTGCCTGATCCGCATGGCTAATAAGCTACAGAAACAGCTCATTTGTGCTGCAGCTCACACCCCTCGCAGCTGTGGGTCTGCAGCGTGGCTGGCAGCCGTCCCTCCCCACGCGCCCTGCGTGCTCTGAACACAGTCGGTCTGTGCCACCAAGCGCTCAGGTCTTGGAAATACTGATCTGGCAGCAGTATGGCACCAGGGAAGTGCTGCTCTGGTTTTGATAAGAAGATAACAACTGCCCTACTTAAACCCCTGAAATAAGAGCGGGATGTGTAAATTTTCCTCCCGTGCTCCCAATTACCTTTTAAATAGTTAAGCTACTGCTCCTTAGAAAAGGGAAATGATTTGCTCCTGTTCCTCTGCTCCCAGTGGAGTTTAATGTTAAGGAATGTAAGAATTTCCTTTCTAGGCAGAGAAGTCTGATTTTTCAAATTGATTTATTAATGGTGTTTGAACTTTGTCGTGTCAGCTTGGAAAGTGATCAGTGTGTGGCTTTTTGCTGGAGGCTGATGATGTGCAATAGGTGGCAGCTAATAAAGCAGCACCAACAAGCCGGTGTGTTGGAGACCTGAACTCGGTCTGATGATAAGCCAGTCTTACTCTGTGCAGTGGGTTAATTGAAGGGAAGTGGGAAGCATTTTACCTTCCCTGCTTTTTAAGTAGCAACAATATTATTTATAAATAACTATCTTAATTTTTTCTTTAAGACATTTAAAATAGATTTTATGGAGAGTCTGTAGAGGAAAAAGTTCCAGGTTTTCAATGCTTTTCTGCTCTGGTGGGGAACAAAGCCAAGACTTCTGAAGGCTGCCGTGGACTGGAGGCAGGCACCACTTGTAGCCTGATGGCCAGGATGCTTTCACAGAGTGGTGGGAGTCTAGCTTAAAGTCCCTCATCTGAACCAGATGCTACCAAACAAGGAGTAAGGGATGGATGTTTCTGGTTTGACTGGAAACTGCTCTGAGAAGCATTGCCAGTGGGCTCTCTTGACAGTCTGATCCTTTCTACAGAATGCTTCCTTCTTGATGGAGTTGCATTTTCTAATCTGTTTCATCAAAAGACCTCTAAAGTAAAACTGCCTTCTGATTTACAACTAATAAAACATATTCTTTGCTTGAATGCTCAAATCACTTGAATTGTGACATACAGCACAATATTCCTAGTTTTTAAATTATGTACTCTACAAAAGGCCAAGGATGGTACAAGGGTTGGGTTCACATCACAGTAGCTATGGATTAAAAAAACCAATGAGATTGAAACAGTAAGTTAAAGCTTGGAGGAAGTGTTTCTATAGACCTATTCCAGTGGGTATGGTAAGAAGCAAAACTTAAGGATGAAATGTCCATGATGCATGTACGCTGTGCAAATCTGAACATGATGGTTTGTTTGAGTGGGTAAGGGGTGCTGGCATACATTTATCCAAAGTCTGTTTCCCATAAGGCATTTGTTATGAAACTGTACTGACCGTATGGCTTGCATCCAACTCAGCTGGATGAAGACGTGCAAAAATTGGTCACAGTCCAGTATGTTTTAGTGGTAGAAAATGATGATTAGGAAAAAATGTTTAAACAATATGAGTGGTTTCCAGGCACAAGAATCCCTTGTAGCAGCTGAGAGAGAGAGACATTAACTGTAGTTAGAAGAAGTTTGATTGATTTAGCTGATTCTGAGGATGCATTGAAAAATTTGGGGAGTGCTCTAAGTGAAGAGGGTTTGATATCCTTAGAGTCATTTTTCTTTATAGAGCCCTGTTCCTGGTATAGTAATATTCCTGGAGGCATATTTTCTTTAGGGTATAGCGTGGGGTCATTAAGTACAAACCGAAGGTATTCATTTAAAGAAGCTATGTACTCAGTTGTTAAATAAGCCCTGCAGGGGAATTGAGCGTTTTTTCCCTAAAACTTCTGTGTTGTCTGCTATTTAATATGATCTCTGCCACTGTTGATTTGTAATCTGTGCTTTCACCCTGAAGTGCATGTGGTTGTGTTCAGATATTTCCTTCTTTAAATCAATCACTTTCACCATTTTCCAAAACACTTCTTGAGTTTATTGCTTTTAGTAAAGTGTTTGGACTGTCATTATTTATTACTGGCAAAGTGCTGACAACGTGCTCTTCCCAAATGAGTCTTTATGTGGAATATTTGTTTAGCAGGTTTTGCAGGGGAGGCAGCGCTGCTCCCCACGGGTTGGGCTGTGCCTGCAGCACCCCGGTGCTGCGGGGTCTGCCTGGGCGGCAGCCCCCCTCTGCACCCGGCCCCTGGCAAGAGGCTCGCCTCAGAGGGATGCTTCTCGTGGGACGTGTGAGCCCAGGCTTTGTTGTGCTGATTAATTTGACAGAACTTAAAATCCTAACCGAGGAAGCTTACACCGTGTGTAATTTATCTTTTTGGAGTATTTCTGCTGTTTGGCAATTTTTCCCTACTGCTTCATTATCTGAAAACTCCTGACTCTGGAGAGTAGCTAGTGAAGGATGTGGAAAGCTGCGCTCTTCCCGCTGCAGCCTCCAGAGACACCGCGCTGCTCGTCTAAGACAACCACTTCATAAGCACTTCATGCTTACAGTATGAGGTCTTAGTTCTTTGATGCAGTCCTCTGCCTATAACAGTTTAATGGGCTACAGCTCAGACTTTCAAGCAGCATAAATTAAACTTGTTGGGTTTTTTCTATTGTTTGGCAGCTGTTCTATCCTGGTTACTTAAGTTCTCTGATCTAAACTAATCCCTGTATAGAGGAAGCTGCAGGAGCTTCATTCTGCATTAAGCCTTACATTTTGGGTTGCTGGTCTGCAGTAGATCATGCTCCCTTGTTAGCATCATCAGGGTTTGTTCTGTTCAGCTGGTGATTGCTTTAGTTTTGACAGGACAGCACAACATCATTTTCCCCTGTCTTCGAGGCGTGGTTGTTTCGGGAGGGGGATACACAGAGGCATGCTGTATGTAGTGCATTGAGTGCGTGTGCTGCAGACAGGCCTTTTTCCCTTTCTGCAGCTGGGAAAATTAAACGGGTAAATCTAAAAGTGGAAAGAATCACTCACTCCCTTTTTCATTCTCTCATGCATTTGGGCTTTTGTAAAACCTGAATCTGGCACCACCAGCTCTCATTGATTTTTGGGAAACAGGATATTTTAGTAGCTTGGAATGAGATGAAATACTTGCAAAGCCCATATGTTGCTTGTTTTAGGGAAAGGGTCAGGAAGGTTTTAGAAAGTATTTAAATATTTGGTTTACACGATTGGAATAGATTGTCTGGAATGAAGTCCATTACCCGAGGTGATTCTTGCCTCACAGTTTTGTTTTTCATTGCAGTTCTTTGGAGTATGAGGTAGGTGTTCTGGCATCGCAATGCCTGAGCACAGTAAAAGTTAAGGACTGTGAATAAATACTGTAGATGAGATTCTGGACACCGCCGGAGCCGTAGATATCTGCTATGGTGCTGTCTGTAAGCTGCAGTTTGGAAAATGCATTCTGGTAGAGTGAGCAGTTGCTGAGAGGTCCTCCAGTGTCAGTCAGTGAAACTCCAGCAGCTTGTTTCTTAGAAATGGACTTTTTCCTCCCTCCATAGGCAAAGCTTTCAAGTTGGATTACGTTTCCTGAGAGCTACAGCCTGATACTAACTTCTTGTAGGTGTGTGTTCAGCTTTCTACAGCTTGGAATTTAATTGTTCTGTCCTCGTTTTTTCATGAGGCGTGATCTTTGCATAATCCATTGATCATGGAAGATACAATTCTTTTTATTTGAAGGTATTCCTATGAGACTGCAGTTTTTGCAGCACTGTTCTTAAGTTCTTTTAAAATAAATTGCAGTCATGACAGTGGGACATCAAAAGCACAGGACAATTCCAGTCTGCAGCATGCAGTATGGTTTCTAATGTATTTGATAACGTGGGGCAGTTCTTAAGTTTTGCCTGATCTCTCTACCACACTCATCCAATCCAGTTGGAAAGCAAAAACTTACCATTGTTCTCTTGCTGCACGTTGTTGATATTTTTATATGAATTATGAAGCATCCTTTGATATCTGGCACTTCCCCTTATGATCCTCTGTTATTTTTTATGAGTACTTGCCCCCTAACTTCAAAAGCAGTTCATCACCTTCCTGCAGACAGTTATTAATAACTGATTTGGAACTGTCGGGCATTCCTGGGCCTGTTTTATGCGAGTTTCTCTCCAAAAACATTCAGAAAGTGGCCATAATGTGCACAGACCTCAAACAGCCTTTGCTAGCATGTGAAGGATCTCTCTCATCATGTGCTGCTTCTGTTGCTGTCGTAGGTAGACTTGCTCCGTAGATTTAATGACTAAAAGAAAAACTGAAGTTAAGAGAGTAATTAAATCTACCTTGTCCTGAACTGTGCTGTTGCAGTTGCTTCATCCTAAATTGCCTGGAAATTATCGTATGCTGGGGAAAATTTTTTTTTTTATTTAACCCATGCTGCAACAGTGTGGTTTTCACTTCAGCGTTGGAGAGAGCAGGCTAGAGCCCTGACAGCTGGCCTCCCTGGGGCAGGCGTCCGTCCGTCCTTCCCTCCTTCCCGGCAGCACCAAATCTGCCTCGTTGCTTTCATTTGGCAGGGAGGAAGAAAGCTACTTTTTGTGACAGTTCAAAAGGAAAATAATTGGCATGGGGATAGTTAATGTGAGTTGCCATTCCTTAACATTAGAGATTCCACTAAAGTACTAATAATTACTGTTAATATCTTTCAGTGGAAACTTTCAGAGTAAACGAGCACTGGTTGAAGCAGTATTTAACGGCATGCTGCTGGCATGATAAGAATGCAAATAAGCGTTATTAGCCTAATGATTTTGCTGTCGCCATGGCTGTGCAGCAGTAGTGTTGTGAATATGTCATGCAGTACCCGTGAATTTGGAAAGTGTGTCAAAACACAACTTCAATTAGTTTGCTCTAATTATGGCTCTAGAGAGTTCATAACTATATCACTCCTCATTAAAAGAGATTTTCTTATATGGATTAATACAGCACATAAAGGCATGTTTGAGCAATCTGAGGCAGAGCTGTGCGGAGGGAGGATGCCCACGGTGTGGCGGGAGGTGCAGTGGGTCTGGAGCAGTGCCAGGGTCCGGCCCTGTCCCGTGAGCTCCTGGTGCAGGGCCGGGGCTGGGAAGCCCAGGCAGGACCGGGCAGCTGCGCCAGGTCAGCTGGTGGGTGGCCACTTCGGTATGCCTCAGAAGAGGGTTTTGTCCCTCGGTACGTGAACCTGGCAGGTGATTCTGGACAGGCTCTTCGGTTAAAAACAAACAAAACCCCCCAAAAACAACACAAAAACCCAGAAAAGCCCTGGTAGGAACAAAGCTTGATGCTAAAATAGAGATCTGGCCTGAAAGCTTTGGTCTGATAAAGGTCAAGGAGCGTAGGTAGTCGGAAGCCTGTGTCAGTCCGGCATCTCTGAAGGAGCCCTGCAGGGTGCCAAATGTCCATGTACCTTTCCCAGGGTATTTGTGGTGTCTTCTAAATACTGTCTCTTTGTATTGCCTGAGCATGTTCTTGCTTTGCGGAACAGGGAAAAGATTCTTGTGCTCACAGGTGAGCAGTTGGTGAAGGGTTAAAGGAGTAATTGTTTAAATCTTTTAGGCTTTCCTCCCAGTTCTGTGATAATTTGATGAAGAACTTCACCCTAATTAAATATTCAAATTAGGAATAAGTGTCAATATGGCTTCCCATTGCCTGGAATGATGATTAATTGTATTCAAAACTCTAGTGGCCGCTGTAATCTAAACCAAACCGTTGTTCTTGATTATTTCTGCAACACATTTACCATGTTTTTGTTTTAAAATTTAAACTAGTAATTGATTTGCCATATGCCGCAGAGCTGCACATACTTTCACGATATGTGTTTAGGAACTTGGGGACTTTGTAATTGGGATTTTCTTGCTTTTCAATGGCAGCCTGGTTTTTTTTGTCTTCTACAATGCAAAATGATTTGGCTTTCACAACACATAAGGAAAATGCATTATGCGATCAACTTAGTAGGTACAAGTTATATTGATCCTGGCCAAAGTTTGCATTAATTTAAAATAAATTAGACTTTGTTTCCTATTTCTCCCTACAATGTCATGCTTTTAAAAAAGAGAAGGGGGAAGGGGAGAGCTGATCTCCTTCTAGCAGTTACTGCCCTCTGTCTTGTGGTCTTGCAGCTAAGTGCTCTCCTTGGAGAGACCTGGCTCGCAGCTCTGTGGGAGTGGTGAAATGCCCGTTCGTCCTACCTTAGAGATGGAAAGTGGCCATGGAGGGGGGGGCACGGGCCGTTGCTTCCAAATGCCCTCATAACAGCCCGTGTTCCAGCCCCCCAGTGCTGGCAGGCCGGTGTTGGCAGCGGCTGAACTGGCACTTTCGGCTCACGAGAGCCCCATGAGCGGTGGCCGGAGTGCTGGCCTGCTGAGAGCAGGTCTCATGGTGCATCCCCTCGTGTAGCGTTTGTAATTCCCCCTGCTGCAAGGGAATACCTCGGTGTGTCTTTTAACATTGATACGTCTGAAATGGAGAGCAGACAGGATACCCTGCAGAGTTAGGCAGCGAGGATATGTCATCTTCTGCTGCCGTACTTGTGCGTGTGTGGTCACAGTCCCTCGGACAGCGAGCGATTCATTTTAATTACACGTGTGGAACGTGCGTGCTGCTTCAGCATATGGCAGTTGTGAAGCCTGGTGCTTGCATGAGCTGCCAGGCACGCTTGTGGCAACTGGGGACTTGGTTCAGAAAGTCTTTCGCGAACTAAGGATTCGGAGCTTTACTGGAAGGCTGCTAGGTGATGGCTCCTTTGTGGTGCTTATGCAGTGCCTGCCACGAGCCACCTGTGGGACTGTCTCCTCGGCCCTCTGGCCGAAGGCATGCTTGTCACCTCCCTTACCACCTGCGGTGGTCTGGCCAGCTCGGTGGTGGGTTGTGGAAAAGGGCTTTGCAGGTGGAAGAGGGTCAGCTTCTCTGGCAGCAGAAGCTGGTAGAAACTTTTAAAATACTCTGCTCAGAAATGGGCTTTTTAAGATCTGCATTGTTTACTTCCAAAACAATTGCTGCTGCTTTCTTTGGGATGAAGAAAGCGGATTCAAAAGTTTTTCTGTTAGCTTTTTTGGTGCCTCGGAAAGTATTTTTGGATACTGCTATTAAAAAAACAAATGAAAAGCCGGTGATGCCTACAGGCAGTGGTCTTCTGTTTTAAAGTGTGTTCATGACAAACCTGCCTCTGCTCGCAAAGAGTCTCATATGGATTGTGTTTTAAACAGCAAACTGTTAGCCAAATTCAAAAATATTTTCACACCATCTTTTTTTGGTTAGAAATAGCTTTGGGAAACACAAGCAAACTCAAACTGTTTGCTTTTTCTTACTTTATCCGTGCTGTTCACAATCAGCTGCATCAAGGTCTAAAAATACATAGTTCTTCACAAAATGTGTCCTGTTTTTAAAGGCAGATAATTTCCAGATGATTTGCTTGATAGATAAAACCTGCTAGCTAAGAACATGGATTTGATGCTCTGCTGGAGAATACACGGGGCCCTTTCTCACAGATAGGGCATTTGTGAGAGGACACAAAGGCTGCCTGGTTTTTCTGGTGGGAGGGTGATGCCAAGGGTCTTGCCATGTCCAGTAGCGCTCACTCCTGTGAAATGGTAGCTGCTGCCTCTGCTCTCATGCTACACTAAGCGTCCTTATGAAGAGGGAGCATCTTTTTGTATGGCCATGGCGTCCGGAAGATTAATGGTTATGTTTTATAAAAATTCGTACAGACCTGAGATCAGCATTAGAAAAACACAGATGGGGAATTAAAAGGCAAAAGCCCAAATCTCTCATCAAAGCATAGAAAGAGGTGGGCTATCAACAACGGTTACTAGCAGAAAGTCCTTTCTCATAGCAGACTTCTCAGTGGAGCTCCATGGCTGGCCGGGCGGGGTGGCCAGCGTGATGGCAGAGGCAGAGCCGTGTCCGCTGCACTGAGCAGCCTTGCTCAGGCTCTCCCAAGCCCCAACACTCCCGTGCCCGGGCAGCTCTCCCGGGCTGTGTCCTGGTGGGCGGGGGGGAGCTGGCGCCGGCTGTGTGCACCCTTCCCAAAGGGCTCTCGTGTCCATCCTCAGTGCCAGAGGCTGGTGCAAAGCAGCTCTGCACTCCGGCAGCTTTGTGTGCAGCCCCCTCTCCGGACCTAGGGCCTGTCAAGAGCAGGGCTTGCTGGGTGTCACATCCCGCTCTCCAACACCGCATGTTCCTGGAAGGGTCACCCACCTCATCTTCTAGCCTGTGTCCAGGCTTGCCACGTGCTGGGTTTTCCTTTTAGTAAGCTCTGAGCCACTGAAAATAGTTTCAACTTCACTTCCATGAACTCCGTTTTTTCCTATTTATAGGAAGGTTTAATGGAAGATGTAAAAATACCTCTCTGCTGCAGGAATGCTGGGTAGAGCGTTGTTGGGAGGGAGGGCTTCCTGTAGCTGGAGAGGTGACGAGTGAAACTTGGCTTCCCCTTTCTCAGGGGCTGGTGTAGGGGAGCTCAGCGTGTGCATCGCCCCCTGCCTCGGGGAGCATGGGAGCGTGCAGCAGGCTCTGGGTAGGTTTGGAGCAGGCCTTAGTCATCAAGAGAGTTTCAAAGATCCTATTTATGAATGTACTCAGAATTTTTTGGCACGGGTAAATCCAAAGCACTTGCTGTTAGTGCTTTCTGCCTTGAAGGAAACACAGTGGAGTCCCACAGGGTGTTCAGGCGTGCTCTTGATGCCTTATGTTGAGACTTGCGTTTGCAGAGGGGGAGATCGTACTTGCCAGCCACCGTGCAGGCTGTCCCCAGGTGCCGGCTCGCGAGGAGCTGCCGTGCCCCGCTGGAGGGTGGCTGGCTGCCTCCATAGCGCTTTGGTGGTTGGCTGAGTCCGGTCTTCAACAGGGCGGAGGGGGGCAGATGGTCTCGCTTGTAGCTGGACTGAGGAGCAGGTAAAGCAGCTGAACCACCCTTGGTTGTAATGGCTGAATCACCACCTGTCTCCTCCTGGTATTTGGGGCCTACTCCAGCTTTTACAAGCAATGTTAAAATTGATGTTTGCTGCTTAACCTGGTCAGGAATCATCAGGCAAGGGCAAGTGTGACAGCAGCAGTATCTTCACTCTGTAGTAATGTCATCTCCGTTTTCTATCTCTCTTGCTTAGGCACATCTCGCTGACACTCCCTGCCAGCTTTCGAGGGAAAAGTCACAGCACTCGTCTGGACTTGGAGCACCAGCACTCAAATTTGTATGCCATATCAGGTAAGCTGGCGCGCGCGATTGTTTCTCTGCTCTTCTGTGTAATCAGAAGCGTAACCAAGCAAAGCAGCCCTGCTTGCGCAAACAGCCAGGTGTGTGGTACCCTTGAAACACACATCCACCTTTTCCTTAGTGCCATTTAAATGTTGAGAGCAGAAGGGGTGCAGAGAGACCCCAGAAAATGCCCAGGCGCACGTGTTGCTGGCAGCAAACGTTACTGATCACTGGGGAGACTGCAGTGCTCAGGGAGGGATGCTGCTGCCTGCAGAGGTGCTAGATGAGAGCTCTGATGGAAAGCAACACTGACGCAAACTTTGCTCCTCATCTTTTTCATGATCTTCACAGGTGAGTCATAAGAGATGACATCTCTGCCCATTTCGCAGGAGGTTTTGTCCTGCCTAGCAAGGATGAGTTTCGTACGCACTGTTCTTTGCTACGCTCAACATACACATTGAAAACGGATGAGATCTTTACTCTTTCCCATTTCTATATTCTGAATAGTGGCACTGCATAGATTTGTTTCCCCAGTATTAGCGCAAATTTGAAATAAGGTGTTAGGATATGGGGGGTTGTTCTGCATTATTTTTAAGAAGCATGCATTTGCACATGCACGCTTGGTCTCTGTAGCTGCAGCTTTCTCTCTGTTCACCATTCCAGGCTGGTATACAAGTGCTAGAGCTAGTGATAGTTTCCAGATGTCAATGTGGAAAAAACCTGCCAATGAATAATTTAGCTGGGTTTTGTTTTTAACTAGTACTAGTCCGCAGGGAAAATGCGTATTTAAATAGAGTGGTGAGGATCAAGCCCATTCCTTCACCTATGCAGGTACAGGAACTTGTTGCTGTGCTTCAGGACCACACAGTGGGTTCGGTTTGGAGCTGGGGCCTCTCTGAGCTGTCCCTGACGGCTCTGCTCCTCTGGAGGAGGTCCTGCCTTTAAGTGCTTGCTTTCTTGAAGGAGTGAGCTAAAAAGGAGCGTAGCCTGGTTCTTAGGGCCCGGGAAGAAATGCCTCTGGGAGTGAGAGGCAGGGATGCTTTATGAAGTTGTACCTCATGGAGTCTGTCACTCCTGGATGTGCCGAGAGCTGCATGGTCTGGAAGCTATTCATGAACCACAGCAAAAGGTCTTTTGGATCTGCAAACTAAAGAAAAATGTTAGGCGCAGCTGTGGCACAACAGTGCGTTTCAGCTGCCTCTTCTCTGACAGGGCTAGCTCATATTCTGTTCTTCAGCTGAGTAGTGCTGGGGTGCAAGAGCGTTTTCCTTAGAATTATTTTTTTTGGAGTAGTATTACACCTGAACAGATATTGTGATAGGCATGGTAGAATCACACTTAGCCACAGTTTTCTCTTTGTTCTGTCAGTTTTGCAAGAGGAGAAAAATACTGGCTTTAAAGCTGACTCTGTCAAAACCTAATGAAAGTACAGTCCCTTCATCTGGCTGAAGGATATTTTCAGGACAGTTTGGAAACCCAGAAAAAGCAGCGGTGGATTTCAGTGGGCTGTACAATAGGTAGTGCTTGTGCATAATCAGGGAAGAGAAGATGGTAAAAATGTGCCATTCACAGGTTCTTGCTATTAATAGTGAGTGACACTTCTAACATGGGAACATGGCATTAATTCATGTACCATAATCAAAGGGTTATTTAAAAGGTAATCTCTGACTGAAACTGCAGCTTTGGGTTCCTAAATAGATGGAATATAACAATTGCATAATTCTTGTCAGTACTCGTTTTTCTTGTTACTCTCCTTCCCTAATAGATTTAGAAATGTAAGGGAAGGCGTGTTCTTGTGTTCACATGAGACAGTCCTGCATGGAGGACAGAAAGCTGC
The DNA here is from genome assembly GCF_030936135.1 of Gavia stellata. Lineage (NCBI taxonomy): Eukaryota > Metazoa > Chordata > Aves > Gaviiformes > Gaviidae > Gavia > Gavia stellata. The sequence continues at coordinate 13,273,883 of NC_082617.1, forward strand.
GCTTTCTCTCCTGAGAAAGCATCAAATGTGCAAACAGCAAGGCAGCAACTCTGCACAGATGTTACTGAGAACAACCCTGCTCTAGGACTTCCCGTAGGCTGCCTCTGCTTGCAGTGTAACCTGGGAAGATGACCTATCTTGTAAAGAACCTGAATACTTTACTAGATAATTACAGGCAAAGCACAAAACAGGCCTGCAAAACTGGGCATGGCAATAGTCCTCCACGTTTGCATGAGCGCATTCAGTCAAAGTATATAACTCTTTTTTTTTTTTTCCCAACTGCATGTTCTCCTCCAGACACGTTGTTATACAAGTTGTTGTGCATACGTGTGCTGTAATGGCTATTGCAGCTGTGAATCATTTCTGAAGAAAGGGTCTTGTCATATGAAACATCCTGTGCATTGGCAGGGATCTTCACGCTTAACTCCTGACCACTGCTGCCTTTTCAGCAGCTGTGATGAGGTGCTGTGACAATTCCCTTTGCGTGCTTAAACATTGCCGAGGTAGATTAGCCCCCAGACACGCTGTGGAAACCATTCTGAAGTTTCCTGTTACGTCGGTATAGTTTGCAGCCAGTCCGTTTTATCTGTGCTGCGATGCGAGTGCCTCGCTGCAGTGCCATGGCAACGGGAAATTTATTAATGCGTTTCCACTGTCATCCCTAATTGCTCTGCCGGGACGTGGATTGCTGTGGTGGGGTCCTGGCTGCAGCGTGCTGCGGGGCCCGTGGCACGGCGGGAGATGTGGGCATGTGGAAGACGGGTCATGGTGGCGAGTGGCCGGCGTGGCGGGCGAGTTGACTGGGGCTCTAGTGGGTGCAGGACTCCCCTCCGGTCCCGCCGGGGCGGCCGCACATGTGAACAAGCCTGCGGGCTCCCTCTCTTGGCTCTCAGCAAAATGGAAGGTTTCGTGGTGCTGGCGCAGGGAAACAAAAGCCATTATGAATGGTCTCTTACCTCCTGATTTTGGTATCGCCACAGTCTGAATTCTTGTGGTGGGGACAGGATGGGCTATTTAGGAGGGGAGGGCTGTAAAGGAGGGCGAAACTAAGAGTTGCAGTATGGTCTTGGTTCTCTGGAGGCACCCAAGATTTTCTCAGTAGTCAATGAGAACAACACTTCCATCTGGGGTTCAGCCTATTTATGGAAGGTGAAATGAATTCTGGCTGTTGAGCCTACTCTGTATCTCAAAATACATTTTGGCAGAAATTGCCAGATCCCCACTGGGACTGTCCTGTTACTCCTTGGGGTGTGTAATGTAATTACTATCACAAAGCTGGAGTCGAGGAAAAAATGGTCCTGAAAGTAGTAATTGCAGTTTTTAACCAGCCTTTTGTCATTTCCTATCTTGACAATGAAACATTGGGTGACCAGAAAGTTAGGGAGACTCCTCTTTGCACGGTAAACTGACGAATCAGTCTTTGACATGGAGCATATAGGAAACTACTGCCCAAACCTCGCAGCCCTGCACAGGGAGCCCACCACGTACCCCTGCGGCACAGCACGGCCGTCTGCACTTACACTTGTGCTGCTGGTGTCATCTTCCATGCCTGGCAGGCTCCCTGGTCCCACCCCATGCCATGTGCCCGAGACTAAAAGGCAGAATTAGTTAGAAGATGATCTGCAGAAGGTCTCTGGGTGCTGCGGGGAGCACGGTGCTGAGGAACTGACAGGTTTAATATGCATGTTCGAACGGGCAGCTGCTGGAAGAAGAATGCCTTGCTCCAGACAGACCTGTCGACAGACGCTGCTCAGTATTTCACGGCGTAGTCTTTCTTCATGGCCTTCAGCTTAATTAAGATGTTGTTGTGACTACATACTGCCTTCATTTCAGACTTCAGCATCTTCTGGCTGCATATTGCTTTAGCTTATCAGAGACACAAGGACAGTGAGGGAGAGAGGGAGCCCTCTCAGGCAGCCACAGATAATAATGTACAGGGAAAATTCCTGAATGAAGTGAAAAATTATTTATAATAATGGTACTCAAATAGAAGGGAAATAAGTCACTCTAAGGGTATATAAATTTTTATGATAGTGTATAAACAGCCATAGCTTGCCTTGTCTCCCATCTATCCCTGCAGAGAATGAGTGCAACATCTAGCATAAAGAAAAATATAATAAGAAAATGAAGAAATGAATGGGAAGAGCTAGAGGATTGATCACTCAGTGTATTTGTATATCCTGATGTAAAAGGTGCTGCTGACAGGTGGCCAGGTTTCTTCTGTATAAAACCATGTGTGTGCTGTCAGGGCGGTGTGAGCAGCCTTGTTTCGATTGATGAATTGCCTGCTTTCTTGATTAAACCTTCCGTCACTTAAGAAACAAAAAGCCTGTGTTTGGATGGCAGAGTGGGACATGTCAAAAAAATCTGTCTGCTTTACCTTTGTGCAGATGTTGGGCACAGACTGTAACATGTATTATTAAAATGAATGTGGCATTTACTGTGCATTATTTCTTTCCTGGGAGAAAGGACCTGTAAATTATATGCTAATAATAAGCTTTAACCCTTTCAGAAACCAAGAGATTTAGGAGTGCAAATACTCCTGCAGGCCTCACTAATTGGATGGGCTCGAATACCACTGTAGCTCTCTCTGAAGTTAATAAACAGTGTGTTTCAGCCCAGTATGCTGATGCCTCTTGGGGTTCTTGCCTCCACTAAGTTTTCTGCTGTGTAAGTGCCACTGAAACGTAAACCTTTCAAATTACAAAATCTTCCATTGAAAACCCCCTTCAAATTCTGATTACAGGCGAAAGCTGTCTCCTGCCTGGGGACAAGGCCAGCAGCGGAGAGGTTGCGCAGCCAGCCGTGCACGACCTCCTCTGCGGGGGGGACGGCGCTCTGCCGTAGAGGCTGGCAGAGCCTCCTCGCACCAGCTCTAACCTTTGATTTTGCTTTCAGAATCGCTTCAGCCTGCCAGTTTGAGACGTACTCAACTGACTCGTCTCAGGGAAAGGATTGAGGGTGGAAAAGTCTTCTACCTGCAGAGCACATGGCAGGATGTTGCGTTGGAAACTAGTGACTGAGTTTGCAAAATGAGACTTTTATGGTCTCAGCTGTGATTTCTGGGAAATCACGAGCTGGTCTAAGGTGTGGGTTTTCTCCACTAAAGTCAGGTGGGCAAAAGCATTGCTGGCTTTGGTGTGTGATCCTGCACGCTGCCTGGTAGGTTGTCTTTTTTGCCCTGAAACTTTACTGTAGCCATCTTCTGAGTCATGTTGCAGATATGCATGTTTGGTTATAGCATACAGACTTAGGTAATTTGAATATAGGACAGTCAGTACTCATACCTTCTCTTAACTTGCTCTCAGACTGTCAAGACAGAAATCGCACTGCATGGAATGTATCAGATACTTCTGCACAGCCTGATCAGAATGTGGGCACACAGTAATTAGAGCTTCTCTGTACCAATTTTGTGTATGAAACAAGTGTATGAACTTAGATACTGCTACAGCTGTCATCTCATAGCCAGAAACCTAACTTCAGTTGCATAATCCTATCTCCAAGGATTTCTGTTCTAGCAGAAACCTGGAGATAACAGGATGATCACAGTTTTACTGTTGGATAGGACCAAGTTTCATTTTTTGAATGCTTAAATATGGAAACTATGCTGAAAAAACAACAGAACAAAAGCAGAACATACTTGGAAGTATGTTTGTTGATAGTATTTTCAAATAATACTTGCCAGCTGTCAGCCCAAAACAATTAAAACATTTGTGCAAGTACTTAAAGAGATAGTTGATGTTAGCTTGACATACTGATATGCCATCCATAAGTTCGGTACCTCAAGTTCTGTTAGTCTATAGAAATAAAACAGGATCTAGAAGCACATATTATTTGTATGGTATAAAAGTTAACTGAATCGTTTTTTGAAATACGCTTAAGAATCTCATACCACTCGAAGAGTTCTCAGTTCAGTTACAAATCCTGCAGCAAGTGCTTGTGGAGCAGCAGTCAGGGCTCTGTGCAGAGCCCATCTTGCAGCTGTGCCGGCCGGAGCTCTCACCCTGAGCGGGGACGGGAGAGCTCGTCACCCCGTGCCCGTTCAGAGCCTGTGCTCGAAGCGTTTGTGCCGTCTGCCTGCAGCCTTGCACGCTGCTGCTGCGTGGAGCTGTACACCATTCAAACACTGCTGCTCCCTTTTCTTAAATCCTTTCTTAACGTTCAGGCTCTCTCCGTGATTACGGCTGCTGTTTTCTGAAAGTGCCAGTGTTCTTCAGTTTTGCTGACACTGAACTGAAGGTGAAGGTTTTCATTATCTTTCAAAGGAAAAACGCCATGTCCTCTGGGTTGTAGCTTACATGTCCCATCCCAAAACGTGTCACACGCTTTATCTACTGATAAAGCAACATTTGTGATTGTGAACAAGGCTGCAATATTTGCCATTCGTTTGCTTAGGAGCAGTGGGTTTTCAAAGAAGTTATTTGATGCAGCAATGCCTTTGCATATGTTTCTTCTCTTAAAAAGTATCAATTTGTAATTGTCTTTAACCACATTATCCACACAGTTACTTGTGTGAAGTATTTTTCCCAGAGAAACTGGACTGAGCACCAGGAAGGGAAACACGGCCAGTTGCCAGCTTGGTTTTGGCTGGTGTGTGTTTGCCAGCTTGCTGTGAAGAAGGATGTTTTTGTGGGCAGCTCTTACAGGTGGCACTTCCTCCACATCTCTGATTTGTTTATTTTGGAATTGTGCACCAATATTTATTGCCTTAATATTTATGTTAAAGCAGTAAATATTTATTTAAATGGATGTTTATTATTGTATTTGATATATAAATATTTCTTTATTATGTTTAAATATTTATTTACCTCTGTAAGACGAGGGTCAGAACACTTTGTGGTCTGATCGGGTAGCAGGATGGTTGTGTTGCGGTATCTGGGGGCCGTAGGTGGTGACTTGGGGCAGCAAGTGGTCGAAGCAGCTGCTGTTGTGATGGGGGACGGTCGGGCTGCAGTTGTAGAAGGAAACGTTTGCAAAGGTGGGTTCCGGTCAGAGCTTGGTCTGCTGGGTCAGCCAGGCAAGCCTTCCCAGCAGGTCATTTTGAAGTAGCAGGAGAGGCCCCTGGGCAGGTCCCCGCTTGGGGAGGGGGCGGAGGGGCTCGAGGCGAGCCGGGGTCTGTCCACAGCGCGGGCGTGGGAGGAGGGGGCTGCTCTTCGGCGCCTGTAGGAAATACAGGAGACGTGCTGTTCATTCCACGCTGGTTTATAATGCCGATCTCTGGAGGCAGCAGAGAGAGTGGAAACTGATGTTAATGATCTGGAAAAGCATCAAAGCCAGTGGATTCCTGAAAAGGAAACCAAGTTGCTTTTGGTTGTATTGGATAATGCAGATCTTGGCAGGGGGGAGTTGTAATTTGTCTGGGGAGCTTTGTTGGAAGCATTTATTTCACACACTGCTCTTACGGCAGCAGTTCGCTTCCAGATTCCTCCTTCCTTTCTGGAGCTCAGTGGGTTTACTCAGCGCGGCTGTGAGTTTTGCTCTGAAACACCAGCGCGTGGCCGTGGAGCCTGGCTGGAGCCCTGCAGCAGCGACCGCCGCGGGGGCCGGGCTGGCGGGCTTGGGTGCTGGCAGCTTTGTTTTTCCACTGCTCAGCGACTGACTCGGGAATGCCTTGTTGCATGTACCCCTTTTTTAAATTCTTTTTTTTTTTTTAAATGACAAAAGTCATCTCTTTCAGAGGTCTTTCTAGATTAAGAAATGGAAAAAAATTAAAGATTTCGTTACGTCTTAGTGCCCGTATGTCAACTTCTTTCTTGTTGCAAAACGTCAGGTTATCTATGCCACAACTGCCACTTACTACTCTTCAACGTACATTTTCTTTTAAAAGATACTGTATCTTTTATCTGTATGTAATGAGGACAGACGTTTTAATCAGAGGTTAGTCATTTATTTTTGCAAACTATTGTTTTGCTGCTTCATTTTTGCAGATAATTAAATGGTTCACTTGGCACAGTGTGTCTGCTTTATTAAAACAGGTAATTTTGAAAAAAAGGAAGATGCTATTTTTTGGATCACTGCACAAGAATTGCTTTTATCTTCATCTTCCAGCATAGTTTCTGGTGGTTTCGTGATACCCTCCTATGTTCAAGTGTTTTAGTACACTCCGCTCTCTAAAGGGGGAGGCCCTGTGCTACATTTTACTGTCGATCCAGATTCCCACGTGTACGTTCTTTGCGATTCTTAAGAATAGAAGCGGAACTAAATTTATTTTTTGTGACACTGAATTTTAATCAGGATGGTCCAAAACCAGACAAGTTGTGACACAAGCTTTATTCTGCATTGAAACCACTTTTCTGAGGCTGAGATTAAAGTCAGCCTGTTCTTTGCTCTATTGCAATTTCCAGTCTTTGGACTAAGAGACCTGGATAATCTTCAGAATATAAAAGGCTCTGTTAATATCCAGCAGTTCAGGGAGACTGAAGTCTCATCTAAAATGCTGCAGCTGCGTATTTCAGAAAGGGAAATGTAAGTGTTACTTAATACTGTATTTAATGAGATTCAAAAAAGTGTATTTCTTAAATTAGCTCATCCACGGTATACAGATTCTTTGCGTGCTTGCTGCTGCAGTGTACCACCCCACGTTATCAGTGCCGTGCTCAGGCAGGCTTGGCCCAAACGGTGAAAGATGAAGCCACAAGTTCTGCTGCATGTATAATTTTTCACACATGTGATTTTCTGATTAACCTGATGTCACCGAAGTGGCATTCTTTATCTTCATCATCTCACTTTTGCGTACTTGTACAAGAGCATGACAGCTCTGGCTGCAGTGCTGCTCTTTCTCTTGCGTTATCTCGGCCATCCCACGGAGCTGCAGGCTGGCATGGGAAGCCTTGCCTTTTGCTGTAACGTACCAGACATACAGACTTCACCCATTTTTCTCAGATCACATGTCACCTTCTGAGGAAGCTGCTTCTTGATCTCTGCCGAGAGGATTATCTGGCTGCTACCCCCGAAGCCTTGAATTATGTATGAGCAGGTGTACCGGCAGGGATGTTCCCCATCCCAGTGCCGTGGGCGGTGGCGAAGGCATTGGTGCTGGTGTTGGTGCTGGCGGGGCGTGCAGGGAGCATCCGAAAGCGAGCGGCGGCTGAAGCGGGGCTGTGTCGAGAGGGAGGGTGACGCTGGAGGGGACCCTGCTGATGACGTGGAGCCCCGCCAGGGCAGGGGTGCTGCTCTGCCCTTGCTCCGCGCACTCGGCAGCAGCCATCCTAGGAACGTGGCTGCTGGAGGAGGATGAGCTGGCGGGACTTGCACCGGTTACTTGTGGAGCACAACCTTTGAGGCGGGCTGCGCTGTATTTGTTTTGCTTTTCTGCGTGCCATAGTTTAATTTTTTTTAAATAGGAAGCCACTCTGTGGTTTGGATATTTAAACAGTTATTAACCGAATGACAATTAACAGATTGCATAGACAGATTTTCTTTTCAAAACCTCTGAAATTGAGTACAGTTTGCAAAACTATCACGGCATAGTAATGACAATGAATTTTGATTTCCCGGAACTGATATTAGACTCCTTATTAAACTATGTGCATCTGCTTTTAATTTACTCCAAATAATTGGAAAATGCAATGAAGCTTTCCAATTAAAGCATGGCTTTATGCTGTTTAATAATACCCCCATAATATTATAGCTTATGAAGTGACAGGTGAGTTGGTGTATGAATAAAACATAAAGGCAGCAATAAGGGACAGAAAACCGGAGACAGTTGTTGGGGATTTTAAATGCTGGATGTAATTTGCATATATTAATCTCTTCTTTTCAGCCTTATCAGGCGTTCTTCAGTATTTGAAGTTAAAATAGCGTTGACAGGCGGGAGTACGCTTAGTTTTTTCAAGGATTTATTACTTGTATAATTTCTGATCTTTAATAAGCAGATATGACTGATCCTCATAGTTCTATAGAAATCGGTTAATTGTTCCAGATGGCGTGTACTGATTATGCAAAATTACTTTTCACACCATTTTTTTTTCTGATGGAGTTTGGAGTAAAATTAAATTTTTTATAGCCTTCTTATCATGCTGTTTTACAGTGGTTTTTGCACAGAAGTTGAATTTAATCTACTATATTACATTGACCAGCAGAGTTATTCTAATGTAGCATTCTGTGATTTGACAAAGAATAATAGAACACATTGCTCATTGTTCGTTACTGTGCTGCTAATAAAAAGGAGTTCTAGTGCAGAAAACCAGGCTGTTATTTATGAAGAATGCTTAATTTGCACAGTTAAAAATGCAAAATTGTTACAATGAGATGTTCTCTCTTTTGGATAGTAGACTTGGGCAGAACAAATGAAAATAGTCTTGTTGCTACAGATTTCATCTAATAAAGAAGGATTTTTTTTAAATGACTATTGCGACTAGGCTGTATTTTATTGGGAGGAGCAGTCATCCAGGCAGCACGCCCTGACTCCTATCAAGAGGTGTCACTGGTGTTTTCCCTGATTATCGTCATCTGGATATCTCAATGGCATAGTTTCATAATTGAAAACATTTATAAAGGTTGTTGGGCTTCATTGATCTAATGAAAAGCTGTTTATACAAAATAAACCACACATAAAGCCCTCTTGCTAATAAGGTTCGTTTTGGCGGTGTCTCGGTTGTTGGAGGTGGCGTCCCGCTGCCTCGCTGTCCCGGCCGTGCTGCGCCGCATCCCGGCGGCGGGCGCCCATCCCGTGGGCATGCCATGGGCAGGGGTTCCTGCAGCTGCTCTCGGTCCTGCCAGAGCAGGTTGGACGCCGCAAACGGCATTCACGCGATGCTGCGAGGAGTGACGTCAGGCCCTGGTTAATTTTGGCATGGTGTCCCGTCCCTTGCCGCGCCGTGCCACAGGCAAGCATGAGGTGCCCTGCTTGGGCAGTGCTGCCGCCTTCCTCCTGACGGAGGCTTGTGTGAGTTTGCTTGATTTTCCTCCCTTGGGCCAGACCCGGGGTTGCGGCGCCTTCGCCAACAAGCAGCGGGCGGCTTCGCGGTACGAGGGTCCTGCTTGTCCCTCGGGCCGGGCTTCGTCCTGGCATCTCTGCCACCACGCTTAGACCTCTGTGGAGGGGCTGAAGGGACAGTCAGGGGCCGAGTCCAAGGCGTCTTACTAATCTTTGAAAGCAAAACAGCAAATATTTAAAAAAAAAATGACCTTGTGGTTAATGGAATTAAAATCTCCAATTAAATTAGAAAAGTGAGGATACAGTAAATGGACGTTTATGAAGAGTGCTTATTTTTAACTCAGTAGAAAAAAGACAAGTAATTAACTCAGTCATTAGAAAGCTCAAAATTTCTCCTATGGAACTAGAAAATTGTTTTGTGTATATACTCTTACATATATAGGAATAATATATATGGAGACAACTAATGGCATAAATCAGAAATTATTAGAAAATATTTGTTCTAATGAAGTAATAATTTGGTAGTAATGCTTTTCATCAGTGTGGCTTAAGGCTACATTAAGTGGACAGACTTTATATGGATTCTCTAATTTTAATCTTCAAAATGCTATCTAATGTCTCATTAAGACTTGCATATAATGTATCTTAAGTACAGTCATTAAATATAGTTTAGGGAGATTTATGTTCAGATATTGCTTAAAGATGTTTTAATAGGGCCATTTACTCTGATGATATTAATGAGCTCTTAACACATATTAAGCTTCTAAAACTAGTGGTATTCCTCTCACAGTGAGCAAAACAACTTAGGAATTGTAAATGAACTGGATGCTCCAACAAGGCTGTTTTTCAACCGAGTCTTCAGACACCCTCTGCAATCTGTTTGGCTCCGTACGCGCCGGGCTGTGCCACCGCTCTGCCGCCGCGTGCTCCTGGCGCGTTCCTCTAACGCGCGATAACCTGGGCCCCGGCGAGGTCGTTCAGACCTGCTCATCGTGTGTCGTCTCCTGGGCACGCAGGGGCGTAGCAGGGGTTGCTCTCGCTCGTGTGCCCGTGTATATGGTAAAAGCTGCAGGTTGAGAATAGGCTAGACCTGTGTAAACGTTTGTAACACGTCAGGCAAATTTGGTTGGGTATCTACTAAAATAAATGAATCGGATGCTTTAAGGAAAGAGCCAATACAGTCGTGCTTTTAGTTCTGCTTTTAGATCATCTAAAGCTAAGATGCAAGAATTGTAATTATGATAATAAAAACTGTTCGTTCCCCTATTGTCACTTTAGTTCCAACTCGGAAAGTTATTGCAAACAAAATTCTCTGGTTTCATCACTCAGCTCTTCTTAAAAAATCCTTCTGAGTTCAGAGGCTTTTATAATTACTAAATTGGTTTGTTAGAAGGAGATAATAGCAAATTTCTTCTTTTCATAATTGGACATTTCTTCCCTGTAGGCTAATGTATGCGCAGCACTTGCATACACAATAAGCTGCGCTTTTGAAAAGCCGTAACTAGCTAATAAGTGCTGTGGTGTCATCAGAGAGTAATGGTTTGCTGATTAGCATAATTAATGACAAATGGTGGTGTGGAGCGGGTGGATTGGTTTAGCAGATGATGAATGCGCCGCAGCCGAGGCTGAGTCCTGCCAAGGCAGCCTGGCGGGCTGTCAGCGGCTGCTCCTCGCAGGTAGGCCTCGTTAGTCACCGCCAGCCTCCCCTCGCACCCGCCGCCCCACCTCGGCAGGCTCCGTGGAACCAGCCACGCGCTGTCGCGGCTCTGCCGGCGGCTCTCGGGCGCTCCCCGGCCTGGCCGGGCAGCGCGTCCCAGGGCAGGGCTCGCTGCTGCTCCCCGCCACGCGCGGGGCAGGGAGCCTTCGCCGAGCGCTGCGGGCACGGCACGGCACCCGTGGGAGAGGAGCTGCGCCCGGCCGGGCGTTGCTGTGGGCCGCCGAAGGTCCTTGTCCTCCGAGGGCGGGAGGGAACTCCAGGCAGCCGTCCCTGCTACGAGACGGGCGCGTTTATCTGTGACTTGATTAATCAGGGCTAATTTGCATTCACAAATGAGACTGATAAAAATGGAGTTGCCTTTTCACCTTTAAGGGGGAGGAGGGATTATTTCTAGGTTGTCTCTTTTTTAAGTGATAAGCAACTCTTTTACCAATAAGGACGAAAATACTTAATTTGCATTAGCAAAAGATGCTAATTATTATATAGTTAATTAGCATCTGGAAATGAGGATTATCTTAATTACAAAGCACAATTTCCTTAATAGCTACAAAACTGTAAGTTTGATCTGTGTGGAGATGGGTGACTATTATTATGTAATTAGTGATCATATTAATAGTGCAGTGTATTTAGATATCATTTGCATATGCAAATGAAATTTACCTGGTAGAAATATGTGGCTCCACTAATGACTCTGAGCACTTAAAAATTAAATTACATCAGGAGAACTGGATCCTGAGTTGCTGTGCAGTGGCACGTTGGATCTCCTCCTGCGGAAGAGCTTTTGGCTCTGCGGGGCTGTGGCTCCGTGGTCCAGGTGTTGGGAGGACAAGGAAACCTCCCCCCGTCTTTTCGGCTCCCCAGACCTCAGTGTTAGGTACAGCCTCCTGCAGCTGGGCGGCATCTCATGCAGCACGGCCATCGCCCTTGCTGTACGGCCGTCTTCTCCTGCGCTGAAGACCTCAGCTTTAGGTCCTTGTCAAGGCTCTTCTGGCTAGATAAGTGTTACATCACTGGATGGTGGGAGCACTCGTTCGGAGCATCAGCGAGCTCCCGGGCCAGAGATCAGAGTCCCCTGTCCTTTGTAGCTGTGCTCGTGATGAGTTTCTGTTTTCCATTCATGTTTAGGGGTGCTTGTGGTATGGAGAGCATGGCACTTTCAGGACAGTGGATCTGTTTTCTTTCCCCTGCTTTTATTGGAAGCAAAAAGCTGCCTGCGTGTTTAAAAAAGCCTAAAGTCCTTTAAAACAAAACCATGTTAAGAGAGGGTGCTGTGCAGCCTTATCTCCCCAGGGAGCCCTGTGGGACAGATGTTGGTCGGCCAGTCCACAGATGGAGATTGCACGGTGCTGGTGCTGGGCAGGATTGCAGCCGTCATTGCAAGTGTGAGCGTCTGCCGCTGCCCAGTGACCTGGCCCCCGTCCAGAGGGGCTTTCAAGTCAGGGAGCCCAGGACCCTCGTAGTGACAAGCTCCCTGCCCCTCTTGTGGGGCCAAAAATCACGCCTCCGTAGGTGTCTCAGCAAAGGAAAATCAAAGCTTCCAGGGCCAGATACTGTTAGAAAATGCAGCGTGTTTCTTTAACATACCTTGCTCCTAACCTGCAGTACTGAAATGGCTGAAGTGCAAAAAATAGCAGTGCTGGAAGGAAGCAGCCGTTACCCAACAGGATGTTTCTCTCATCAAGAGGGAGAAATTTACAGCCGCCAGCCGGGGAACACTGCAGCTATTGTGGGTGCTTCCCGAGATGCTTTTTGCAACTGCTTGCTCCAGCCCGAGTCCTGCCTGCCTGTGCCTCCCTGCCTCTCTGCGGCAGACAGACATTACATGTTTAATGACTTCCAAGGAGTCTGTCTATCATTACAGCTAGAGCAGAAAGTAATTGAAAAGCATCTGTGTTTCTCTTCAGCGCGGAGGCTGGAGGAGTGCCTCCGCTTCACCTCCCTGTCCTCGAGCGGGACCTGCCCCGGCTCTGCCGCAGCCCTGCACGAGTGCCCTGTTTTGTATCTGCTCTGGTCTAATTAATTAAGGGTTGTTGCTTGGAAGTAGCACATGCTAAGGTGTGATCTTTGAAGTTTAGTGTGGTGCGGAGACTTCAAAGGCCACATTTTATTAAAAAATAATAAAATCAAGAGCTCCTAAACACTTGCAATTTGAAGAGCTTGTTTGAAGTCTCTCCATGTTCTCTGGTGCTGATACAGCCCCAGCGCTGAGGTACTACTTAGCCGTCACCATGCAGTACTTAACCTTCACTTTATTTAAAAAAGAAAATAATCAAAACCAGGAGTATTTTCTCAAGTGTTTTCGTGGCTTGATCTACCAGTAAAGAACTAATTGTGCTGTGTCGTGAGCTATGCAGGAAACAGAGAAAATCAAGGCTGACAATCAAATTAGCAAAAAATGAAAATTTAGACCAGGTCTGGTTTTTTAATCAAAGTCGTTTCAAGACGAACAGGAAAGCTGTAAACCTTTCCCATCGCAGAGGTTTTCTTCCACGGCCCGGGAGGCCCCTGCTCTCCCGCTCACCGCACCGAGCGTCATGTGGTTTGGTGCTGCTGCCGTCCCGCTGCCCGGCCCAGGCCTGGCCACGGGGCCGGGGCATTCCCATCTGGGCCACGCTACCGCTTCCTCTCTCCCACCCGACAGCTCCCTGGTGTGAGCTCCTGCTCCCCCCGGGAGCTGCAGGACCAGCAGCGCAGCTGCCCCTGGAGCTGGGTGTGGTGCTCCGGGGCCGTCTCGTGGGGTCTGGTGGAGCTGAACAAGGGGGAGGTGGTGGGCTGAGCCCTGCACCCCTGCCCGCGGGCCAGCCGGGGCTGCTGGAGGCATCTCCATGGCCGGGTGTGTGGGCAGATCCCACGCGGTACTGCCAGCTGAGACCGCGGCACCGATCGCTTGAGCAGAGCGTAGGACCATCCCAGCCGCTCTGGTCTCCTTTCGTCAGCACGTTTGACTAACGAGGGGCCGCGCAGGGCTGGCAACCCACTGATCCCCTCGACGCAGCCAGCGACGGCGGCCTCTGTGGGAACAGCACAGATGGCGAGCCGGAGCAACAACGTAAACTGCAATATGTCTTGGAGACGCTGCCGGGCTGCGGCTGGTTTGTCGCGTCGTGGCAGTCTGCTGGGCTAGGGGCAGCTCTGTGTTCCCCTGCCCCTCGTCTGAGGGGTCGCTTACTGCGGGGCTGCTCTGGGTAGGCTGAAAAGGGATTGGAGAGAAGCCAGAGGAAACGGGGTCAATGTCTTAATATTTGGGTACTTTTCATTATTAAATGTGTGTGCATTTTGGGGGTGGTGCCTGCAGCTGGGGAGCACAGCCTGGAGTGTCCGCACCATTCCCAATTGCAGCCGGCTTGGCAGGAGCTCGCGGGAGAATTTGCTTTTGTTTTCCCCCTGAGGTTTTGCTATCATTAGTGATTTGGAAATGCAGAGTGGTGGTGTTCCATCTGGGACTCGGTGCACGGTAGCACAGAGAGCACACACACATGTTTACTATTCAGACTGCTATTTAAATTACTGTGTACAGAAATACAGAAGTAGGAGGCTTAGCTGTACATTATGGAGAGCGTGGTTTATTTTGAAAAGCTTGCATCCTTCTCTTGATGCATTGCAGACCGTTGTAAAACATTTTTTCCATACTTCTGAATGATTTCCCCCTGTAGTGAGATCACATAACATGCCTGGGTTCATGCAGGTGTCCTGTGCCGTCCTCCGTACACGAGTGTAAAGGCTCAGGTGTGCAGAGCTCGCACCAGGGCGCTCCGTGGGAAGCAGAGAGGCATGAATGGGAGCCAGAGCTGTGCACGTGTTGAGCGTGTGGCGCGTCAGGGTGGCTATGGTGGGCAGGCAGGGGCTGGGAGGGGGCGTGAAGGGGGGAATGTCCTGGTCCCTGCCTGACCAGTCTGCCTTGGCCAGCGCGGTGCTGTCCCATCAGCTCCCCAGGGCTGGCCAGCCGACCCAGGTAGCAGCGCGAGTCCTGGCATGCCGGCTGGCTGGGAAGGGCCATGCCACTGGCAGGAGCAGCTCCGCTGGGTGGGCAGTATTGGACCCTGCAGCAGCTTGGGAAGTCCCCTGTCCTCTTCCTTGGAAAGCTACTGGCCTAACGCCGTCGCCCCGAGTTAACAGTCACGATTGCACAGAGTGGGTGTTCCCTGGGGGAGAGCCATCTCCATCTGCTGTGGGGTGACTCCGTGGCTGAGTCACAGCCTCACCCCACTCGGGGCACCGCTTCTGATGGCAAGAGCTGTCTCTTGCCCTCCTCGGCCTGGGGGACAGGACTGCACGTGGACTGTGCTTTCTCGCTTATGTGGAAAAGGTGTTCGAAGGGCCCTCCCTTGAGCTGGGGTGCCCTCCCGCCCGCACGAGGCTGGGCTGTGTGCTTCGGGGGGCAGCAGGCTCTTCCGGTGGGTGCCCTTGGTGTCCACGCAGGACGGGGGCTTGCGTGTCCCTGCAGTCTAACCGTGGCTTCCCTTGGCAGGTGTGTGCAGCCGCCCAGTCCAAGCGCTGCTGTGCCTGTGCTCTCTGCCAGCCCCCTGGTTCTTACCCACTTCCAAGTTCCTCTGGTGTCATTTAGCTGAAAATTAAGTTTTCTCTAAACAGGTGAGCTTTGCTGGTTTTACGGTATCACTGTAGGATGGTTTATGAGATATTCATCTTGGTAAAACATAAACAGTCTGGGGAAAATCTGAAGACTTTTGCAGTATTACAGAAAGCTCTTTCTAAAACCTAAGATCATTTAAATTTTAAAGGTGGCAATAGTACATTCAGTCTTGGGGTTTTTTGTTGATTTGGATTAGCAAAGCTTAGTTTTCAAAGTCATGCAGGAAAATGTTTTGCAAGGGATTTATTTATTTAAATATTTTTAATATCAGCAGTTGAAAATTCAGGTGTAAAAGGCTATGCAAAAATAGCAATAAAGAAATCCAAAGCTATAAAAGCTTATGGTGAGAATTTAAATGCAGAAACAGCTGTTATTTCCTTGGGACTTGAGGTATATAAACTCTTCCATGGCAGTGTATCCCCACAATAGTGGTGTGAAGAATTAGCGCTCACTGCAGTGTGCAAACTGAACCCGCCAAGCACTGAGGCAGCTATTCATCTATACCCAGGAGCTAAATATGACAATGTTAGCATTTTTCATTTCCCTGACGTTACCATTAATAAAGCAATGATCCAAAAGAAGCTTTGCTGAGTCTGTTCTTTATGCTTCCATCACTCACGACTAGATAATTTCACACAGGATCGTTTTTAAATTAAATGACGATAAAAGCGCTCTGCTGTCCTGTGTTCACTAGTTCATAGAAGTCTATCAAGTCATTAATGTGTCATGACAAACTGCTAGTTGGATACAAGAGTAATTAATTATTTGCATAAATAACAGGTTGAACTTCGTGCTTTGAACCGCAGTGACATGTGCATCACATCATGGACATCTTAGAACCTCTTGCAGAGGGTTTGTGGGAGGGGTGAAAGCTGAGCCAGGCATGTGTGCAATCGCATCCTCACATGCTTCCAACGGTCAGGAGCTTGGCTTGAGTTTTGATGCTTTTTGTGTTCCAAAGTTCTTCATTAATGGCTGTTTCAAGAAAGCATCTGATCATTGGAGATTTCAATGAACAATTATACAGATTTTCATAATCACCATTAATCACCACATATTTTTCAAGATAATTACAGCAATTATTATTTAGATTCCTCTTTTATGCGCGCATTGTAGAAAAGAACAAGTGCTTATTACGCTGGGTAGTGTAGAGAACTACGGTCTGAAGTTCTTTGTCATCCAGAAACTCATTATGTTAGCTGATGCTGCCTGTGAAAGTTCGTCAGCATGTTTAAATTAGGGTAGCATTGGCAGGTCTGATTATTTAAATCTGGTAGCTTTGCTAAAAATATAGTTATTCAAGAAAGATGAATTACTAATTTGACAACTGAGATTTAGTTGGAGTCTACAGCACAGAAGGCAGCATCTATCGTGTGCTTAGAGGAGGGTGACAGTACTTTTTCAGATTAAAGAAAGAATTTCTAAGCGAGCTAACAAGTTGTATTTATAGAGCATGGTTTTGTGGCCTGCCCTTTAAAGGCTGAGAGTAGGTCTTAGTAAATTATAATGAAGTAGCCACCAGTTACAAGTTGGTCACGGTTTTCGGTGGTCCTGCACTGACTTAGGGGGTGGCACCTGTTCCCTTTCAGGTGCCCCGCTCACCGGAGGGGTCCAGCCTCCTCCCGACTGCTGTCAGGGATTCGCAGGGACGCCGTCCTTCGGGGTTTGGTTTTAGGAGCGCGGTTCAGATTCCTGGCTCCTTTCGACTCTTTTATCTAATTGCAGTGAGTGAGCTAATTGGATGTGACCCCCAGGGAGGAGCTGCTCCTGGGAGACAGCAAACAGCCATTGAAAACAATTTTCTTTCTGAAATCCCTTTTTATTTTGTTCCATTTTGAAGGAGAAGAGCACAGGCACCTCCCTAATCTGTTGCAGATGCTGTGGGTGTAGTGCGCGGGGAGAACCTGCTGCCTCCTGGATTCAGCCCCTCGGTGCCGGGCCCCAGCGCCACGGGCGTCTTCCCAGTGGGTGAGGCTCTGCTGGCGAGCGGGATTCCGCATGCAGGGTTGGGAATTGTGACAGCCCGAGGGCTGCGGCTGCTTCGGGAGGCAACGGCGGAGGTGGTGTTCCTGCTAGCCCTGCTGCTGGCCCCGCTCAGAGCAGTGCAGGGCAAGAGCAGCTTTGCCTACCCGTGCAAGGAGGCTTTAGGTGAAACGTGCACGGTGCAAACATTTTATAGGTCTTTAAGAGTATTTTGAAGTTACAGCCTTTTGAAGATGTTAAAACTTAAAACCTATGTGGGTCAATGCCTGAGCTTACTCATGGTGGTATGAGTAACAGTACTGGTGGTAATGCTGTAAAAATGGGAGCTTGTCCACCTCTTTTGTTCCGAATCGGTACATGTTGCCTTTGGAAAGAGAGCTGTACTTTATCATTCACCAGCACCAATTCCTTTTATCCCTTTGTGTTACCGTCTGCTGATCTCGAACGTGGCACAAATTGACATCATCGAGGAGTGTTGAATATGTCTTGGCCAGACTGAAACAAGAACTGCAGCTCCAGGCCAAAGCCTGGCTGGTAAGTCTTGACGCTGCCCATGAAAATGGTAACACCTGGCAGAATCTCAGCACAGCACTCCGCTCATCAGAGGCTGCCAGGAATGCTTCAAAAGCAACAGGGGAAAAAAAGGAAAAAGGGAGGAATCGGGGGCTGCTGCTGCTGTTTATTTACAGCGCAACATCAGAACAAGGGACATGGATTTAAAAGCCTCCTACAGTTCAGGTTTCATTTAATTTTATTACAAAATTAACTGGCTGCTGTAAACGGCAGTTGTGTACTGTCTTGTGGTGCACGATGGGAGCGATGGCACCCGGGCCCAGACCCTGGTGCTGGACACCCCGGCAGGCTGCGGCACAGCAATGGGAGCCCTTTCCTGCCTGTTGCTGGAGATGCTCAGCCCTGGAGATCGCTTCCCATAGTTACCCCTTCCCTCTTCTGCAAGTCTCAGTGAGCTGCTGTGCAGTGGGGGAGTGCTTTTAAGGGCTCCACCCACATGAGCTCCGAGCGTGAGCTTGCACGTGTGCAGCCCCATCATGTCAGCATTGCCGCTTGTGCCGCGCTCCACCCAGGAAGCACGGAGAGGTGGGCCCTGGGCGGGGAGAGGGCGTCTGCTGCATCCAGGCACATGCTGCCGAACCAGCGGTGATGGAGCCGGGGCTGCCCAGGAACAGTGCACTGCAGAGCACTGGGAAGGACCGGTGCTGCAGCCTGGCCTCAAGAGAGCACTCGGCCCTGTCGTGCTGAGGGGCTGTGCGGTGCGCAGGGGTGCGCGGTGCTGAGCCTCCCTGGTAAATCACTGCAAACATGCATTGCTGCAGCTGGGGTTTTGTTCAAAGCAATGTGGTGCACGGGAACCCCACAAAGTACGCTCTACACATTGTGTGACACAGCCTTGTCCACAAGATACAAAAGCTAACATTAACATGAAATCGTTCAATGTTGTGGTGGAACAAATTGTCACTGCATTTGTTAGTCGTCTTGGATTTGGATTTACACTCCTGAAAGGAAGCTGGGTGCCTCACCCTTGAAGTCCTTGCGAACATGAAAAACCCCTTCTTAGGCAGCAGTAGCTTTGACTCTCTCTCTTCCTGTGGCTGGTGCTGCGGGATGGCGGGCAGCACTGCCGAGGGTGACGTGGGGGACGCAGGGGTGTCCTTCCTCCAAAGCCTTTGCTTCGTCCGGGGCCATTGTTCAGCCTGGAAGCAGAGGCGAGAGACGAGCGGACGCTCCCCATGCGGCTCAGGTCCGCCTGCAGCCCCTTGCGCGCCTAAACAGCTCCCGCCTGCGGGCTGGTGCTGCGGGCTCCCAGAGCCCAGCCGAGCGAAGGGGCGAAGGGGCGAAGGCTGCTGCCCTCCCAGCGCTGGGGGAGGCGGCCAGCTGTGGCAGCCTGGTGCTTTATTTCTGTAAAGTTTCCTGACTTGGTGGGTATTTAAATCCTCGCGACTCCTAATACCTGGCTGTGAAAAGAACCGTTGAATGAGCACGGTGTTTTCTGATTTCTCCCTTTAATGTATTTTACCAGCAGCCTAGTGATGGGCCTGACACGCCAGCTCGTGTGCACGCTCCTGCGCTTTGGGAGTGCAGCATTAATAACACACTTCCATGCATCATGCCATTTTTAAGCATGATCGTTATGATAAAGGGCATATACTTAATTACAGGCCTGCTTAATTACAGCTCTGTTGAAGCTCGTTTGTTTAGGAGAGTGCTAATTGCGCTGCTGAGCCTTTGGCACACCCTGCTTTCATCTGCTGCTTTGCTCTGCAGTTTTGCGCTCCGGGAGGGCTGGAGTGCGCAAAGGACCAAAGGACGGATGGAGGCAGTCCGGCCAGGGCTGCCAGGGGAACGTGCACGCTCATCGCAGCTTATTCTTGAAATTACTTTACAAAAGCCGGCGTGTGACTGATCAAAGCAGGTCTCTGTCGGGATAACAAATGCAGATGGTCTTTCAGGTTCAAAACTTTATGGATTTGGTGATGCTGCCTTTCATCTGTTTCCTTTTGTTTCATGTAGTGCTGTGGCTGCCATATAGCACCTTTGATAATAAAACGACTCCAGTAGCGGGGGTTTTTTAAGTCAAAAGTACACAAAGCAAATGTAAAATGCTAAGTATTCTTAAATAACCCTTGTTAAATCACTAACGTGATAACTCGCCAGTGCTGATGGAAGTTACAAACAGCAAGCAGAGAAACACTGGGTTCCTGGGTGCAGATGCTTTGTGAAAGAAAACCCTATTTGAGGATTACTTGAGGCATTTCAGGGCTTAAATTTGTTCTAGTTTGAAGTTTTTCTTTCAGAGCTGAAATTTAAAGACTTAAAATGTTATAGGTGTAACTGAAATAAAGCGGGTGTATGTGGGACTGCACTCTGCCTTAGAAATGTGCCCTTTTCAGTCTTGTGTGGAAATTGCTGAGTTACATGTTTTAAAAATTAAGTGTCTCCCTTGTACTGACATGTCTGGTGGGAGGCTTTCTGTGAAGTTTCCGAGGTGGTGATAGCAAGACAGAAGCACTGAACGTCGTTGTACCGTCTAAGAAGAATACACAAGGCAATATAAAGGCAAACAATCCTCTTAGTATCATTCAGGTTGTGCTACAGAGAGAGCTTGGCCCAGTGGCATGAAGCTGTGCTGTGTGTCGTCATGTCCTTGTGTCTGTCCTCATACTCCACTGGTTTCCATCCGCCAGAAGTGGTTTGCAAGTGTTTGAGCTCCGTTACTCACTGTTGAGTTTGCACTGGTGGCAGCCAGGCCAGGGAGGGTGCTTGGCCCCAGTGTTTGTTTTCATTCTGCCCAGGTAGCAGCACTTACTGCTTTGGGGAGGTACAAGTCACCTGAACCAGGTACCTTCCTTATCCCCTTGCTCAGACACTGCTGAGTTCGCTCAGGTGGTTCGGTGTGGTAGTGGTAAACAGATGTCTGTCCTCTTAAACTGTTTGCATTTGTTTTCAGTTTCAAATACTGTCCTGCTTTGGCAGCTGAACCAAATTAGAAGACTCAAAATTGAGACCATGAAATTGTATATGGGTAGAGCAGAGAGGGTTCATTGAATTCCTGATTTGGTAGGGACTAACCCAGCTGTGTCTCGAACAGAGAGAAACCATTGGCAGGTTAGAGGGAGGAAAAGGCTGGCAATAACTTCTACGAGCTATCAATCATGTGTCAATGCCATGAATGCTTGATCTGTCACTGGGAATGTGTGAAGTTGCATGTCAGAAGTCAGCTGGAAATGTGACATGTCTGCTCGTTTTGTCCCTTTCAGCAATGGATGGAGTGCCTTTTATGATTTCGGAGAAGTTTGCCTGCGCTCCTGAAGGGGTGAGTTGCCTTCATTGTTCTCCCAGTGTCTAAAATTCATCTTTTCGTGGAGAGCGATCACAAAGCATCAACACAAATTACCTGCTTCTGGGAGCTTTTCTTTTTTGGGGCCTAATATATGCCCAATGCTTGAGATGACCCAAGGTTGCACTTCACAGTACTTTCCCATAGGGTAGGAATGGCTTTTGCCAGATCACTTCTAAAACTGAATTCTCCCAGGAAGTGAAGGTTTATCACCGTCAGAAATAGGAATGGCAATGGGACTCTCTTGTGCTGGAAGCATTTCTAATTTCTTAGCATAGATTGTAAAGACAGCTGCAAATGTGCAGCTCTCCTATATTTAACCTGTTCTGGAGATGGCATAGTGCAGTCAGCTTTACAGCTTTGCTTTTGCACCGCAGAGGTTCAAGGCAATGGTAATGGTGTGGTGCTCCCCGGCGCTGGCAGCTGCCGCAGCTTGGCAGGCTGCTGCGAGGCTCCTGCAGCACCATGCCCTGTGCGGGCAGAGCTGGGCAGCGGCGTGTGGGTGAGGATCTTCCAGATCTTCCAGAGCTACTCAGTCTTGGTGGGCACTGGTGGTTTTGCAGGTGGAGCACGAGCGGCTGTAGCTGACCGGGGGGTAGCAGGGTTGTCATGGCTGCGCTGGCCGAAATCCAGTTTGGTGGGGAGGCTGTGCCCTCCTGTTTACCAGTTTCAGCCTGGAAAGTTTGCGGAGGCGGCTGTGTCCTAATGACGCCGCAGCTGGACCTCGGCTGGGTTCCAGGAAGCAGGAGTGGGGGTGGAGAAATTATTTTAGGATTCTCGTTGCCCTCTGGCATGGGAGATACCTGAGCCAAAGTGTCTCAAGTGCAGCAGCAAAACAGACTGGGTTATTTTCACATACAGCATGTTTCTAAGCGAGTTCACTCCTGAAGCAGAGTCCTGCTCGACATGCCTGTGCTGCCGGCAGCACAGCGCCTGCCTGGCAGCGGGGTGAGCTCAGGAGGGCACCGCATCCTGCCTGCTTGGTGCCGAGCGCTGCGGTGCCAGTGGAGGGTGCTGCCAACGGCCTGCGCAGTGCAGGTTTGCTCAGCCGAAACAGAAACCCCGGTACCAATTCAGAATGACTTTTGAGCATCGCTGACCCAGCGCTAATTTAAGTTCGTGATCCAGAGCTCAAAGGCTCAGCATCCCATTACCAGTTCCTAATCCATCCAATCCTAAAATAATACCTCTTTAAAAATTAGTTTACAAGAAGCTGTTACAGCAAACACCGAGCCATCAGCTGTATCTGATTTTTCACATCATGCTCCCGTTTTGTGCTTTCTTCTTCCTGCTGACACAACCTGCATGTGCAGCCGGACGTGGTTTTTCACAACCATTGCTTTCTGAAAGGGTTGTTTATGGGCCGTTATTCCCAGAAAGCTGGAGTCCCTGCTGGGAGGACAAATGCAGAGAGATTAGGTCGTGCTAATCCTCCCCTCGGATCCTTTAGACACCATTGCCACCATATGGTCAGTTTGGTCGGGGCTTCCCACAGCCGGTGCCGCTCACACCTACATGCCGCGGCCATACGAAATCCATAGGGTGTTACAAAGTGTGTTCCAGTAACAGCCGTCTTGCGGCAGGGAGATGGCTGAAGAGCTACCTGTGCAAAGCAACACCGAGATGAGCGTCAGCTGTCCCCGCTTAGGGAAAAAGGCGTTAGAGCTGTTATCCCTAACCCGCCTTCTGCTTCTTCACTCTTGTGGTGGACTGAGAAACAGGATTATGCATGTGTTTACAGATGGTGCCTCTAAATCTCTGGTGATAGAGTATTTGCTGACTTCAAACAAAACAAAACAAAACCAAAAACCCCCTAAATTTGACTTTTTTTTTTCTTCTCCCTTTTTTTTTTTCTTGCCAGATGCAGCCAGTTGATCTCTTGGGCATCACAATCAAAACCCTTGCAGAAGTTGAAAAGGAGGTAGGTACCCAGCCAGGCACCAAGCGAAAGTGTCATGAGAGCTGTGCTCACTTTGTTTTAAGACCCCTTCCCTTATGGTAAAGGCCTCTCTTGTCTTTCCCAAGTCACTGCTGGTGGATAAAGTCAACGCGGAGTCAAACAGTAAGCTCAGAATTGGGGATGTCCTCTGTGATCTGTCCTGGGTGAAGATGCTTTAGGTATTGAATCTAATGGCAAAGTCTGCTGCCCTGTTTAATTCCAGATGTCTTTCTTATTTAACCTTTCTTTCTCATGTATTAACAAAACATGTTACAAGCAGGATGCTGTTTGTGTTAGGTTGCCTCTTGCATCACAGGGAAGCAAATGAACTTGATTAAGTAATGTCAGGTAAACTACTTCATCGTTTTTCAGTTTGATGGTGCTGGTAACTTGTTACCAGGAAAAACAGTCTGTGCTTTCAGTGAGCGTGAGTCTTCCAGGAGCTCGGGGAGGAGACAGCCATCAAACCGAGGATGGTCTTGTGTTCCCGAAAGAGCATTTTGGCACATGCATGACTTGGGCTGCATGGTGCCAAGGAGCCGCCTGCTCTGCAAGGGCTGCCTCTCAGCTGAAGTCTCAGACCAGGAGGAAAATTGTCTCAGCAGCACGTGCTTCTTTGGGCACCGTCACAAACATCTTCTCTTGTGCCAGCCAGCTGGGTTAAAGGCAGAGTAAGAAGATGGCATAGCAAAACTTTCAGACTCCTCATGGCTTCTCTACTTTTTGATTCCAGTTGTGAAGTCCAGTTTTCTAAATCCATCCTCTTCTCCTGCCTGGAAGTTTTGTCTGAGTGCAAAAAGAAGTTGCCAGGGCTTTCCAGGCACCCGGTGGGCCAGGGGAGCAGTGACGGCAGCTATGAAGATGCTGCCTGACGGGTGCAATCACTGGCAGAAGCACCCGCTGCCTTGGGCACTGCAGTCCTGCCGTGTGGAACGCGTGCCGTGCTTCTGTTCGGGACTGCCTGCGTCTGTGACAGGGGCGTTGGGCGCTGGGAGTCGGGTGCTCAGGGCCGGTGGCCCCTACGAGTGCCTGCCTCCTGCCCCCAGCTCTCACTAGGAGCTGGCCGCGGGGCAGCGGGTCCCTTTTGCCGGAGGGGAAGCGCAGTGACATTGGATTTGCTTCTGCAGCCCTCTGCGTGTCACCTGGTGCTGGGAGAGTTCTGGACAGCTCGGGGCGCTGCCCGGAGAGGTGGGCTGTGCAGCCCTACCCCATACCCCTCGCAGGCCTGCGGAGTGCGGAGATGCCAGCACCAGAGTCGTTTGTGTGGCCTTGGGAGGAGAGGTTGATACCTGCTGGCTCTCCCCACACCCTCCTGTTCCGTTACAGGCTGTGTGCATTTCAGAGTAATGAAAAGTATAATTATGTAGCCCATATTCCTTGATGAAGCATCTTGTCTGCACATAGATAGCTATGCATATAAATATTGTGAATTTCTGCATGGCTTTATTTCCCTTGCAAGCAATAGCACCATTACAGCAAATCTTCTGGATTTCCAAAGCAGAGAGAACATTTTCCCTGGAGCTAGATGCCTTGCAAAAAATATTCCCAAAGAATTCCAAGAGTTATTGTTCTCTGTCGCCACATTTGCAGAGGTATGCACCCATCCTCCAAGCTGCGAGGCGAGCCAAATGAAAGGACTCCACTCTTTCAGGAAAACTGGTGAAAATAGGCGCAAATCCTGTACTGCACGCTTAGGCTGCACCTGACGTCAGCATCTCATTGCACCAGGACTGCACAGCTGTGCCCTGAGGGGCGTATGAAGAAGTGGTGAAACCCAGCGGCGGAAGGCAGGTTTAAGCTGAGGGTGCCGTTTGCCCACAACTGTTTTGGTGGATGTAGGGCGGAGAGGAGCGGAGCGCTGGCAGCGCTGCTGCTGGCTCTCCCTGTGGGGCTGCAGCGGGTTTGTCCTCGCTGGTCCTGCCTGTCTTGGGTAGGGGAATGTCGCCGAGCGGGCGTCTTGGCAGGTGAGGCGGCCTCTGTACGGTGCAGAGCGGTGCGGGCAGCAGCAAAGGCAGTGGGACCGTTCATGGCTCCAGCAGCGGCAGCAGCGGGTGCTGCTGTGCCGCGTGGCTGTCAGCAGCGCAGTCAGCCGTCGGGCTGCGTGGGCCTCCCGCACTCGCGGGGCGCTGGCAGAGGGCACCCTGTCTTTGTTTTAGCTTCGCGTTGGGCAAGAAGTCTGGAAGGAGTCTAATTAGTGAAGTGAGCGTCTAATATTAATCATTCCTTTTAAACTGACAAGGAAGGCAGTTCATTTAACCACTTAATTGCTACAAGTTTTCATGGGCTGCTCTTCGCAGATACATTTAACGGAGAGGTTGTAAATCTAAAAGAGCTTAAAATTTTAATTTTATACAGAAATATTTTTCCTTGTTCTCCTGTTTGTAGCCAATTCTCCAGAGTGTAGTCACATGAAATGTTCTTCAAATGAACATATTTGCTAACTGGCATGATTTCAGTTTTTAAAACATTGGTTCCAGCAATTAGGCATTTTTTTCAGTTCCCAAATGACTAGAGAAATTCGTCTTGATTATAATTGCTCTTAGCCACGCATATCTAATTTGTGTCTTTTTAAGTGTTAATTAGTAAACAGTTTGAGCTGACATCTTTATGTGTTTGTGTGCTGAAAAATGAGGCTTACTGCTTACTTAGCTTGGGGCTGGTGCTGCCGGTGTGGCATCGTGACATTGAGGTGAAATTAGCGACGGTGCCTCTGCCGGCTCAGAGGCGGGCTCGAGAAGGGTGGCTGCTCGGCACGGCCCCCTGCGCCGTTCACCGCGCAGCCCCGCTGCAGCGCCGGTTGCACGCGCCGGAGCTCGGCGGCGGCTCCCGCTTCCCGCCGTGGGGAGCGGGGGCGCGCGCCGCGGTGCCCGCGCGCCCTCTGCCGGCCCCGCGCCTCCCTGCGGGCGGCGCGCCCCGGGCCCGGCCCGCCGCCGCAGCGGCCCCTCGCAGCCCGGGGAGGGCCGCTCGGCGGGACGCAGCGGCTGGGGTCGGCTCAGCGGGTGCCGGCTGCCTCCTTTCGGGCGGAGCTGGTCCTCCTGCGGCCTGGCGCCGCGGTGGTGGCAGCTGCGGGAGCATCGGCGGCCCCTCTCGTGCGGCTGCCGGGCACGCCGAACCCGGCCGGAGAGGAGGCTTCGGCGTTGGAGCAGAGGCGGCCAAGCCCACCCCCGGTGGGAGCCGGCTGGAGGAGCAGGTCCGGCTTGTCCCTCCGCGAGAAGCACGCAGCCCGCGCTCAGTGCCGAGGGGCCTTGGCACTCTGGGCAAGCACGCGGCAGTGCTGGCACAGCCAGCCCGAGCAGCACCGTAGCTCCGACCCTGCGCACGTGGCCGGGGTCAGACGCCAGCAAAGTCGCTGAGTTCTGGAGCCACCTCTCTGGCAGCATGTCCCGTGCCCCAGGCTGGCTGGCGAGGAATGTTGACAAACGGGCCTGGCCTAAGGGAACAGGGGAATGTCTTGGTGACATCCCAGGAGCCCCAAACGGGACGCTGGGAGACATGGGGGAGGACAGTCCATATCCGGAGCCGTTACAGTGGGTGTGCCAGGGCCGTGTGCTGCACCTGCCCGAGCAGCCCCAGCAGCCATGGTGCATTGCCCTGCTTCGGCTGCATCACCCACGATGGGAGAGCCGCCACGGCCCCAGCCTCTCCTGGGTATGTCATGGCACGGCAAGGGGCCACAGCAGCGTCCGGGGTGGCCTGGGGCTGTCAGGGTGCGGCCCACAGCGTGCCACGAGATGGCACTGCTACGGCGCACTCCACGCGCGCTGCGACGCCCAGGCCCGCATGGCGGCAGGGATGTCCTCAGCCGCAGGGATGTCCCTTGGGCTGCAGCAGCATCCAGCCAGCTGCAGTGACATCTGTGGGGTGCAGGGACACGGATATAGGAATTTTCACCCACCTTGCCAAACCAAAAATGTTAGTTACGATGCTACTAGCTTGTGTAAATGAGGCCAGCAAAGAGGCATCTTTCTGACTAGTTGCTTTATGCGGAGGATGAGTGTGGTCATGTTTGTGTTAACGCTGGGTTTTAGGGGAGCGCAGTGAATCCTAACCGGGACAGGTACCAACGTGGTGTCAGGTGGTGCCAGCAGGCTCCCCCCAGCATGTCCTTGCCTGGGGCAGGGGGACGGGGTCACAGCTCAGGGTGCTGCCAGGCCCAATTCTTACCTCATTTTGTATCCTTCCGCCCCAGGGGCAGGCCGGGGAGCGTGGCTGCATGGCCACGTACCCTGGCCCAGGCTGCTGTCGGGCAGTGCCCCACAGTTCCCTCTCTCTTGCTTTGCCCTGCAGTACGACTACAGCTTCCGGACGGAGCAGAGCGCGGCGGCCCGCCTGCCGCCCAGCCCCACCAGGTGCCCACCGGTCCCGCAGTCCTGAGAAGGGCCGTCAGCGCTGGAGTAGGCGTGTGCATGCATACTACTGAGCGGGACGTGGGATGTGGCACTGGGGCCGTCCCAGCAGACCTCCGCTTGTCCGGCCATCGCCACCCACCCTGCGCTGCACCACCTCCTCCTGCACATGCCGCTCCACGCGTTGGGACTGCGCAACCCTTTGGCAGCTGCCCTCACCCTCCCTCGCTGCTGCAGACACCTCTCCACGTGAGTACGTGACTGGGAGCCTGATGGCAGCCCCTCGGTTGTCCCCACTTCGTAACCCCTGCTGCAGGACACTCACAAAAACCAGAGCTGTAACAAACTGCTGTGAACAGCAAGCCATGAGCTCGCGAACCATCAAGAAATGCTCAGCTGCAAGCCCTAAAAGTAAGGAAGAGTAAAAGATACGTCTGGTTAATCTGCAAGCCCCTGGGCATTCTGCCTGAGCTGACGTGGAGCTGATGGGTTCTCGATGCCTCGCGGTGGGAGGCCCCTGTGGCACTCAGTCCAGCAGGCAGCACCGAGCCACGGTGGATGCTCCGTCTGCCTCCGCTGAGGTCCAGGTACACAGCAGCTCTATCGGGGCCGGGATCAACCCCAGACTGTGATCACTTTTTTTTGCTGTGGGCTGGTAGAGCTGGGGTCGCTTGCTTAGAACTGCCTTGGGCTCTCTCCCCAGACACTGGCAAGGCGGAGGGGCGCGGAGAGCACAGGCTGCACTGCGGTGCCTGAGGTGAAGCACCTCCGCTTTGCACAGGGTGCCCGTGTGTCTGTCAGGACCTGGAGCGACAAACATCCTGTATTTCTTTCCGGGCTGGATGCTGGCAGCAGCCCAGGCAGGCCGCAGCAGCACCCTGCTGACGCCTGGCTGAGCTGCCTGCGGAGCTGGGGCCCTGCTGACAATGTGGGTGCTGTCACCTGCCCGTCACTTTGGACAGTTTTCTAATATTTGCCCCGCTAGCTGCTAAAACAAGAGAGATGTGCCTGTTCCCTTGTGCACTCATGGGGAAGCACTGAACTCTGACGTAGCGCAGGATGAGAGTGGGATGCATTAAACCCTGACCTCAGCCTCCTTGTGATCGCTGACCTTAGCTCACTCCCGAATCAAATGCATGTCTTGGAGAAGTCTGTTGCTGTACTAAGTTATTTAGAAGTGCCCATCTGACTCCGTGCTGCTTTTTCAAGTCTCTGCTGTAGAACAAAGCTACATCATGGCAGCAAAATGGCAATTCTTAAGTAAGTGTTAAAATGTATGACTTTTTATATTGTAAAATACTGATTACCTAACCCTATTGAAATGCAATTGCCATAGTAACAAATAACAGTATTGTTGCTCTCGATCTGGGTCATACCTATGCCCTGACCTGCTTTGCACTGCTTTTGATTGATCTTGTGTTTTCTAGTTGGACAGAATGGAGACTAACAGTAGGTTTTGTACTGTCAGCTTGTATTTTTTATTTGTACATATGTAAAATATTTCTTGTCCAAAGATTCATTTCTGGTTTTAAGGCACCATACCGTATTGCTGGGATAATGAGCACAAAATACCGTAACATTTGGGACAGACTGATTCCAAGTTTTTGCTTCAGCTTCTTCCAATCAAGTAAATCATTTTCTAAAACTGCCTCTGTAAAGCAGGGCTGTGCGATTGGAAAGCAGAGGCCGATTTGGTTGCAGGTGTGTCATATCTGGGCAAAAGAATTAAAGCTATGCCATTTGCACCAGCTCTGGAGGTTTGGGTGACCCCCTGGAAGTGCTCGTTTACTTGGAGGTTGCAGCACCATTTTTAGTTCTTATTTATCCTGCAGGAAAGCAAAGCCAGACCTCACTGCCAAGCTTCATAAAGGCTAGATTGATGATGCCGACATCGACAAATGAACATACCATGGCAGCCTGGTCATTCGGCTCAGGTTCACTTGAAGTTCAAATCCACTCCATGCTGTAGTACTATGCCCATCTCATCCATCTTTTGTCTTTCTGTTTTTCTGCTTGTAATGTGTTCTGTAGTTTTCTGTGGCATCTGTTTATAGCTTCTCCTGTGGCTTAGTGGACACTGCAGGTAGGTGGAAGCCGTCGGCAGCGGTGCGTTCCTCATAGCTTTGGGATGAAGGAGCTGCAGAGGGCTGACCTTCCCTGTTACTGGTGGTGGAGGAGTGAGGGCTGTGGGCTGGTGCAGGGCAGCCAGCGCAGAGTCTGCAGAGCTCCAGGAGCAGTTCCTGCCACCGGGAGATGGGGAGATGGCTGCCAGGAGCTCCTCCTCGAGCTGCATCTTCCCGTGCCAAGGGCAGGGCTGACGGCACAGCAGCTGGAGTGCTTAGTGAGGAGCGGGTTCGGATAGCTGCTGAGCCCTGCGTTTAGTGGGGCACTCCCTGGGTATGTCTCGGAAAAATGGGACTGTAGCTTCGAGTCCCTTCCTGTGAGCTTTAGCTTAGAGAGCATCAGTAGACAAATTTGGTGCTTTAATATTTATAGCAACAGTTCCGTTTGCTCAGCCTTCTTCGAAATAGTGAGCTCAGCTTTCTCTTCAGTGACCTACAAGAAACACTGGTTGGCTCAAAACGCTGACAGGACATGCAGCTGGGACAAGCATCTAAGAAATCTTCAGGATATATTTGTAGAGTTGGTTCTCACTCCTCCCTCTCTTACACTGGGCTAGCAAAGCTGCTTCAGGGGTGCATCTGCAAAGAAACTTGAGAGATTAGTTTGATCTTCACAGTGTGTTTCTGCACTGTGGCACTGCAAGGATACCTCGTACTGAAAGTATGAATAGTACGAATGCAGTTCTTGTGGCACAAATACAATAGAGGTGTTTTGAGCAAAGAGCTACAGCTGCTGAGAGCCAGCTGAGCTCTCAGACCCGCTAATTGAAGGCTGGAAAACTGGGCGTTTCCAAAGGGGAGAGGGCTCAGAGCCAGTGCTTGGAAGCACAGCGAGACACACGGTGCAGAGCGGTTGACTGTGTCGTCTTCTCAGTCCTCCGATTATAGGAAGCTTTTTTATTGCACCTCTGAATTCCCAAGATCTTGGGCATCAGGTCACCATTTGCACAGGCAGGTTTTATTTGCTGTTCCATAACTTTTGTACTCACAGCAACTCATTGCAAGGCTGGTCCTTGCATCCTTGCAGCAAGTCTTCTCCGTTGGCATGTGCCATAGCCAGTACCAGCATCTCTCTGCATTTTACTCCCTCCCTGTCCAAACGGCAACTGGTAGCATTGGCCCAGGCAATAAATATTCAGGGAGCCTGATGTTGATGTTGTCTGGCTATGGAGAAGCCTTGTGGAGCAAAAGGGGAGGGGATGAGTCAATGGAAAGCAGCAGAAGTGGCTTTGCAGAGCTTTACCAGATGTGCTTGGCTACCTTTCCTCTATTTCTAGAACAAAACTAGGTAGCTTAATCTTGTGGCTGATGGAGAAATTAGTTTGCTAAATTATCTATGTCTGCAACAGAGACAGAAAAGCAGCAGTGAGGGGTTTGCATACTGTAAAATACACCTTCTGATGTGAATTAATAGTGACACACTGCCTCCTGGATTTCACACGGCAGAGAGCAGGTAGTGTGCCGAGATGACTCGTGGGCCATCCAGGCCAGGCTGTGCTGTCTAATGTGTTAACAATGGAAAGGCAAGAAATTAGTCCAGAAAGTAACGTAGAGTGTAAACTTTGTGATAAAATTCAAGTGTGGACAGTGGTAGCAGGTGTCTTCCCTGTGGGAGCATCTCGTAGCTGTAGTGACATAGGAATAAACTCTGTCAAACTTTCTTCCTTTGACTGTCACTGAGTTTGCCCGTGGTGTTTGTAGGAGAGGATCGCCCGTGAGCCTCCTGTGTAGTAAGAGGTTGTTGGTAGTCTGTAGCTTTGGGCTTGTTTGGTTTCGCACCCGCCCCTGCCCCACCAGTTTCCTGAGCTCTCCAGGCTGAACCTGCGCACCGCAGAGCCTGGAGAAAGTCCCGATGTGGGCACGGCACGTGCCAGGTGGACGCTGGTGGGGAGGGCGTGCGTCCACGGCTCTGGGCACCTCCTCTTCAGCGGGGCCCTAAAAATCTACTTGGGGGAGGGAAAATGGGATGCGGCGCCTTTGGAGCTGGCCGGTCCCACGTTGGCCTTCACCTCCCCGCTGCCCTCGGGTGACACAGGGTCTGTCTCCCCAGATCTGCCTGCCGGCCGCTCTGCCAAAGCAGCCTCAGGAGCCTGGCTGGGGTGGCAGCGGGCATGTCACGTGGGTGCTGGCAGAGCAGCTCACCAGAGAGCTGTTCCTGCTCCTCCTGAAGGGCATGCGCGTCTCGCTGCGTTCAAATAATTACCTCAGCCTTCGAGCCTTGACGAACAGTCGGGAATCTCTCCCGGCAGCGGGGCAGCTGAGCAGTGTCGGTGTTAGCTATCCTGAGCCATAAAACTCTGACAGCGTTGCAGTAGGGACGGTGCTCCTCTGCTCATGAAAAAGCTCAGTAAGGTGCTGCTCAATTCATTCAATACAGGGAAACCAAACAGTTTGGATATTCTGGTCGTTTATTGTGAAATTGTTTCCTAACAGCAACAGTTTTAAATGTCATCATGCAAACGGAAGAGAGAAACCTTTTATGCAGTTGCAAAGTGTTTTTCTAAGATGCCATGCATTTTGTTGGGTTATTGAAAGTGAATTTACTGTGCATTAATCTTATGAATGTTACTACGTTTTATATTTATTTTAGATGACCCTCCTGTATTTTACAAAGGGAAGTTTCATTGTGTGATAACTTAGTCTGTATTCTTAATATAATTTCTAAATAAAACTTGTTTTAATCAGTTTATTCTCTGTGCTTTTGTGTTTTAAATTTGGAGTTGAAGAAGCTTAAAACACCACAGTTCTGACTTGCGGGAGTGGAATGGGGCATCCCTTGGGACCAGCTGCTCTTTTCCCTCTGCAACATCGTTGCATTGACTTCTTCAGATCCCAAACCTGGATGTTTTGAAAGTAGTTAAAAACATCAGGAGGAATGAAACATGAGTCAGTGCTTATTCTGAACTGAGACGCCATGTAGCAGTTGCAGCTGTGGCACCTGGAACCGCTTCTGTTTCTTGATGTGATTACAGGTTTGCTTGGTGCAGGTAAAGCTTCTTACAGCGGGCTTCGACTTCAGCAGGCATTGAGCTTTGTTCCCTGACGGACGTTCATTAAGGAATGAGAATGGTGTGGGGTCAGCATTACACAAAGGGTACAAAGCTGGGTTTGTCACCCGGTGGCTGTTTCCAGTGGTGCCCTACAGAGGTGAGCGTTCCTCCCTTCCCATCTCCTATCCACTTTTGGAAGAAAACTTCAAACCATCACGCATGTCAGTCCTTGGACTGGAGAGTCTCGGTAAAAAACAGGGATTGCAGGCTTTAACGCGAGAGACTCACTCACAAGGTGCTTTTTCCTCTGCCACAGCTGAGCACATTGCCTTTTGCTTCTGCTTGGGGCTGACGGGGACTTTTTGAGTAGTTTTGGTGGGATGTGAGGGCTGAGACCAGAGACGCCTTTTCCTCTGCTCTTAAGCTGCCCAGGAAGGCAAAGAACACTGGAAAAGATTGGACCTGATTTCAGGCACAGGAGGAATAAAGAAATGGGAGCAGAGGCATCGTTAGAGTTGGACCAGGGGCTGCAAAGCCTCCGAGGAGGAGCTGGCGAGCGGCAGTGGCTGCCTGCAGTACTGGCCGGTCTCTTGACTGATGGGAGCAGCTACAGCCTGTTCATAGATCTGAAGGGTCGACTTCAGAGGTGACCGCATGATCCCCGTGTAAGTAATTTGCTTCTGTTTGTGGTTTTTTATCCTTGGAAATTAGATATAAAAAGCCTTGGAAAATCTGTCCAAAACATCTCTCTCAAAATGTATGCTGCAATGTCAAAAGACAGAAGTCAAAGTAGGTCAACTTAAGCGTTTTCTGGAGCATAAGGGACCACACATGACATCCACACTGCCACACAGGCCATGTCCCAAATATAAGTGGCAATAAGTGTGTCACTACAGTAAATGACAGCAACATCAGTGGAACAACTTGTTTATCCTCTGTTAAGATTAAGAACTTTAGTCACTCTAAATTATTGACTGCAAAATTTGCATTGTGTGTAATTATGAGGAGGTCAAGTTAAAGTCACAGAGTCAGCCTCCAAGCTTGGAAACGCCAGCGTGGGCTTGACTTGTCAGCACAGGCTTTCTTGGAACCAATTGTTTTTAACGTGTGCGGCCTTGTGCATGGCCCGTCCTTCCCCTGGCCATTCTGTACAGACGTGCTTCCCCGTGCCAGGGATGCTGGTGCTGCTGCAGCCCGAGGTGGTGATGGCCCTCCTCAGGAGATCCTGGCGTTGCAGCCGGAGCAACAACGGACTGCCGCAGCCACAGGCAGCAGGTGACAGCAGCGTGCAGCAGGGGACAGCAGCATGCAGCTTGCACGAGGCTGCAGCTTGCATGGGTCTGCACCACACCTCACCACAGCCCCCTGGCCTCCCAGGTTCCTGGCCACTGCCTGCTCTGCTGCACAGTGACCGGGCAGCAGGCAGGGCTTGCAGGGAGGGCTTTCTCGCCCGGAGGCCACCCCATCAGCTGCTCTCTGGTGCAACGTGTCGGCTTGGAGCTGACTCAATGGGGATGGACGCTGCGTGTGGGCTGGGTGGGAGCATTTCCGCAGGCTGAGAGCAGCCCTGCCCAGCTCAGGGCTCCGCGGTCTTGGTTTTTGCAAATATTATAAACTGGGATTCTGCAGAAGTAAACAGGGGTTTTTAACCAACTCTGAAATACGATCATGTTTTAAGAGAGGCAGTTAAGGGTGGACACGTGCGTTGCAGGGGAGGTGCCGTGCTTTTGGGACTGACAGTCTGTCCTGCGTGGCCCTGCTTTGCTCGTGCTCAGCCGAGCACTGAGCACTTCAAGGGCACCACAGGGATGCTGCCAGACGGGACTCGGCTTGAGCAATGGGAGACAGCGCCTGGTCTCTGTGTGGTGCCGGAGGGTGAAGTCCCTTTGGCCGCCTCCCAGCAGTGGGGAGATGCCTCATTACTGGGCAGGATGGGGTGAAACCTGGCAAAAGAAATACCTGGCACAGGGACCGTGCCGGCAGCAGCAAGGGCAGCACTCCGCTCGGGGCAGAGCCCTTCCGTCGGGCTCAGGCAGGCGGCCGCAGGGGTCTCAGCTGTGGTGGCTGCCAGGCCAGAGTCACTGCAGGCAGGCAGGTACCCGCATGGCCGGTGGCAGCAAGTTCCTGCAGGAAAAAATGGACTTCACAACTAGGGAGAGGCTAGTACCACACCACTGAAACTGAAAATTGTTATTCTTCATGCTAAATTATTCTTCTGAACTTGACCCAAGCTGGTGGTGCACAATACGACCTCTGGCATCTTCTCTCACCCCAGCCAATATTTCTGTCTCACTTATTCTGAGTGGTCTTTGAATTAAAGGAGATTAATACCCAAGTTCCCGACATTCTCTTCAGGCACATGTTTTTATAACCTCCTTTTGAAAGCAAGTACCACTTGTTCCACCAAAAACTAAGAAACTGCATGTTGGAGCTGCTGTGGGAGCCGTCACCGGCACCTGATTGAGTATCCCGGCTGGGGAGGAGGCGGCGCAGGGGGGACATAAACCAGAGTGGGCCTGTACCGCGCGTCGGTTCACATCTTCCCGTGTCGGAGTGTGGCGGGCAGGCACATGAGCTGCCTTGGAGCCATCGCTGAGTGGGTAATGCCTGCGAACATCAAAGCCACTTCTGCCTAATTAGCTGCTGCCACTGGATGTGGGCTCTGTTCTGCAGCACGGGAAGCCGCGTGGAGCTGCGCATCCGCTGCCTGGAATTATGGCCAAGCTTCCAGGCATGCGTGCTGGGGAGGACCCTCATCCCCCAACCCTTGTTTTTGTTTGTGGCTGGACCCAGGACCATTCTTGTACAGCACGAGCTGCCCTTCCTCCCGCTGCTGGTGAATGGCACTCCTCCCACCGTGAGGCCTCTAGGATTCCTCTGCTGTTGAAACACTCCAGACTTTACCAAAATCCCAGTATTTCTCCTCAGCCTCTCATTTTTGCGTTTCCTAATTCAGCTGCTCAGAATTTTGGGGTAATTATTGAATGTTAAAAAAAAATTAATTAATTCTTCACCAAATCTCTCTGCCATTCCTGCAGTGTTTCTTCTGAAACAGCCATGATCTAAAGAGTTGCTGTTCCTGGTGGTGATGTGCTGGAAGGGTGTCTCCACCGTTAGGAGCAACAGCGATGCTCCCTTGTTGGACAAACTAAATTTAAATGTGTCTGCAAAGGGTTTTTTGATGCCAGGCGGAGAGCTCAGCTGGTGCCGAGGGCGGCCATCGCCCTGAGCCCTGCGCAGGGTCTCAGCCGGTGCACGCACCACAGTGCAGAGGCCTGGGTGGTTGACAGCACCGACCCGCAGGGCCATCGGCTTGTCCAGGCGCTTGGCGTTGTTTGCTCAGTACGGCCCCTCCGCGGTGCACCAAAGGTCCCGGCTACCTGCAGGGCTGCAGGGACCGACCCGCCTGCCCGGGGGTGTCCCTGGGCGGGTGCGGAGGGTGAGACTGGAGCGGGGTTACATTGTCCATCATTCACAGAATTTGTTTTCTAAGGAAAATTTCTAATTTCTTCTGCTCTGCTTAGTGCTCCTGGCACCCGGAGCGGCCGTTTGTCTCTGACGAGGTGTCTCCTGGCCATTCCTGCCCGGAGGAAATCCTCCTTTTGTCAAAGGGGGAAGCAGCAGGCGCAAGGGCTGGAAGGAGCCAGCCACGGTCCCTGCGGCGTTAGACGGTTGTGTTAGGCTTTGTGTGCCTGTGGCTTTGGTGGTGGTGTTTGTTTTCTTTTCTCCTCTCCCTCCCACAGCTTTAAAAATTAACTTGCCTGGGGAGTTTCTCAAAATCTTTTCCTTTCTCTGGAATGATGGATAAGCCATGTAACTGATTGTCATGGCCCTGGAGAGGATAAACATCTTCTGCAGTTTAAAATAAAACCTCCTCACTTCTTGGTTAATAAGTGTTGAAAGAAGCACAAATAGAAATAACACAGGATTTCCATGACTAACAAGATGACCACATCAGTGAATGTTGTTTGGGGTTAAAAATGACTCAGCTTTTGCTTCCCTAGGGTAAGATGTTTTATCCCAGCGCAGGAAAGGCTGCCAACAGTACTTTGAAGGTCTGGCAAACTCGGTGTAGCCTGGATTGTGAACTGGGAAGTGTTTGAATGCATAGTTTAAAAAAAAAAGTCCTCAACTCTGCTCCATGTGTGCAGATTTCTCGAAGATAAAGGAGCCCACAGCTTTATCCCGCTTGTGCTGACTCTTTTCTTTTCAAAAGCCTTTTCAGATGTTTTCACTTTTCTGCTTGCTTTGTTGAAAGATGTAAAAATTTAAGACAACCGCAAAGTAAACATTTCAAAACTTTCTATTCTGAAAATTAGTGACATTTTCAAAATCCCTTGAATTCCATTTCTGCACTATCAGAAACGAAGATGTTTGGGGTTTTTTTGATTGACAAATTTTCTAGGCAAGTTTTTGTTTATTGATAACCTTTCTTTTATTTTTCAAAGAAAATAGATTTATTATTCAGTAGAAACACTAGATAAGTAGATGTCTTGTCAAAATAAAGCAGGTTTTCTTTATTAGAGTGAAATAGTAATGAACTCATCTGCTTCCAATATTTATCAAGAGTAGGGAAGGCCATTAATTCTACTGCTTGTGAATAAAACCATCTGTGATTTCTTTCCATTTGATGTGTTTTGGTTTTAATATACATTTTTCACAAATAAGTGCAGGGATTTTTTGTGAAAATGTCACATTCAGAGTCTCATAAAGAAGGAACGCAAAGAGGGGGAAACGAAATGTTTTGTTAGCTAAGTAATTTCTCACCTTGCACAGAGAATAAAATTCATGCCAACTTTAACACATTAGGCGACAGAATTACATGTTCAGCTCTAATGCAATCCATGACATGTAACAAGGCAAATAGAGTATGTTTGGAAGTTTGTTTTCCTTTGGGAATCACACAGTACATTTAACCTAATCTGTCCTGACACTTGAATTATAACATTATGAGCTTCTTCAGGGAAGCAAAACGGTAGATGCCTCTTTTTAAAGCAAAGCAGAAGTTAATAAAATGGGTGACGTGTCAAGGAGAAAAAGCCCGATCAAACCGTAGTGCAGTTCTCTGGAGAAAACGGGTTCTAGGCTGTTTTTTTTGCCACCGGAAATGTTGGAAGTCTCACGACGTACTTCTGCTGAGGGTGAAATTTGACCTCTAGAATTTTGCTCGATTAAACCAAAAACTGCAAGAATACCCCAAGTGGGACCACTTTGTAGTTTGACTTGTGAGTGTTGGATCTTAAATTAAACTGAGTATTCATCCAGCTACTCTGCCAGATTTTATTTTACAGTCTTCCCACCAACTCATATGATGGAGACTGTACTGTATCGTAGCTTTCCAAAAATATACCTGTACACGTAAAGGAGCGCTCTGCAATGCGCTTGCCAATACGGGCTGCTGATAAAAAAAGTCCAAAGCAAACTCCAGGTAATCCTCTTTGAGGGGCTTTTACGGGAATAGCCCTTTAAATGCTCTATGCTCAGCTGAGTGTTTCTCAGCAAGGTTAGCTATAGTTACATATTCTAAGGCCCCAATTTAACATCCATCATTCAACAGGACCGAAGCAGATCCTCGGGGGTTCCTCCAAAACGAACACGAGGGAGTGAAGAAACCTGAAATCACATAACGCATGTCCTCACCCCAGGTCTAGAGCTCCTTGTGCTTCGGAGCAGGGCAGGCGCTATCTGGGGAGGGATAACCGATGCCAGGCGGTTTCCCATGCAGGCAGAGTGGGGACACACCAGCCACGCTGACCAGGGCTGCCCTGCGCCGCTGCCGCTGCAGCCGCCACCACCACCGCTGCCCATGCTGCCCTGCGCTGCCCGGGGCTCCGAGCCGCCCCATGTCAGCTGGGTGGTGGTGGCAGCGGGAGGCACTTGTGCCCGTTGTCACCCAGCCAAGGCTTCGAGAGCGTGAGCCCCCACGGGAAGGAGACGCAATTGGTTTTGGCGAGTGCAATGTGAAGCCCTGGTGATTATGTTGATGATTCACGTAGTGATCATGAACTGACTTGTGAACAGAATGTTGCTGTGAAACCCCATGTGTTACTTCTGTCCTTGAGTAACTGCAGCCAGGCGTTGGAAAAAAACACGTGGTCCTTCATTTGTTTCTTTTTTTGCACTTAGAGCTAAAATCTTGCTTTTCATAATCAGAAAAAGGCCTTTCTAGGAAGGCTTGGCCCCAGTCAGAGTTGCTGGTGGTGCCTGGAGACCAGCTCCTGTGCTGGCCTTGCAGCTCCTCAGAGAAACTCCGCTGGCACCTGAGCGGACCCGCACGGGAGCCCCCCACACCTCGTGGCCCATGCTGAAACATTTTCACTGGTACATTTTTTCCCTGAATTTTTAGTTGAGAGGATATTAAAAAGAAAAGAAACTATGTTAAATCATAAGCAGAAATTCACTGTTGGTTATCGCTGAAAAAATTAGCAAACCAGTTGTTTCTCCAGCCATTTGGAAAATGGAGGCAGGAGGGGAGAGGCGGAGAGGGCTTTGCCCCAGACCCCAGTGCTCTCCGAGGCGGCAGAGCTCCCCGGCCGGCGGCAGCAGCGCTGCCTGGTTCGGGGTTCGTGCTCCCTGGCAGTGCCTGCAGCTGCCAGGTCCTTGCTGCAGCAAAGACAGGACGCAGGTAGGAGGAGGATGTGCTCTTCTCTCAGGAGAGTTTTCACACCTGTGTCAAACAGGTGAGTCTGCCCACTTGTTTGCTTATAGCTTATAGTTTTGTGGTTTAAACTAATCTGGCATGGAACAATAAACATACTAATTGTCCAGAACAGTTTTTTTGACCAAATTGAACTGCACTGCCAGCTGGGCAAAGGAACAAAACATTATTTTCAACTTTTAGAAGTTTTACCAGATAGTTTCCAAGAGCAGGGTCGTGTCTTAGATTAGGCCAGGTTTGGGTGGTTTTGTGGCAGGTTTAGCATTGCCGGTCCGGGGGGACCCTGAGCATGGGACGGTGCTGGACGTGCTGCAGCCAGCAGAGCCGTCGGGGCGTCAGCAGAAGAGGCTGGGGAGGGATGCACTTCCTCGGTGACGGACACACAACCCTCTGTGGGTCTCCTCTCCTTTCACAGAGATCACCGAAAGTGCCAGGTTTAAATGGTAACAAGGGAAATTCATACTGGATATTAAGAAAACTTCCTACAGAGGAAACAGGCGAGGCCTGGGGGGGCCGTGTAGTCTCCGTCATTAAGTCTTTGCTAAACACTTGTTGGGAGCAGCAGAGGTAGAGCTGAGCCTCTGCAGGGAGGGGAGTGCAGCGGTGCCGGACACCGCGTCCCTCCCTCCCGAGGCGCTGCCCTTCCTCTGGGAGCACACTAGTGGGCTGTTCCCACAGTCGTGGCAAAGGTTTGGGATTTGGGTTGTTTGGGTTTGCTGGAAGCTGGGGGAGGGTGCTGGCAAAGTCACTGAAGTGTCAAGAAAACAGGGAGCCCGAGAAGCCGACACGCCGTAAGGTCATTTCAGGTCGTTTCCCTGCCAGGGAAACGCTCCCAGCAGGAGTGTCTGAATGTAGTCGTTCTTCAAAACGAGGCAAGAAGCCCGTTATTGCTATTCCCTGTAGTGCGTCCTGCAGGAGCACCTGAGGGTTTGGTCGGGATGCGTTAGGCAAAAAGCAGAGGGCATGAGGTGAGCAAGGGGAAGGGGGACAGTAACCGCAACCAGGCCGGCCCTTCTCCCGAGCTGCCTACCCAGCCCTGTACCAGGGGTTGTGGTGGTGGTCCGGGCGCTGGATGTAGCATGAATTCTATGGCAAGATGCACTGCCTAAGGGCCTAACGACAGCACGCTGAGACTTGCTGCTAAATCGGACTCATTTCTGGAACAACACTTTTCTTACCTGTATAAAAAGCCCCATGTACAAAATTTCCTTCCACCCGCAAATCACAAACAGCCTGAGTTGCCCATGGCCACAGGGCACAGAACCTACGGCGTGGTAACCCATGGCATGGTAACCCATGGGGCAGTAACGCAGGGCACCGTAACCCACAGCACTGTAACCCCAGCCTCCCTCCAGCAGCGGCAGCGGGCAGGATGTGGGCAGGAGGGGAGCCGGAGTCAGCCCCGGGCTGGCAGCTGGCGCAGCGCAGTGGCACGGCAGCCCGACAGCATCCCCCGCGGTGGGACGCTGCTGCAAAGTGCCCTGCCCGCAGCAGGGCTGAGCTGCGTGAAAAGGCAATGAACAAGGGAAGCAGCAAATGGGCTCCGCAACATGCACTTTTTTATTTTACAGGGACTGATGGGTTCGCCACTGACCAGAGAAATGCCATCGTGTCCATGAATTGGGCCACGCCACCGGCAAAACCCAAGAAGTACAAACTTGGGGGATACATGAGAATCAGTTTGTTTCCCGAGCACC
The DNA here is from genome assembly GCF_030936135.1 of Gavia stellata. NCBI lineage: Eukaryota > Metazoa > Chordata > Aves > Gaviiformes > Gaviidae > Gavia > Gavia stellata. The sequence goes on from NC_082617.1 coordinate 13,314,661, forward strand.
GGAGGTAATGGAGGTGGTTTCCTGCGACTGACTTTTACCTGCATTATACAAAGATTTTCTCCTCTTCCCACCTACACCTAAAACTTTTCCCACCGTCCCCCGGCAGTGACCTGTTGCAGTCGGCAGAAGCCAGTCGATGGGCTCAAAGCCCTTAATGCAAACTTTTTGCCTGTTCTAACTCCGAATTCCTTTTTCTGCCCAAATGCCTACTTATATGAAACTTTTAGGAACTTAATTATCCTTGAGACTTCTACCTCTCTGTGAAATCTGGTTTAAATCAGCAAAGAAAAGAGTTCAAAGTTATTGGGCAGGACAGGCAGACAGACAAGCATACAGGGATCACAGGAACCTTGTTTTCATAGGAAACGAGATTAAAAAAATCCCACAGCAGTTACCAGCCCTTTCGGTGGCACCCCACCCCCTCGGTCTCGCGCAGGGCGATGCTCGGGGCGGGGGGGCCGTGCAGCAGGCACAGCAGTCCGGGTTTATGCTCTTTGTAAAAGGGGAGGGAGACAGGAACAAAACCTGCCTCCCCTGGCCGGGGCTTGCTTGAGCGGTGACTATGTGGCAGCGGCGATTCTGCAGCCTGTCTGCTTTTCCCAGCTGGACGCAGATTCATGACATCCCTGCTTTCTTTGGCATGCAAACCTGTACCTAATTTCTTCTGAAAAGGGCCCTGAGGAAGTCAGCAGATGTTATTATTAAAGCATTGAGTATCAGCAGCTCCTGAGATATTGTCAGTCCGTTAATGAGCTGATCAAACTGGGGAAAGCAAGGGGTTTCCCAACTTCTTATTAAGGAAAATAAGACCTCCAAGGTTAAAAGACTTCTTTTAAACTGCACCAGGTTTATAGGTTGCAAAATGTTCTTTAATCAGTTTATTCTTAGAAGGCCCTAACTGTCCAGGCACAGGAGTGAGCATTATCTTAAATGGTCCCCATAAGGAAACATAGCAGCTCTATCTTGGTAGTGTTTGGTGGCATTTTTCTTGCTAAGTAGTCTTCTTAACAAGCCAGTTCTGTGCAGTTTCTGTAATTCTTTTGTGAATACTTTGTGCATCACTGTCAGCAGCTCTGTCCCAAGACTTCTGCTGATTTGTGAATTACTATCTTTTGCTGTTTGAAAGTCAAACCGATTTTCCTATCAAAATATTTATATTCTCAGTTTGGAAAACCTTAACTCTCAGCTGTTTCCTAAGGCTGCAGGAGACACGAGATGCACAAGTGAGCAAGAAATGACCCTGAATCAAGAGTCTCCCTGCACCTCCCCCGTGCACTGCCTCACTCTGAGCCTATTTCTGTACCCAGGGATGGACTAGATACTATTCTCCTAAAAGCAATGACTAATGGGGAACCCACTTTGTTGGGTTTTTTCTTAATCCCATCCGTACTATCTGGAAGTTTCCTTGGGGGTTTTCAGCTGCAGGGATGTTTAGAATTTGGACAACAGTGCTAATGAGATTAGAGTAAATTGGTAACAGCTAAACGTTTAGGAAAGCCATTTATTATTTCTATAGTTCAGCAGAGGAGCATGACATGCCTTAATGGTGCCTTACCACTAATATCACAGGAGGCAGGTCCAAGACCTGACTAGGATAAGCTGAGACAAACCCTTGTCTTATGGAGCTTCATTATATCCAAAATGGAATTAGGTAAACAGCTACAGAGGAATGATCAGAAAAAGAGAATACAGAGCAGGCTCCTTTTAATCCTCTCCATCTGCTCCTTGGTGCAAGTATGAAAGAAAACAAAAAGGCGAATCCCCACCAAAGTGCCCTGTGCTCAGCAGTCCCGATCTGCCCCCACCACGGGGGAACTTGCCTCTGCGCAGAGGGCGGGCAGCCTGCCCCGTGCCCGCGGGAGAGACCCCGCGGTCCAGATGCTCATCAACACTTCCTTCTCGCTATGGGTCACTGAGCTTCACATCCATGTCTTGATTTATTTTAGCACGGACATATTTATACCATCTGATAAGCAGTGACTGCTATAAATACGTCTGTGCACTCCCTTTTGCTATGCACCAGTGAGGAAGGGGCATGTTGTGATAAATTGACCCTGAAATATAGTGTATGTACATGATTTTAAAGATGGAAAGGATTGGGTCAGTTTGGTGTCTCTCTGCTGTGGTTCAATTAGTTATTTTTAAAGGTGTCTGCTGAAGTGTGGCTTCCAGGGAACATTTCTGACATTGCCTATATTTTTAATCCTAGCGTGTGTCACTTGGCGAAACTTTATGGACACTAATAAACAAACAGGCCCTGAACTATGTCTCGGCATCAAAGCAGCATTACTCTTTTCCTGCTTTCCCAGCCCTCTGCACCTTCCCCAGTGCCGCCGGTGAAGGCAGGAATCTTTGTGGGCAGCCTGTGCTCCCCGCACTGCGGCGCAGGCTGAGGCGCCCACGCGCAGCGATGGCGGGCTTTGCAGCAGGCAGCGTGGTGGCCGCAGCAGCGCTCCTGCCTGTCCGGACTCAGGCGGCCCTGTGACGGTGACTCGGCCCGAGAGGCGCAGGCGAACTGCCCCTAGCCCCGGCGCTGGCAGCATCCCGGGCTGTGGCCTCAGCCGGTCTCCTCCGGGCTGCACGCAGCAGGGGCAGGAGGACCAGCCCTGGCAGAAGCCCTCGGGAGGGCACCCAGCTTGGCCAGCAGACCCGCTCCTCGGCACTGGAAGGGGAGAAGGGGGGGTCAGTGCTCGCCCTGGGGACCCGCTGCTTCCTCAGCGGGGAGAGCCGGGTCCTGTGGGCAGCAAAGACCGGAGTCCACCAGCATTTCTCCATCCCCTGCTCCGAGACCTTCAAGTAACCCACCGCCAGCCTTTCTAACCAAGAACACTGCACACATGTTTGTGGTCAGCAAGTGCCCTTTCTCTAGCCTGGGTCATTTCTGATGGCTTCAGATGATAATGTGTAACAGAGAAATAATAAACCTGAAAAATGTCAGTAGGAAAGCAAGCCCAACGGTCTAGAGCTGGGTCTGTTTATGGAGGAGGATGAAGGGCACTGACACACAACGCACCCAGAGTCCCACTGAAGTCAGTGTGGCCACACGCAAAGCAAGTTAACCAGGTGCAAGCCTGCAAAGGCAGGCTCTCTGGCTGACAATAAAAGGAGGGACCTGAGGCAGAGCTCTGCTCTGGGAGGAAGGCCGGGAAGGCCTTTCTCATCAGCTCTTCCAGGTGTGGAGACAATTAGCAGCCATTTGCAGAATGGCTGTGTTAGAGTTGCTGCTGGCTGCATCTTCTTCCAAACTGTGAGTATCAGCTATATTTTTTTCATCTTTTGGAGGAAGTTTATAATTAGGCTGGAATTCCTCAGGAAGAGGTAAAGCCTGTGCTGGTTTGGGTTAGATTGTTCTGTTAAATCTCAAGAAAAACTGTTGTTCATTAAAGAATGTGTGTTGGTTTCTGGAGAAATGGCTGAAGACCTTTCCCCTTTCTGGTATCCTGAGTCTTGTGCATTTCTAAACCTGAATTTCTTTTCTATTTAAATATTTGAAGCTTGTCTTTCCTTTTGGTTTCATAAAACTTGAGCTGGAGAGATGCTGTGTGCCACAGGCTGTGGGAGCAGAAGCCAGGTTAGCCCTGGTCGTGTGGGCCTTGGCTGTATGGATGCTTACGGTGTGCATGGCCAGTAACTGAGTAGCCCAGGAAAGTTTGTCAAACAAGTGTTAGAAGGAGAAGGTTCATTTTCCAAGGAATTTTGGATGGTGGTTTGGCTCTGCACAGGGCAGAGCAAGAAACCTTGGTAGGTGAATTAGGTAAGGTAAAGTGAGCTTTACTGCTTAATGTGTTTGAGAAGTTGGCTCCCTTTTCCCTGCTATGCAATTGTTTGTTTGGTTCATGCTTGAATTGCATTTGGGTAGTGATGCTTCTGGGTGTCCATGGCAAAATCATTTAAATCTTCAGATGTGTGGTTTTGTCTTTAGTTTTTTAAAATGTCTTTCAACTTCAGCAGTGTCCCTCCTATATTTCATCTGGGTGAAGAAGCCACACCTGGCTCTTTAAATAGCAAGAAGCCAGGTGAGCTGTGTGTATATGTATTTACATAGAGCTCAAGTTAGCCGTTTCTATGTTGTGCTGTGCAAAACAAGCTGAGGAAGGTGTTTCTTCACACAGCATGTTGTTACACTGTGAAATGTGTTACCACGGGTTGTGATGAGAGCTGGGAGAAAAGTTCATGGAGGGCTGCTAGGCACAGAAACCACCTGTGTCTCGGGAAATTCCTTGGCCTTGGAGTGTCAGAGGAGCATCCACGGGATGCACTGCTCTGCTTCGGGCAGTTGCTCCTGGCCAGTGTCAGAGAGTCTTGGTCGGACAACTCTTGCTTTGACCTCTCGTGGTTGCTTTCATGGTTTCCATCAGTGGGTTGCAGATTTTTAAGTGGAAAGTTTTCCTGCAAACTTTACATTGCTAAAGATGCAGAGCAAGAGAGAAAAGTAGAAATGCTGCTGCTGTGAGTATAGAAGTGTCCTCCCCGTGCCTGGCTGGAAGACAGGCCTGGAAACACGGCAAGGCCATCTTCCCGCCTCGGTGTTGCCCGTGCCATGGATGCATGGTTAGAGCTGTCCGTGCAGCCCTGGCGGCTCCAGAGGCGAGAGCATCCTTGGGGCGGGAGGGGAGAGGGGGTGATGCTGCAGAGTTGGATGTGTCTCCCAGGGGCACCAGGGCAGGTGCTGCCATGTCGGCCCTGGTTTACGTGTCCCTTAAAATGGTGTAGTGGTGAAGACTCCAGACATGGATTTCTTAGAAGATTTTTTTTTTGCCCAAAATAAATCTGAAAGGATTAAAGCAGCAATTCTGCACTCCTCTGGTAAAACACACCACCCCAAATGTTGTTGATGGCTGTGTGTATGTTGGTTAGGTCACCAAAACCTTAGAAAACACAAAAGCACTTCATGCAACCGAAAAGGACACTAGATACAGGCTTATTTCTGTGTTCACAGAAGTATTTTGGAAGAAGGAATCTTACGATTTAAAAGAAAATATATATGTATCATGATACAGATTATTTTTTTCTTATAACACCAAAAGGAAACTAGTGCGACTTTTGGCAAATTAGAAACAGGCTTGAGTATTAGACTTTACATTGATGGTACTCGGGTATTAATCCATTAAAGTAATCAAAAGAGCTTAAATAAGAATCTGAAGGCTGCAATATATATGTCAATGAACAAGCTGTAAAACTTCCTGAAAAGGTGATTTCAAAGCTATATTGCCCAAGCTTGGCAAATTGCATATTTAATTATTTTGTCAGTCCTTCTTTCTACTCTAATCTTTTGGTGAAATACCTTTAGACATATGAAATCAGTTAAGATAATTAGGGTATGATGGAATTAGGTGTTACTTGATTTTTAAGAAAGATACCATCCTCTGCCTTGGTATAAAATGTGTGCAGACCCCAAAAGCTAGACTGTATTGTAATGTTTTCTTTTCTATAAAGATCAAAGGTCTCCAGCCCCTTTCAAGATGTTTGCAGAATTTGTTTCCTAATTATCCCACATTTACTTATTTGTGTGCTGGGACATCAGAGTTAACTCTTTGATTGTAAAGATGAGATGGGACCTTCATCCAGATGACTGCAGGCCAGCAAAAGCCTTGCATCTCTAAATTGTTTTTTAGATTACCTGGCTTCTCTAATTCTAATGTTCTGGTGCAGTTTAAGGCATGGCAGATGAGGTGTTGTGTTTGCTTTATTTTAATACCCCAGTCCTCTACAGCAAAGATTTGTTTTTCCTCAGAAAGAGTTTACACCTTCATTAATATCCTTTACAAGTTTACATACTCTTCGTAAGCAATAGTAAACTATTTAGTCTTTGATTTGTCTGGGAGTTGGAACTGTTTTCACCAAACCTTTATGATCTTTCCATGATGTGGTGCCTGACTTTCTTCAGGAGAAATTTCTATAAAAGTTTTGAAATTAGAATTTTTTGGCTCACTTCATTGACTTTATTTCCCCCCCATCTAGAGAGATATAAAAGACTGTCAGGACACACCAGAAACGTGAAAACAGGCTGTAAGGTTTGCAGTTTCAGTTGTGGAGTCACAAAAATAAAGTTGATTAGAATAGCATGAAATCTATAAAATAAAAAGTAAAATGTTTATAGGGGAAGTCTAATATGAAACATTTTTAAACAATGTGTTTTATTTACTTTTTATACATTTCCTTTCGCATATTCTTTTGAACTTTTTTTGAATCTTCTCATATGTTTCCTAATTACATTTGCCTCTACGACTCCTGTCTCTATTTTTTCCTTAGTACTGAGGGGGCTAAATGTTTTTCTTGGTTTGTGGGTGTGTGTTTTTTTTTGAATAATCAAGATACTACGTCAAGCTTTTCTGAGGGAAACGGCAGCCGCCGGGATTCAGAAATCGCAGCTCTTGGGGCAGCCCCGGGAGATGCAGGGCTGAGATAACAAGCGAAAGAAGCGCGCCCCTCTGCTTAGAGCTCTGATGGGCAAAGCCTGGGACCTGGCAGCATCTATAAATCCTCTCTCTTTGAAGATGATCATTCCTACTATTTGACCCCTTTAAAAAGCAGCTCGGTCAGAGCCGCAGGAAATGTGACTTGCTGCTCTTGGCCCCGTCCCGCATGGCGCAGCCGCCACCGCCGACCCCAGGGCCTCTGCTCTTCGCTCCGCACAGAACCAGGCTGGCAGTTTTCCAGAGGGGCTGGTGGTGCTGGCCCCGGGTGACGGTGCTCCTGGGGAGCCGCGCTCCGGGGCCGCCTGCCCACTCCTCTTGCTGGGGCTCCAGGCAGGAGAGGGTTTCCCTGCAGGACGGGCTCCAGTGACCCGTGCCATGGCACGCACGGTGCCCGCTGGGGATGCTTGCCCTGAGCCCATGGGGAACGCAGCCCCTGGCGTGCTGCAGCCTGGGGTGCCTCCAGGAGCTGCTCAGGTGGAAGGAAATACCTGTATGGCTGTTTGGGGTTTTTTTTTGGGGGGGGGACTGCACAAATGCTGCCTACTGACAAATACAAGCTTTTTTCCTTTTATCATCAAGTCTTACTGGCCTATTTGCGGTTCCATGCACCACGCTGTGCCTCAGCACAGCACACAGCTCAAGCTGAGTGGGGCTTGCTCAAAGGCTGTGAGCTCTGCCGCTCACCGTGCCATCCTCCAGCTCCTGCCCAAGGGGGACAGGGTTCCCTGTCACTGTATCTTGTTGTGCCCAGACCGAGCGCCTGCTGTGCATGACTACGCTTCTGGGAGTTGTTCTCGCCTCTCTCCCATCCAGGTTGGGGACAGCAGGGTCCCCCCAACACCCCCTGCTCCGCCACACAGCCCCCACCACCCATCCTCTCCCAGAACGGGATGGGAGCGCCGGCACAGGGATGTATATCTCACCTGCCCCTTCCCCAGCCCATCACCAACGCTGGCGGCTTTTCCTGGCTAAAAGCCCCAAAAAGCTGCCTCTTGTTGGCTCTGCCCATTCAGCCTGGCTAAGCCCAAGAGACGGGGCAGCGCCGGCCTGGGCAGGATGGGAGCAGTGACCTGCATGTGTCGGGGTGCAGAGGGAACAGCCCTCGTGCCCGGCAGCGCTCCTTCCCACAGCCCCGTCCCCAGCATCGCCTGCTGCAGGAGACCCCCAAAGCCTCTCGCGTCCCCGCAGCGTCCCCCCACCTGCTCTCCTACAACACCCCATGCACGCTGGGACCTCCTCCTGCCTCCACAGCCTGGTGCAATATTTTCTAATGAGCCCTCGTAGATGCCGTGCATATAATTCATCAGCCTTCTTGGGCATGTGGTGTTTCGCCGGGGTCAGAGCTGAGGGCCTGGCTCTAGCAGAGCCCTCTCTGTGTGCACAGCTCCTTCGGGCTTAATGGGGCTGCGTACGAGTGACTTATGTGTTTAAATGCTTTCCTGATTTTCGCAGTGCTATTTATTTCTTTGCCATCTTAGCTTAGGTGTGAGGTTACTTATTGTTTCTCTTTTCTCTGCCTTTCAAATTCAGGGAGATTTTCTTCAGAATTCACCATTTCAGTCTTTGCTCTTAAGTTTTTTTGTTCAGTTCTTTTTCCCCTACTATTTTTTGTTTATTCACATAGGAGTCTAAATTTGTCTCTTTCACTCACTTTGATAGAAATAGTTTTCTTATAACTCAGTAATGAGTAAATTTACCTCTCCCCCCCCCCCCCAACCAGGATTCACTTTAGTATATTTGTTTGTTGTTGTTCTTGACTTCAATAACATCACAGCTGAGTTCTTACATTATGTACCCAGTTCAGGAAGGTGTCAGTGAAAAGTAATTTTTTTTAATTAAACAGACACCTAAAATACTTCTCAGATTCTTATGGACTTTTGCTGAGTTTAAGTGCTTCAGTCATTAATAAATATTTCAGGTGATGCTTTGGACTATGAAGTGCACATCCTTCTGTCTGGGCTAGTAAAAACATTTAAGTTCTTAATCTTGCATATGGTTACACTTTTCAAAAATGCCCAAATTTGAAATTAAAAAGCATCTTGGGTGTTTTAGTGATAGTCCTCTTAAAGGTCAAAAGGTTCTCCTACACACCTGGCTAAAAATTTTAACTAAACTTGGATTTTTAAGCGTCACGGGAGCTTTTGAAAAAATTTGCCCTATGTTTCACCAAGGGGTGTGTTGAGTGACTCTATCATTGCCCTTAGCAAGCTGCTTCTGGTACCCTGTAGTGATTGAAGCCTAGGCAGTTTTGGACCAAGACATTTTATCCAATCTTGACTCAAATATTTCTAATCTGGGCTACTCAAGCTCTCCAGAACCATTTATTTGGCTTCTAGCTGCAATTTTGCCTTGATATGCCTTCACTGGGAAATTGTATTTGAAAGAAGAAAAAAAGAGGGGGTGGGGTAGAGGAAGGAAATATGCAGAGCTTTTACTGAAGAACTTGTGTAAGTTCTGGACTTCGTAACTAAACTTAGAAATTCCTCAAAGATACAAACTCCATGGTATTGCCTCAAATGGCGACACAGAACATTAACTCCCTGGTTTTCCGTGAATGTTGTCCTTCAGACGTACCTACTGCGTTCCCCTAGGATAGGAGGGGGAGCAATTCTTTGCTCACAGGTATTGCAAGTGCTCCGACAGAACACGGAGAATTGGCAAAGCAATTGCTTGAACAACAAAGAGCTTCAACATGCGTACATGATGCTGCTGCTAGATGGGGATTCTCTTGAAACGCAGAGTTTTCGTTCCCGTTAATTACTGTGACAAGCAAAATAGCCCTCTTCAATCAGTGTCCATGGAAAACCATGGATACATCTTTGTTCAAATGGGTTTTAAAAAATAAACTCTCAAAATAAACACTTAAGGCAAAGCTAGCCTCATCAAAGTATCTAAGGTATGTCATTACTGTTAAACTTATATCAAACTTTCTTTATACTTAATTCTAAACAGATTAATAAAATATATTAATTCCATGAAGAGTCTTACACAGAAAACGTCCTACAAAAGAAAAGGAAAATCTGCCATGCATTATTTTCTCTATCATTTAGAGTGTGTTTAATTGATTGTAATCTAGGCTGCAATTTTAGCCAAAGCAGCAATAAATATATCTGAATATACATTACATTCACCTAGCATTTATTTGTTAAGCTGGTTAAACACAACTGTAAAAATCCAAGCATTTACCTTGCTGTGATTAGAGGCAGCAGACGCCCTAGAAGGTGAGGCTCGGTGATGTGTCTATGCGCAGTCGAAGAAGCCCGTGGAGGATTAGGGTGTGTTAAGTCTCTCTCGGACAGGTGCACAAACACTTCCCCCTTTTAGGTGCTACCTGCTCTTTACTGGACGTTTATTACAAGTCAATGCAATTTCACAAAGCACCTGCATGCAATAAAAACCTATTACATGTGTGAGGCCTTAAGGAAATTAACGGTTCCTCCCTAGGGATGCATATTTTGTTAAGATGTTTATTACAGATGAAGTGGTCCTGGGGTAAAACATTAACAAGTTGTAGAGTGATAAAAGGAATTTTATCATTTCTCAGTGACATAAATAGGAAGAAACCTTTAACTAAATCTATAAAATTCCTGTTTCCTAATGAATTTGCTTTAACTATTTATTAACTGGATGAACTTGTTCAGGCCATGATTTGTTTTTCTTCCTCACCCCCTGCCTGCCCAACCCCAAGCAGAAGCAGTCCAGGGTATTGTCTGTTAACTGATGTGAGCTCTGGTACCCAGAAAAGAAACTTTATCTCAGTATCAGGTTTTTTTAAAAAAATCATTAATTTTCCCTTGTGAGTTTAAGGCAGAGCCATAAAACTCAGCTCACTCTTGTAATACTGACTTTAGAATTAAATACAACCTTAAAATTCTGTGTTATTATAATAATGCTAACTCATACCACTTAAATTACATGTTTTATTTTAGGGTCCAGTCCAGCAATTTATTGTTGGTTACCATTACAAATGCAAATTCTTTTTTTAACACCATATTAACCAAGTTTGCTGTGCACCATTATTAGAGATGAAAGCATGGAATACTGGCTTTGGACTAAGAATGCTCAATCTAATTGAATTATATGAATGTAGTTAAATGTCTACTTCAGAAAGGCTATATTCACTTTCAAGATTAGTTACTCCAAGAGTTAATGGGCTATTTAAACAACATAGTCCAAGAGCCAAACACAGGTGGGCTGTGTTAATAACTTTATTTAAACCGTTTTTTCCCCTTTTGAGAGGCACAAGCCATCCATTAATGCATTCATTAGAGTTTATGGCATAGTTCTGCTTTTCTCCTAATGACACTATCCAGACTCAAACTTGCTCAGCTAATTTAGCCCAGCTGCCCTTTGCCTCTCAGCAACAGGTCTCTTGTTCTTTGGTCATACATGCTGAAGTGTCATGATGATTAGTTTTTGGTCATTGCTGCTCTTTGCAATATTGTTTTGTGTATCCTCTGCATCAGAACTTACTTTTCCTTCAGATGTTTTTGCTGAAAAGTTTGCACGAAGCAGCCATTGGAAAGGGCATGGCAGAACAGAGGCATCACCATGCTCACTGCAGCCCTTGCATTCCAACGTGATTGAACATAGTGGTTTATTACTTTACTCTGACCAAACAAGCTCGCAGGTTTTAATACCCAGCTCTGCTGAAGGTATTTGTGGCAGTTCCTCGCAACTGCGGCATCTAAGCTTTGCCTTGACTTTTCAGTTTTAAATCCGATCCAAAAATGCCTTTACTGATGTCATTACAGTTGTAAAATATATAACTGAGGACAGAAGTGCCTGTTTCTTCTAGTAGCTACAATGGAGGTAACCTGTATGTGTTTAGTAATGAATTCCCCAGGTACTAATGAACATCGCAATGAATAAGAATGACCAATGTGTCACTTGGATATTAACAGCCAGGCTGAATTAGACTCTGTACTGTCAGCTGCTGACATTTGCAGGGTTTATTTTGGAATGTTTTATCAGTTTGGGTTTGCATGTCTGATGTTCCTGGGAGTTCTGTGTTAGCTGTTGGCTTCCAGTCTGAAATACCACCTCTGCCTTGTACAGTGAAAGTTGTCTTTACCATTATGAGATACTGGATTGGACCCAGTCCTGCTCAGGGAGGATCACAGTGCCACTGAACTCAAAGGACCACAGGGATGAGTGTTCATAGATGCTTACTAACAGATGTATTTGCAGGGAATAATGGCTTATTCCTGTACCTAGAGATAAGGAACATAAGTGGCAGTACAGTATGCTGCAGATATAATGTTTCTACTTTCTCCTATATCAACTGTATGAATAATTTCTGATTCCCACTGCAGAATCTCTACACTTGCAAACCACAGTGGTAAGGCATTTCATTTTAATCTGTAAAGTGGCATGTGTGCTTCTGACACCATATAATTATGTATGTTGCCTATTAGACGGCTTTATGCAGTACCTGGTCCTGAGTGCTGCTGCTGGGTGGGTTCTGCCTGGGCACTGCTGCACTTGGCAGGTTCAGCCTGGTACCTGCAGCTGGGGCTGTGTGGGCTGGAACGGGCTGGAGGTGAATTCTGGCTGGATAGCTATCTTGTTAGCCCACCGCCTGAGAGACATTAAGCTTTCTCAATGTCCATCTGACCTTGTGTATCATTGCCCTGTGCCACAGGCAGCACACGGCTCCTTCCCAAAGCAGAAGTGCTCTTTGGCTATGCAGTAGTCTCCCAAGAGACCTTGGTGACGCTGTGCCAGGCTGGGAGCTGGGTTGGGCAGGGCTTCACAGGATGGCAGCCACCCAAAGGAGAGAGTGTGAACTGGACTGGTGCCCCAAACTGTCCCAGCGCACAGACAGCACCGGGACATGTGCAAGGTGTTGTCTAGCACCAATGTGCGAGGGAAGGATGCTAACATTTGTGCTTTGGTGGATGAGGAGAGGAGACTTTGTTTGTATTTGACTTAGTTCATGATAACTGAAGCTAAAGGCCAGTGTGGAAGAGCAAAGACCAGAGGAACATGTGCCAGGCAGGTCCCTTAGAGTCCTCTGTTTAGTGCTCGCTAACATCTGTCCATCTGTTGTTGCACTAAATAGCTCTTCTGAGATAGATGAGTCAGTGCCTGAATGCCAAGCATCTCCTGCCGTGAGTAAGTTTAAATGCCTGGTGCGAGGATGCCTGCACACAGCAGGGGAGGGCAGAAAATGTGGCATCAAAGAATACTGTGAACCTGAAGAGCTGTATGCTGGTGCTTCCATCTGCATCCACCCATTTCCAGGAAGCCTCATGCCCAGGGGTCGAGGTCTTGCCAGCTGTGCTAAATGCAAAATAAGTGGCAGGGTATTTTATTTTTCTTATTTCTTTGTCCATCCCAAGAGAGAAATATTTTCACTTTGGTGAGAGATCTGGGGCCAAGACCCTGCAGTGAGTCAGGGTGCTGAGGCAGATAAGTAATCCAGCATGACATGCTTCCCAGGAAGAGCTGCTCGGGTGCTGGCTCCATAGCCCAGCAGTCTGTGAGCTGGATGTGGCAGCTGGTGCTACTGCGTGGCAAAGCAGAGCAGACCTCCCTCGCTCGCAGGGTTGTTTCTGCTCTGTGCTGCTGGCAGAGTGTGAGCTCCTGCACAGGGCATCCGTCTGTACTGACCCCAGCGGGCCAGGACCCCCGCGCTGCTTGGTGCATTGATGGACCTCCTGCATCCAGCCAGTTACCCAGCACTGACCACAGCTCAGCCATCGTGGAACCAGTGAGAGCCTAAAGCCCTCCTATAAATTGTGTGCTGATTCCTAACGTGATACAGAGTGATGCTCTGCGTGGTAACACACACCTTGCAGTTCATCAGAGGGTTTCTTCTGAGGCTGCGAAAGCAATAAAGGGAGGAGAGAGGCGAGATTTGAACATGCATAAATCTTTCTACGTGCTGCTCATATATCACAACCTGTAAACCTGCTAGGGAAGGAAACTTACCTTAAGCGCAAATGAATTGAACATTTTCCATGCATCCTTCTTTTGGGTGGTCTTAGTTTTGCCTTTGATTTACCATGATTTTACTTTTTATTCTGGAGAATTATTTCGTGCTGCTCGTAACTCACTCACAATCCCTTTTCATCCCCTGCCCTGGGGCTCCGTCTGCCTGCGCCAGCGGCAGGTGTGCCAAGGGAAAGGTTTGGGTGAAGAAACGGCAACTTTAGTTCCTAGACGAAGACGAACTAAAGGCAGGGGCCGAAGTCTTCCTGCTGCGCTTCTATCGTCAATTTCCGCCGGTGATGCAGCCGTGGGGGGGTGTCCGTGGGGGACCCGCCGCCCGCGCCCACCCCGTCCCCACGGCCGGGGAGCGGTGCCCCGCTCCAGGGCAGCGCGGGGCGCGGGCGCGGCGCCGGCTCCGGGGAGGCTGGTGCCCTCCTCTGCCGCGGCCCCCACGCGTGTCCCGGGCCCCGCGCGGGGCTGCCTCGCAGCGGCCGCTAGGTGTCAGGGCCGGGACGGCGGAGGGGCGCCGGGGGGGCGGGACGCGGCAGCCGCCCCGCCCCGGGAGGCGGGGCCGCTCCGGGGGGCTGCGGGCGGGTCAGCGCCGGCCCGGGGCCCCGCCCAGCGCCACGGGGCCGCGGTGGGGGGGGGGCTCTGGCGGGGCCGAGCGCGGGGGTCAGCCTGGTCCCGCCGCCGCTGGGGCGCGCAGGGAGCCGCTCCTCGGGCCCCCCGCTGCGAACCCGGGAGAGAGAAGGCCCCTGGCGCGTGGGCGCCGCGGCCCCCGGCCGCCTGCGGCTGCTCGGTCAGGGCCGTGCGGGGGCGCGGCCCGGCCCTGAGGGCGCTCTGGGGCGAAGCGCCCTCCCGCGCAGCCCGGCCCGCCGCGGAGCGCGGGGCCGCGGGCTCCTGCCGGCGCCGTGGGCACCTGCCGGCGCGGGCGCCTGGTGGGGCGCGGCTGCAGCCGGCCGGGGGCGCCCTGCGGGAGCGCGCCCCGCGCGGGGCGGGAGGCCCCGCCGTAGCTGCCGCGACAGGCTGCGGTGGTGACTGCGGAGCGCCCCGGCCCCGGCGAGAGCGGTCCCCGGGGATCTGGCACCCACGGGTCCTTCCACAACGTGCTCTCCGTGATTTCTGCTAGGCAGGAGGTCGGAGATGTTTCCCCCTTTCAGTACGTCGGTGTGAACTGCTTTATTACTGCAAGGAGCTTGTCTGGCACGGGGAACAGAGACGTGTTGCTGATGCTGCTGTGATGCAAACCATCTGAAAGCAATTGCAGCACAAGTCGGGTTTTGTCACCCTGCCCGGTTAATGAGTTTCTCCATGTGCTGGGATCCCTATTTCTAGCACTGAGAGAGAGACTATAACTTAGCTCCCTTTCAAAACTGCTGTGAGTTGTGCCAGGAGGGATGGCTGTCAGCTGGAGGATACAGGTGAGAAGTTACCAAGCCATAGTGGTCAAGCCCTTAGCGACAGCCCAAGCAGTTGCTTCTAAAGCTGCCTTTACAATAGCAGCGCAAGTACTCTTCAAAATCAAAAATTACTTTAGAATTAGCACCAGGGACAGACGTTCAGCTTGAATCATTGCTTCATCATGCAGCTCTCCCTGCAGCTGGAGAGGGCAAACAAATGTCCTGCGTGACCCGCTAGCTGGGACGGCCTTTCCAAGCTGTCTGTCTTCCATTGCACTGGGCTGTCAGAGCGTCCCTCCTTCTTGCCAGCCACGTCTGTCCTGCAAAGTTTAACTGTAGTCCATTGTAACACTTGCAGAATGAACTCCAGCAGGTCAGAGAGAGAACTGAAAAATAAACCGTGTGGCAGGGTTGCTTGCTTTCTTCAGCTGCGAGGCAGCGTGATGTGGAACAGAGGCAGTTGGCACTGGAGGGTCTGTTCCTCGCTAAATTCTGTTTGTAAATGTTTGTTATCCCCAGATCAAAGACTGTATGAGGTCAAAACATTCTTATTTATGGTTACCATCGTGCTATTTTAATATTTACTGGCACAGCTGAATGCACGTGCTGGAGTGCTCGATGGTAGGAGGGAAGCCGCTGCCAGCAGACAGCACCTCTCTGCGGTTCGGTGCCTGCCCGGTGCTCGGGCTTGCTGCTGGAGAAGGGGAGGGAACAAAGACAGCATGAGACTTGGTAGATTCACAAATGGATTTGTGCCTTTTTTTAAATGTTTATGAATGAAATTCAGTGCTGCGCTTTGCTAGGCATTCTGCAGACAGTCATGTCCTCATGTTAATCAATATTCCTGAGGTCAGACATACTGTCTGGTATGCTTGCCTGGCACTGGGCCTGCCTGCTCCCCTTTGATCGCATGGCTGCTCTACTGCCTGTTGGCTTCCAGGAGGGAACAGGCAAGTTCTCCAGTGCAGGACACCATCATTCAGTGACTCTCAGTCTGACGAGGTTCCCAGCAGTGAGAAATGAGCAGCCAGGCAAGGTCACCTTAAAAGCACTTGTTTGCTGTCCTGCTGGAAGTTACCTGTTTCCTGAGCCTCTTGCTTACAGCCGGGTACCACTCTTCCCACAGCAAGAAGAGGAGGGCTTTGGGGATGCCCTGACCACAGAGGTCAGTGGTAGCAAGGTGGTGTAGGAGGCAGCAAGGGAGTGGCAACCCCAAGGAAAAGAGCAAGGTAGCTGAATGAGCGTGATGCATTTCATGTCACTTCGTCTCCTCTGCAGAGCCTCTATCTTATTAACCTTGTGCCTAAACCAACTGCATTCTCCATGCAGCTTTTCAGAGCAGCAAGCCACATCCCTTTTTGTGCCAGATGCCTCAGTCTTCACCGCAAAGTAGTGAGGAACGTCGCACTCTGAAGGGTGGAGGTGAAATCATGGAAGCCCCTGTGAAGTGAATCCAAGCAGCAGAGCAGAGGAACAATATTAAGGCATTAAATAAGTGCACTCTGTCCCGCTGCAGCCAGGAGCACAGAATCAAGCACTCGGGGTGGTGGATCTGCTCCAGTTTTAGCCCAGCAAATGCAGAGACGTGCCAGCTGCTGGTACAGCTGCATTGTACGGGGCTGCACCGGAGCTCGCCCCAGCAGGGCGCGGGACAGGGAGCAGCAGGCAGGACTGGGCTTCTCATGCTTGTGGGCATTTATCTCAGCAGCACATGTAAAGACAACTTGCAGAGTACTGCAGGAGTCCAAGGAGTCCTGTGGCAGCACTGTTGGAGGAAAAAGCATTGAATGACAATTATAGATGATTATTTTTTGTAGCCTCTGTGCAAGAATTGCATGTTGCAGGCTGTGAGTATCATTATGAGGGATTACCAGTAATCCCTTTCCCTTTTTCATGGCTTCTTCCTTTGATGACTTTTGGCAGGCTTTTTTATGTAGGCACGTGAGTTCCCTATGTTTTCTGCAATACTCTAATGATTAATTAACACTGTCAGCAGCTTTGAATGTGAAATCTCACTCTGCAGAAAGGGGAGTTGGGTCCAACAGGCACCTACAATATATCTGGATGATTTGGAGCAGGATGTTGAAATTGTAACATCTTGTGACCCTAACGCTTTCATCTGCAGTAGCAGTGAAAGAGTTAATGCATTAGTTAAAAAGACTTTTAGCATGGGTCTGAACTGAGGCTGACAATCCATTATTCATAACTCCTCAGAAACCTGTAGCCTAATTCTTTTCTTTCTTTTGTGATTTACAGAATATTACAACAACTGTAAGCACTTTGCAGTTGGATTTTTATTGCGTACTCCAGAGTGAAGAATTATGATTCGGGATTCACGATGAGCAAATGTGTTCTGGTGTTTGTACATCCTTTTCATCTTCTCTGCCCCCATCTATAGCTCGCCCCTGCTCAGAGCAGGGAATTTCTGCTGCCTGCAGGAGTGAGCACTGCCGAAGCAGCTTTGCCGTCGCGCTTGAGAGGTGAAACACCGCAGGCCCATCTACCCAGAGCAAGCCAGCTCTGGGCACGGATGAAAGCTCCTTGCACATCCCAGCAAGCAGGTGGGTGGGCTTGCAGGACCTCTCCGCAGTGCTGGGATGAAGGGGAAGCGCTACAGTGGGTCCTGCACGGGGGTTTTCACGGTTGTGCCCGTTTTGCCCTTGCACTGGACCCTGAATGCCAGATCGGCCCCGAGCAGTGGTGGATGCGAGCCTCGAGTGTGGCTGCCGCTTGAGTTGTTGGAGGTAAAAGTCCTGTTCTCACCAAGGCACAGGCCATTGGGAGGAACAAATTTTGGCACTGGCTGGAGACCAAAAAGCTCCCTCTCCGGCAGCAGCCTGCAATGGGGTGTGCCGCCAGCGTTCTGCCCCGTGCTGGTGTCTGACAGAGCAGCTGCTCACTTCTGCTCTGATCAGCTCCTTGAAGAAAATAACTGGCAAGAAAGTTACTGCAGTTGCAGTTCAGAGACACCTCCCTCCAAGGCGGTTTGCAGGCACATTTGAGGACTGCTGTGGCAAACATGTAGTTAAGGGGTGGTCCATCATCCAAAAAGCATTTGGGTGCCTTTGCTGCAGCTCTCCTTGGCTCTGGAAGGACAACTGCAACAAGAGATAATTTTTCATTACGGACAAGAGAATTATGAGGTACAAACGAGTGTGCACAAGAAGATTAATAAATTACTTGGGATTAGCTTCAGTGATGGGTAGATCTGCAGTGTGCAGCGTTAGCCTGGCAGGACAGACAGGATCCTGCGCAGTGTTTGTCACAGATCAGAAACACTAGCCCTTTGACAGATGCCACGTAGATCTTCATTTCCAAATTCACCCATCTGAGAAACATCTGTGTGCTTAGGCTGGCAAATCTCAAGGAGTGCTCTGCCAAGCAGTTCGCTTCCGCTTTTATAGCTCTGTAATCCCCGCTTGGGACTCCTCCTCTGAGAAGAGCAGAAGTATGTGCAGCTCTTCAGGAAAACTGCGTAGGTCCAGGAGAAGTCTGCGAGGAAAAGATTCATGGCATGATCAAAAAGCACCCAGGCCTTTTACAGACAGGGCTCAATAGGTGCTTTAAACAGTTATAAATAACAGCAAGGAGGAGGGGAACAGATTAAAGAGCCAAGTGCTGAGGTCTGCGCTGCACTGGACTGGGCACAGCCACGATGTTTGCTCACTGCTCTTGCACAGCGAGATGGCCCTGATGTCTCCGCAGGGTCGTGCACATGCAGAAGCATCACTTGGCACCGGAGGATGATGTGGGCTGTGTAGCTGTCCCTGTTCGTCACTCCAAATCACAGAGGGCTTCAGGGCTCGGCTTAGGAATCTGATGTTCAGAGACTGCAGGATTTTCCCTGGAAACGCACCATGAAGTGAGATCCCTTTGCTGATCCTGGCTATGACACAACTGCTTTGTAAACAGAGCTGTTAGTAAGTGTCTGGCCCCTGGGTTGTTAGCCTGGCCTGCTAAAGTAAACACTCATGAGAAGTACTGAAACCATGGGGAGCTCTGTCTTATGCGTGTTAAATCCTGATTCCAGTGAACCCAGTTTGCTCAGCCCAGTTTGTGACATCCCAAGGCAGAACATCTCACTGTCAAGACCTTTGGAGCTCTGAGGCTCTGCTGGTGGGATACACATGCCTATAGCCCCCTATGCCATCATTTGCACTGTTTGCAAATTGCTGGTTTATTATTTTAGGGAGAAATGTCCCTGCTGCTTTTGCTGATAAGTGGAGGAAAGGTAAGGGATGGGAGAAAATGTGAGCAGAGAAACAGTGTGGGAAAGTGACACTCACTCACTATGCAGCTTTAGTCTGTTCAGGATATCCTTGAGGAAGCTCCATGTGGATACAGCACAGATGCCTCTCTCATTGGTCTTGTACCAGTTTGTTTTCCTCAGCAATATTTATGCTGCTGAGAGGTTAGACTTGGGCCCCCTCCTGCCGGCAGGACAACCATACAGATATGCTCTCAAAAATGTCACAGGGGCATTAAGTGTCTAACGCTGCTTTGCTCTTAATCCATTTCTATTTTGTTTCTTCCCTACGTGCTTTCCCTTTGCCATTAAAGTGCACCAAGGAACCTGTTCCAGCTTTATACAGCTTCCCTCTGCATATGATCCTGGCCTGCCAGGCAGACCTGCTAGCTGAAATCTGGTTTTCCCTGCAGCTTGGCAGAGCACAGCGTTCTCGCCAGGGAGCATGCACCTCAACAGCGCTGGGAGCCACTAGCCTGTCTCCGAGCCGGGCTTCTCACATTGGGAGTGAATGCACACACATCCCGGCAAGCTCTGCTGCTGCAGCGCTTGCTGCCTGCAGAGTCTGGGACAGCAATGCAGGGCGTTAAATTCTTTCTGGCTGTGCCCAGTCTCAATGATACCGTAAATGATTCAAAAAGCTAAAAGCACAGTGAGTGCCACCACAGGGCAGCCAGCAGCATTCAGGGAAAGCCAGGAGTGGTGGCAGGAGGCTTTGTCCCAGCCACATGTGCTGGGAGCAACCTTGTGCCCTTGCAGGGGGAAGATATGTAAATGGAGGGAGGGCTTGCTCCTCCATAGCTCAAGCTGTGAGAAAAGCACAGAGACAGTAAAGAAACACGATGGAAAGGAAGAGGCGGGCCATAGCCAGATAGACTGAGCTGAGCTGCCTCCTGACTGTTCTGGTAAAGGCATTCTCTGTGCAGGAGGGATTTGGAGATCTTGGCAGCTGTTTCATTAACACTAGAAGCACCCATCTGTGGAGGTGCTTGCAGTCCTTACTGATGCGAGGGGTTAGGAGAGAACAGCTGTCTCTGCACGCAGCTGGGTGTGGCATGAAGAAGTATACCCCTCTGTACAGCCTGCGCCTGCTGCGCTTTTCATGCAAAACCCCACTTCTGGGCAGAAAGGCACCTGATGGGCTGATAAATCCTTTGCTAGAAACTTGCTTGTGTCAAAGTTGCAGGCAAGCGATGGGAGCAAGGCCATGGGAGTTGCAGCCCGCAAGGCTCTGCGGGAGGGAGGCAGCAGCACAGACTGCTCAGTAATGCAGGGTTTGCACAGCAGTCCCCAGCAGACCTAGTGGGGACTGCTGTAGAACCTGTTGTGAGCTTTGCAGTGAGCTGCTTTGCTGGGAAAGACTGGTCTAGATCCATGCTCCAGCCATTAGCACCAAGGCAGTGACCTGCCTGCTGCAGGGCTGCTTAATGGGGGAGAGGAGGGCAGCTGGGTGTGGAGGGGACAGGGCTCCTTTTTCCAAGGCAGGGGTGATTCCCTGTGTGTCCATCCTCATGTATAATGAAATGTAGTTGCACAAACAGAGGGAGAACTGAACCCACAAGACAAGCACTGAGTTAGCCTCAAGTTTCCATTGGTGATTTTTGTTGAAGGGTGATTATGCAGCTCTGCAGGATGCACAAATGAAGACAAACATGTCAGCAGAACACCTAACGGCAGCCTAGGCGTGTGTAAGCAAACTGTGTGGGCATGAAGGGCACAAGTGGGAGATGAAGGCTTCACCATGCTTGCCTTGGAAAACCACAGGCACATTTTCCACGCTGCCTCTAATTTTGGGAGTCCAAAAGATCTTGGACCCTAATTCCCAATGACGGTAGCAGCACCGCAGCCATTGTGCAAGAGGGCCGAGACAGCTGTTGGACTGGGGGAGATTGCTGTTTCCGAGGAGCAAGGGCAGCTCTCGACATCCACCTCTCTCCTGCAGCAGTGGGTCTCCGGCTCTTGGAGCGCACGCTGACTCTGTGCCTACCCAGTTCCCGCGGCGCAGCCCCAGGAGCTGCAGGGATGGTGCTGGTGTTCAGGGCGCGGGCCTGTGGGGAAGAGGTGTGAGTGAAGGTGGGGGTATTGCGCGCCTCTAAAGCAGGTCTGTGATCATTCCCTGTGTCCCTGCTTCTCTCCCTCCCCTTTGCAGCCTGTGGGTGAATTCCTTCAATACCACCTCTCTTCCCGTGTCTTTTTGCATGTGTGCCTCCACCCCTTTTGGTGTCACTGGCTCCTGTGCTAGTTATAAAACAAGGCCCATTTCCCCAGGGGATTTTGAATTTGGAGCAATTCTGGGAAGTCTTTGGATTTTCCATACACAAGCTGCAGCAGTCACTAGGGGGTTTTTTGTGCTTTTTTTGTTTTATTTTGAGAGAAACCTTTGGAGAAGTATTAATAGCCTAGGGGCTGCCCCAATTTTTTCCATTTGTGCAGGCAAAAGAATATTGATAGGGAGGGGCAGAGACACCCACAGCACCCTCAGGGCTAAAGATCTTTCATAGGAAATTGTTGTTTTCAAGCAGATGAAAGCAGATCCCTTTCATTTTTTGTAAGTGCATGCAAGGAAAAAAGTGCTGTTCAGGTGTGCTGATATTCCTTGGATTCAGGCTCTGTCTTGGTGGAGCTTGCTCTCAACTAGTCTAAAAATGAAATGTTAAAGAATAGCAGAAGCGTTTTGTTTTTAAAAATGTATCCCCTGAAAATGGGTCCCAACAGGTTGATGGCACAGCAAGGTGTTCAGCTGTCCCGGCAGGGAGAGGCGAGGACACAGCGGTGGGCTATGGTGGGGTCCGGCACCTCTGACAGAGTGGTCTGCGTGGCTCTGGTTTGCCCGATGCTGCCGCGGTGCAGCTGGCTGGGGTTGCGGCCCCTCGCCCACCCTCCTGCTCCGGCAGCCTTTGGCCTGGGCTGCTTTGCCACGGCACTGGGGAAACCTCACCTAATCTCACCTAATCCCCTGCCCACATCTGTGCATCTACTGTATGTTCTTTTTTTTCCCCTCCTGCCAACAAGGAAGGCAGTGTGTTTTCTTAACATTTGAGGGCATGATTTATAAACAACCATTAATGCGCCTTTTAACCTCTTTTTTCATTGTTTAAATTTCAAATTTTTTGGATGCAAACTCCTTAAATCAGTTCAATATGCTCTGAAGGGCTTTGCTAGAATTCAAGTTGAATTGCTTCCAAATGGAAACACTTACGACACAAAAAAAAGCACGTCAGTGATTTTAATTGACTCTCCACTGG
Source organism: Gavia stellata (assembly GCF_030936135.1). Classification (NCBI taxonomy): domain Eukaryota; kingdom Metazoa; phylum Chordata; class Aves; order Gaviiformes; family Gaviidae; genus Gavia; species Gavia stellata. Next base: position 13,336,907 of record NC_082617.1, read on the forward strand.
GCATGTACTCTTAAATAATTGAAGTGTTTCCAATACTTATAGATGCCTCGATTTGGCAGTGATTTGGGTATAGGCATAAATAAAGGCAGAATGTAGAAGTATTATACCTAGGGCTTCACAAGGGATTCACTGTGGATTTAATTGGGATTCCTGTAAAGCTATGCAGAACTTTGTCAATGAAACTGGAAACCAGGTGAGCTCTTGGTGAACCTGTGTGAGTTTTGGTATGACCTGAGTGGGTTTGAGGTTTTGGGTGGAAATCAGGCAAAATTCACTGATTTCACCTGATCCTTCTTTCCAATTTGGGGCTTTATTTTTAGCTTAATACACAAAACCAAATCTGAGGGTTCTGGATTTCCCCATTTGGGGGCCTTTTTGAATGAGGCAGATTGAAAACCGGTCATTTGAGGATTGGGCTATTCCTCCCTGTGATGTTCTCTGCTGCCTCGAGCTGCCCCAGGATTGGCTTCTGCACTAAGTCACAACAGGCTGGTGATGTGTTTCTTCGCTGTCATGTGCCAGCTCATTGCAAACTTGAGCTCTGGTTGTAAGCAAGAAAAAAGTCATCAAGAGAACAGAAAATTCACACCTAAACACCGTAAAACTGCAAGATTTGCTCTCATGAAGTTTTACTGAAGTGAATTCCTCTTAATCCATCTAGTATAAAATTTCATAGGTCTGATTTTTTTGCAGTTGCAATACTACTGGAATAAGAGAGACAAGGTATCTTGTACAAAAGCTGCTTTCTTGTGCAATAAAGGTGCCCATCTAGCACTGTCTCAGCAGGATAGGTGCCTGCCCTCCTTGTCTGGGCTGGCCGTGCTGCTGCCCCTTCCCTCTCCTTTCTGCAGAGGCACCTTCCCCTGCACCCCTCACAGAAGGACCCTTCCCCAGAGCATGGAGGATCTGCTGCCGCCCCTGCCCTGCACCCTGCCCCGGTGTTGGTGGCGTGCCCTCCCCACATGCATGCAGCTCAGCTGTGCCCGTGGAGAGCTGGAGGGTGTCCGGGATGGGGAGGTGATCGCCCTGCTGCCGGAGCAGGATGGGGTGCACCGGCGGAGGCTTTTGGGGGGTGGATGGCTCCCCTGCCCCACTCGGGGCAGCTCGTTGCTCCAGGGCACAAGAGGAAAGGGCAGACCCCATGCACCGGCAGGGAAACACCCAGCAAGGGCTTTGTGTGCCCGCTCCCTACTTCTACATCAGCTTTTCTCCCTCTTTCCATCTGGTGACGTTGACAGGCGTGGGATTGTAATCCACTGCCGAGGACTCGAAGGACCACACTGGTGCATGTAGAGGGTAGCAGGGCCCAGAGACCGCTCAGTTTGTAGGCTCCCAGACAGGAGAGGATGCTTAATAGCAGAGGATGCTCTGCGCTTAGAATAAAACCATTTCAGATGATTGTTCAGCCAAAAACTCCCATCTAACCATTTGCTGTAACAAAGAAAGTTGTTTTTTTTAAGAGCATCATGTTACATTCAAGTAATTTTGTGTAGAAATATAAATTTTGTCATAGGCATTTATTACTATAAAATTTCTATTAAGAATTAATCTCTTTAAAATAAGTAGAAAAACTTTATTTTTCCACTGTATTTTTACTTGTTTTCTTCTTTTTGAATTCTTAGTAGGGGAAGAGAAACTTAGAAAAAAGAAGTGGAAGGAGGACTGTCTCAATCTTTTCCTTTTTCCCTGAGGAGAACTGGGGGGGGGGGGGGGGGGGGGGAATAATTTTTCTGTTGTTTGCTTGCTTTTAAAAATTACAGAAATAGCAGCTACTCTTGCATCTATTTTCTCTTACTTAAGGCTATTTCACTAGAGTGGAAAGGGAGAACTGTAAAAGTGGGACTGGATGCATGAAAATGCAAACCATAAATGACTGCAGCATTTTAAGCAATGCTAGTTGTTTATTTCACTTACCGTAATGTTTTGTTAAAATCTGAACATCTTCTTTCAGTAACTTTAACATAAGGGTACAATGTTTCAAAAACAAAGGGAAAAAAAACAAACGAACTAGTAAACCAAAGTTTCAACAACTTCTACCTGGCACACAGTTAGGAGACCGAATACACCGAACACGCTGAAATAAAGCGTTCATCTTTAGTAATAAGAATAATTAAGTTTTTCTGCAGGTAACCAAAGACAGTGCAAACACTGCCTTCTGTGGAGGTTTTAAGTCCGGATGAGGCACAGCTTCGCCTTAATGCAAGCATTACTTATCCAGATCAATGCAGAAATCAGCAACAGCGAAAGCTCAAGCTAGATTGTCCAAATTATCTTTTCTGAGGGTGCAACATATGAAAATGTAGAGGCTGAGTGTTTTTTCTTTTCTCTTCTGCACACTAAAAATTCCTGTGTCAGATTTTAACGTATGAAACTTCATAGACTTAGCATCATTGTTCGTGTTTGATCCCCAACAGCAATAGTATCAAAAAATCCGCTTTCTTATAAGACAGGGTGGTTTCTAATGTTCCTTCTCTCTCGGCTTACAGAAGCTGCCCTGCTGCCGTCGGGCTGCGGTGTGGCCCCGCTCGGGGTGGGAGGGAAGGAGAAAAGGTCGGTTTTCAGCTGCGCGTCCGAGCCCAGCAGCACCGGGCGGCGGAGCGGGGCTGGGGCTGGCGGGAGCGTCCGGCCTTGCACAAGGGCAGCTACCAGAGCAAGTACTCAAACCTGCGCTTTCCTGGGAGCTTAAGCATTTCAGTTACATACCAGCAGGATGTGAAATGCGTCTCGCTTTTTTTCTGCTCGTGTTTATTAGATATTCCTCTGACCTTTCTTATTTTCCCCGAAGAAGGAAGCTGCGGTTTCATAGTACAAACACTGTGAGCACGCTAAAGAAATGCCAAAAACATTCAAAACACATGTATGATCCTGTGTTGGTTTAGGCTCAGTTTGAAACGTATCAGGATGCTGCTCAGGGCAGTACCTGGGTCTGCGTGTAATCTTCCTGAGCTTTGCTCCTGCGCGCTAAGTTGAATGAAAACCTGCTGAAGGCCTCGTGTTGCGAGGCTGGGCAGATGGGCTCGTGGCCAGGGCGACACACCCCCTTGGGTTTCTCCTCTCGAAGCCCGGCTCCTGGCTGCTGTCAGGGCCAGCCGCTGTCCGTCTCGGGCACAGGGCAGTCGCTGCGCTTCCTCACCTTGGCGGGTGTTGCGGTGCGCGGTATTGGGGTTCGTTAGCTGCAGGCAGGCCCTGCCATGGCGTGCCCAGGGTGACGGGTGAGGCCTGGCTGCCAATCCCAGCGCTGGGTCTGTCCTCGGGGGCCACCCTCTTCCCCCTCTGCACCGTAATGGCACCTATGGCATGGGGCAACCCTGTGGGCATCCTGGCTTTCGTTTTTCACTCCATTTTTGCTCGTTCGTCAGCACTGGAGACAGGCACTGGCCAACCCGGCCAACCCCAGCTGCAGGTGCCGGAGTTTGCCCACATTCTGTGATAATTGCTATGTTCATGATGCCTCATTTACTGCTATCGTGAGAGCAGCTAGAGCTCTTTGATCAGAGTGCGGGCACCCAGTGTGATTGAGTAAAACTGAGGGGGAAAAAGGGGCCAAGTTCCCGCACCCCAGGCCAGGCAGCAAAGAGGGCTCTCCCGGGGCGCAGCCCCTGCTTCGAGGTTGGCAAGGCAGTGAGTGGCCAAGCCACCGGACTGCTGCTGCTGCGGGCGTCCCCGGCTTCTTGGGGGCTCCCAGGCCAGGGCGAGGTGCTTCCCGAGGCCATGGGACAGGCAGGACCAGCACCGGGGAGGAGCGGGCAGCGGGTCGCAGCGTACACACTGCCCACACGGCATCCCTGAGTGCAGAGTGTGAATCTGTCCCCGTGCTGAAATCAGGTGTGTGAGACCTCACGGAAAGGAATTAGCCCTTCAGGTTATACTTGACGCTGTAAAATAGCATTAAAACTACATCATGCTGCCCACTTTTTCATGGTCATAGCTAAAAGTTTTCGGTATTCACAGAGGCACTGAATTACTGATGTAAAGTAGATGATCTCTGAGGATCTGACGTATGCTTGTGCATTTAGATGAGGAAGCAAAAGCAGTCAGAACTTATTTTCAGGATTTTTAAAGTCTTAAGGTGGGAAAGTTATCCACAGAGTTAAGTAGTTAGGAAAGAAATGTTACTTTCTAGCTTCATCATGAGCAAATATAGTTCTAGGCTAGATTGCAGTTTGTTACTGACAACACTGACCATGTCAGTTTTTCCTGCGGTAAGAGTGGAAGCCCGAATCAGTATTAGAAGGAACCCAATAGAAAATTTTTTGTGTGTTATTCCTTCATTTAAAAAGGCTGCTTGTATTTTACTGTATCTGTTCCTTTGATTTTAAAAACCTCAGATGTGAAATCCAGATTCCAGGCCAAATTCTGCCTGTCTCAACTATTTAATACCGCATTTTTTCAATAGGTTTCTAGTATGGATAAAATAAGCAAAGTCTGGCTTCTAAAGCGTGTTTACTACACAAAACCATACAATCCTCAATGGCATAGTAATTTCCCTCTCATTGTATTGCAACGCATCTCACAATCTGGATTTAGCATCCCACAGCTAGACTGTGTGTTCAGATCTCAGATTCACCGATGCCATCAGAGCCCAGATGACCAGGCAGCAGAGGGATTTGGCCCACCATAACAGACTAAAACGTTTCTTTCTTGGATACAAAAGGTGTCTGTTATTTTGGCAGCACGTAATATCCATTTCTAAAGTATGTGTTGTCTGCATAATGGCATGCATACTACACTGCATGAAACAAAGGCATCCTACAGATTCTTCCATCATTCCTTGCTAGAAAGGAGATGACACTAGGCGTGCTATACCATAGCAAAACATACACATATGTATATTATCCAGCCAAAGTCCAAAACATCATCTGCTCCTGCAGCAATTAGTTCATTAAATTTCATGGCGCATTGGCACAAGTTGTTCAATCTTTTCCTGTCCGCAAACCAAACAATCAGAAAAGCATGTGGGCAGAGAAGCTCATCCCCTGGCATGCAAACTATGCATACAGGGGGAAGATGCAGAGGAAAAAGAAAAAAGCTGGAATTTCCAGTGACTGCGAGTCATGTCGCCCAGAGCACGTCTCACAGGGTGAGTGGTCTAATGAAGCGCAGAGCATGCAGCCTTGCTTTCTGGGGCTCAGATGGTAACCCCATGCTCTTACCCAAACATTGGCTGCACATCATCATCTGAGGCTACATCATCAGGGCGTCCAAGGCAGAAAAAATTGGGGGGGTTGCTCCTTTTATTTCCTGTTGTTCCCTGTGACTTTGTGCATTTCCTCTCTCCCCAGCCTCAAGGTCAGATCCTAACGAGGTCTAGGGTGGCTAAAGGGCACAGTTCAGTCAGGTTGGGGCAGCATCAACCAAACCAGTTAAAGATGCTAACCTCTCTGCAGTCTGGCAAGACAAACTGTAGACAAATAAAGACAAACTTTCTTTCAAGCCTCAGAAGGGAATCGCATTTGAAGCCTGAGAACATCCTGCAGGCGTGTGCGTGGCAGGAGGCTGTGTTTCTGCAAGCCTCCCATCCCTGCCGGAGTGACTCCCATGGTCCCGAGCTGCCCCGGGCAGGGTGGAAAGCAGCAGAGGGGCAGCCCAAGGCTTTTGCTGTCCCAGCTGCCAGTCACTTCCTTAGTGATTTGCCTGTTCCCTGTTACTGCCCGCTGTACTGAGTAGGTTTTTCCTACAACTTAATTGCCTTCATCATTCCTCCTGTGCCCTGAGCTTCAAGAACAGAGGAACAGTCTGAATTTAGCCAGGAATTAATAGATACTAAAGCATCTCTGCTCCAGCTGTTGACATGTTTCCAACCTGGAATAATTAGGAAATATCAAGCATCTTGGAAAGCAGTTGACTCCCATTAGATTTCCAGCCTGATCTCTGAGCCAAAGGAATCGGATAAGATGTGGTGGTGTTGGGGAATGCTTATACAAACCAGACTCGCCCTTCTTGCATGCTGTATACATGAATGCATTACAAGCACTGATCTTTCAGTAGACATCTCAATAAGTAGCCTCCAATGTATAAAATAATTAAATCCTCTTCATCTCCCTGTTAAATCCTTCCTGTGTTTTTCTGCGTTGTGCTACTACCTCTCTTCCTGAGCTGTCTTGCTGACACTGGTAGGATTTCTGAGTGATGACAGTCCCTCGTGCACACGCGGTAAGACTGACTGCACGCATGTGACCGTCTCCTCTGTGTCCCCGTGTCATGGTCCTTCTCTGCCTTTGCATAGGTGCTGGCTAACTCTGGGCAAGGGGCCAAGAGGTGGCAGTACGAGCTGTGACCCCTGTAATCCTTGGGTGCTGAAAGACTCCAGGACTGTGCGCTGGGTGCTGTATCTGTGCTCTGCGTGCTGTATCCATGTGCCACATCAGCCCGTGAGGCTGTGGTGGTGGCAGGAGGTTGCTAAGCTGTTGCTGAGGTCATTTGCCAGGTTTTGGATAGTGCTGGTGGCTAGTGCACACCACAGATGTGCAGCTGTAAGAAGTCCCTTGCTTGGTTCTTGTTAGGTGGTGGGACCTGTTACACAGTCTTGGTACAAGGCTGGGTACTCCAGGCAGGGTGGAGGTGGGTTACAGGTTACGGCTGAAGCACCCCGAGCTCAGGACAGTCTCCTCTTCCTTCCTCGTGTCTGTGCAGCCCAAGACGCAGAAGTGCAGAGGCAGGTTTGGTCTCTCCCCAGGTCAGCTGCAGCGTACCTGGAGGCAGCCCATCATGGTTCTCACACCTTTCAGGTCATGACAAGAAATACAAGTGTTCTGAGGTTTCTCTCTGTGTCACACATATAGAACGTTTGTGTCATGTAATTAATTGTCCCCACGGTGCAAATATGCAGGAGGAAATAAATAGTTTTAAAGGTGCATAACGTCTGGGAAGCAGGTACTGTGCTCTGATCTCTGGGGAGCAGCTTGATTTCCTGAATGCATTTTGAACCTACCACTTCTGACAGATCTCAGTGTTTCTCCAAGCCATTTGCCCATCAGTTACAGAACCCACTTCAAGCCCAAAATAAGGTTACCAATGTTTTCCAGTATTTTTTTATTAACCACCTCCACCATCTTGTAATTTAAAGCACCTGTCCATTTAGATTTTCCTTCTGACCTACTAAATAACCCTGCATGATACATACAATGAAACTAATGGCTTTTGGATGATGTTGTTGAAAACTAGCTTATGAAAAGTGAGTTGAACGAACCACACTGCAGGAAATCCTTTTCATACCCCCTGGAAAACTGAGCTGGAACACCTTTCTGGTTCAATGTATGGGGCTGAATTCTTAAACAGTTATCACTCACTTTGCACTTGAAAAATGAGGACTGTCTTGTGATTTCTCAGCATTGTTGGTGTCACTCTGCAGCCCTCTCTGTGGCATTTTGTGAGAAATGCCAGAGGCTTTGCACGCCCAGGTGTGTGGCGAAAGCAAGAGTGCTTGCCCACTACAGACAGGGCCCTGCAAAGAGACTATCTGCTGTCTTCTGTTTCACTTACTCTTATTCTTACAAAAATAGAAAGCTTTCATTTTTTTTCAAGGAGTAATGAGTAGATTTTCTTCCAGCTAGGCAAAAGCAGCTCTGTGCTTTTACTCCAATTACCACTTTAGTGTCTGTGAATCCTTAAAGCACAAGCTTGGCAAGTTCACGAGAAGGGTGCAGGCAGCACGGAGTGCCGGGTGAAATGGCATGTTGTTGTGGTGCTTGGGGTATTTTCAAAGGAGGTTTCTGGGGGCTCCTGAAGCTGGGAATGCCAGTGCAGACCATGTGCTGCATAATTACAGACCCATGCAGGAGCCTCCTCTGCAGGGGTGTGTAGAGAGCACAAGCCGGCCCGAGCGGCTGCCCAGGTGTGCTGCCTGCGCGTTGGGCAGCGCTGGCCCAGACCTGGCTCCCCATGGCAGGCAGGGGTGCCGGTGCTGACATTGGTGAGGCCTTCAGTTTCTCAAAGCGCGCTGCTGAATGGGGTGGCCGTGTCACCCTTGGCCGTGAGTGATGGGGCTTTGTAGGCTGGTCCTCTTGCGGATGTCACTGCGCAGGGGAAGAAGCCCTGGAAGCAGTCATTCCCAGGAGCAGCTGGGTATTGCTGAGAGTTACGAGTGCTAACACTGCTGCAATGGCTCCCCGGGTGCAGCATGGCCCAGAGCTGCTGCAGGGGCAAGTGGTGACAGCCTCACCGGTGACCGATTTACAGGGGCAGAATTCCCGTACAGCTACGGACAGAGGGGAAGGTCCTTGCTTTCAGAACGAGGTGTGCAAATAAACTGTTACCAACCCGGAGTGATGCAAGCTTTTCACTGCTGTCAGGCAGCTACCCTCCAGGCTCTCTTGCAGCTTCCCACAGCAGCAGCAGTCATCGGCTCTGAGCGTGCGAATCGGCAGCGTGTGCCTCCCTGGTGGGAGCTGCAGCAGGAGCTCCATCAGTTGTCGTTTGCACAGGGCTGCTCAGACACTGCAGAAAGCGCTGGCTCTTGTCAACAAGAGGCAAGTACAAGCACAAAACCGGACTTGTTTACAGAACGCTTTCTCTTCATTTTCTGTAGTTGGACATCACATTTGTAACAGAGCCATTAGAAATGCCAGAAGTGGGGTTTTTTGCAAAAGATTTTTTAAACTAATTTCATTGAGGAAAGTGTCAGTTCTGATTGGATTTCTACAATTTCCTTTAGAAAAAAGTTCCAAAACTTTTGATGTTGTTCCATTTGTATTTAAAATGTCTGTTTAATTCATAATTTAGTGCGAGGAAAAATAATGGGTTTATGCCAAAATTACCCTTCCTTCTTTTTGAATGGAAAAAAGTTTTCACTGAGTTCTAGCTGATTCTAAGTGCTATCCAGGAAGTTTGCTATAAAACAGCCCAGAATACATGAAGACTTTACAGGCAAGTCATATAGATCAGATGTAATCGGACTTTTTTATTTTATACACCTTTAGAGAAAATTTCACAGGGGGATTTTTCATGTATTCATGTTTTTCATAGGGAAAATTGGACACAGGGAGAAGTAGAGATTTTATTTCTTCCGATCCTGAGTTTTACTTGGACAGGGAACCACACTGTATGCGTTTCGTTGAGTTGGCCACACCACATTTAATTTCATTTTCGTATTTGGCCACTTGTCTTTGCCGCCAACCCCCCAGCAGCGCTGCATCGAGCGAGAGCGAGCAGGAGTGAGGGAACCCCAGTGCCTGGTCAGCGTGGGCACAATGTCTTCCCTGCCTCCCTGCACAGGTGGGCACATTCCTCAGTGGGAGGGGAAGCAGGAATCCCCACGGGGATGGGCGTTGTGCCAGATGCATGAGGGTTGGCGTGGGACAAATCCAGCACCTCGCTGGGTGCACCCACCGAGAGCAGCACTAATGGGAGCAGAGCCACACCGCAGTGGCTGTGCCCTGGCACCACACTGTCCTACCCAGGAGAGCACACTGCTCATCCCGCAGCGCCTGCTGCGAAGGGCATGGGAAAAGCTGCTGTATTAGCTCTGAGTCGTGATTTTGAGCCTTCTGCCTGCTTCTGCCAGCATGCTGAAAGATGACCTCGTGTGCATCGGCAGCAGCCCCAGGAGGAGCTATGCGTGTGGCCTCTCGCCGCTCTACCGCTCCAATGAGTTCCCAGCTAGCCAGCCTCACATTGCTTTGGGAGTCAGGGGATGCTAGTGCCTGATTTGTCTGTCAAGTCTGTCCCATGGACTTGCAGAGACAGCGGCTGGGTAACGTATGTCCGCTGCCCGCAAATGAGCCCTGTAATAATTTTGTCCGTGCGGGTACCAGATAGCATCCGTTATCCCTGGATTAGCCCTCCACAAGCTCAGGGACGGTCCCTGGCAGAGCATCAGAGCCTAATGCCACTAGAAGGGCTGTGACAGCTGGGACGGAAAGATTACCAGTCATTTGAGATGAGGGAGGCCCTGGAGTCTGGGGTTGGGTTATATATTTAGAAGCTATTCTTAGTAACAGTGTAGGATAACGCTATCCACAGTTAGTTACAGATTGAGGTTATGTGGTGCTCTGTGGTGTTGTCTGTGGATCATTAGTGACATCCACTTTTGAATTAAATGCAGCATGAAATACAAATAAATAAGCAGACATTAAGGGGACCATACACAGTGCACTATGCAGGAAAACAGCTAGAAAGAGAAAAGCCTGGAAAAATACAATAATCATGAAAGCACAGAGACTAGCCAAAATAGACACCTCAAACAAATTCTCACAAGCAAATTCTCACACTCAAAGAGAGCTCACGGGGCCGTGAGAAACACCCTGATCAATACTGGATAACGTTTGATGGATTTTTCCCTTTTTAAGCAAGGTCTTTGAATCTCTGAAGGCTCCAGCACCAGCCTTCAGCTGCGTCTTGGGCTCCCCAGCCAGCCGTGCATGCTGCCCCGCAGTACCATAAAGTGGACCCCAACACCCTGGGGTTCGGGGAACCGAGGACAGGATCAGGCGCCTGCGGACAGGCACAGCTGCCGTCCTGGGCGCAGCGCCCGCCAGGCCCTTGCACCGGCAGGAGGAATGCAGGTTTCTGTGCTGTGGTCCCAACAGAAATCTACTTGAGTTTGGCAGAGCATCTTGTGCTCAGAAGATGCCAAGCACCAGAGATGCCTGGCAGATGCCCACATGCAACTGAGGTCACGGAAGCAGGGAGTTTCTGGTTTTTCATGGAAAGCCACCTCTCCTGACAGCTGGTCAGGCATCGTTAGCTACATCCTGGCAAGGGCTTGCCACAGGCCTCTGAGATTTGTCATAGTGAGTAAGAAAAAGATAGTTCAAGAGTTAGGTAATGATGTGCGCTGAGAATTGGAGACTGCAGAGATAAAAGGCAACTAGTAGCAAAGCAAAAAGACTGACACCACTTAAAAGGGCAGGAGAAGTAAAATGGCTAGACACATCATAGCCTTAATAGGAAACACATGAGAGATGTTGATCAGAGAATGCTGGCAAACAGATGAGGTCTCTGAAAAAAGAAAAAAAAAAGGAGGAAACAGAAAACAAGATGGAAAGATAAAATTTCAAAGCAAGCCCTAAATGGGTAGCAGTTCCAGCTAATAGGAAGACCTGTAGTGATTTTGCCAAGTAGTACACAGAGAAGCTGATGATCATTAACATCTTGATAAATTTATTATCAGGCAATTCGGTCCTGTCAATGTCAATTCCTTCCAAGAGACTAGAGGTGGTTTTGTAACGCGAGTAAAAGTGAATGAATCCCTAAAACAACCAATCCTCATTGTTTACATCTTCATATACTAAACATTCAGGATTTAACTGTACAACAAGCATGACACTGCCAGAGTCGGGACCTACAGCCCTATCACCTTCCTTCGTCTTCTCCCAGCATCTCTTGTGTCCCGCCACGGGATTGCCCACTGGCTTCTGGCTCAGATGGGGAGTAATGGAGCGAGTGTCGGCTCTGTGCCACAGCCTCCTACCTGCTGCACAATTTCTAGGAAAAGCTCTTTTTAACACCCACCCTGTGAAAACAGAGAAAGGCAGAGAGGCTCCAGCAGCAGGTTCAGCAGCAGTGAGTTGGAGGCGCATCCGTGGGCTCCGGTACCACTGCAGAGAGGCACCAGCAGGGCTCAAGGGGCAGGTTCCAGCTGGGGAGATGCTAGATGTATGTGCATGCTGCTGCTGGCAGGGGTTTATGCAGTGCAAAAGCTACATCTCTGCAGGCCCAGCTCAGCAGGGAGAGGAGCCTCTCTCCACGCACAGAGCCACCAAGCCCTACAGAGAGAACAACAACTGAATTTCAACAGTCCTGTCTGCTCCTGCCACCACCTGGAGAGCCGCTCTTGCATTTTCCCCATCGCTTTCTGAAGGATTCACAGGCTCTAAAACCATGCTGAAGTTGTTCACGGGGCAGGGAGTCACTAACTTGCAGCTCACTGCCAGTAAGACACAAAACAAGCCCAGAAATTTCAATGAATGCTGAAGAGTTGGCTGTTGCACAGGAGGCACGCCTGCTACGCTGTGCTCTGCACACAGGATGTATCACAGCAAAGGCAGCGCTCCAGGGAGGATTCACTCGTTTGCTTTATGGAGCTTGATATACCTTGATTTTTTTTAAGTTAATTATTCATGCCTCACACCATGTTTTGCAGCAAGGCTTTGCCACATTCTAAGACTAAAAATAATCTTCTTACATTTTTAATCAGGCCTCATTATGAATGGCAGATGCTTGAAACCGAAGTGAAAATCATCATCAGTTGTATTTATTGGCTAAATTCCTGCTACACGCAAAGCTTGAGAAAAATCAAACACATTTGACAGCTGGTAGAATGAAAGCAAAGGATAAATCTTACCCTGACAACATACACCATATTTACCATGAGCTGTTAAACTCAAAGAAGCATCAGCCTTCACCCAGAATACCATTAATGTCGTGACAGGGCCCTTAAATTACTATGCAGTTATCAGGGGGAGGAGAGGTTTGCTCTGCGGATGCTGGGGTGCGCCCGCAGTCCTTGTTTGCACGGTGCCGCTCCGTCCAGGTGCTGCAGTGCAGGAGCATGGCTGCGCCCGCTGGGACGGTTGGATGCGCAGGGGTCCGTGTCTCTCGGCCTCCGGCTCCCCAGCAGAGCTGCAGCCGCCGCTGGGCGCTCTGCAGCAGTGGTCCCAGTCTCACCCGCCTGTTCCCAAGCAAGGCTGGCGACCCTGCGCCAACGGCTTGGAGGTGTTGGAGACATGGAGAGCTCCTGAGCTTCTCGTTAGCTTCTTATTTTGCAGCAAGCTACTCTTGTTGTTTGTAGATAAATGCCTAATGAACTTAGAAGGCTTCAAGACCAGAGATGTGTTGCTGTGCTTGCTGCAGCTTCCACATGTGCGAGACAGAAACCACACGACGCTTCCCGGTTGTGGAGCGCGGGCTGCTGGGCTGAGCCGCACAGCGGGGACAGGAGGGCAAGGGCAGCCGGGGCCGTGCCCGGGACGGCTGCAGCCCAGCAGTGCCGTGGGGCGGGGGACGCTGCAGCGCCTGGTTGGGGACAGCATCCGACCCCTGCAGCCCTTCTGTAAACAAGGGATGATCGATATCTCTTCAACCAGGGCAGCAAGACGATTTCCCAGTAATTTAAGTACAGAAAGATAAAGTTTCAGCTAACTTGTTAACCTGATTGGTGAGCACTAACTCCAGTGTCACATTTCACCCCCAAATAATTGGGGAATTATGATTTGCATTCATTCCCTCTTCACCTGCGGGTCAGAGGTCCGCTGCGTGTCCTACAGCATTTGAACAGCTGTTTTGAGGTAATGGTAATGCGTCGCGTACTTTGGAGTCGCTTGGGTAGGTTACATCATAGTGAGCGAACTTAGCAGGGCAACCCCTTCCATCCCACCTAGAGAGCACGGTGTAGCCTCTATGTTTATTTCTTATCACAACTAGTTATGTGACTCTATAAAACATTTGCTGACTTTCTGTTGACACATATTTTATGGGTTTGTATTGCTTGAAGACTGTCTGTCTGTGAAATACATTCCTAAAGAGAACACTGAATAAAAAAAATATGTCTGAAATAGAAATGCATGAGTTACAGAAAAATCCCATTTTACTACCAGAGGTTTGCAGATTATTATTTGGGTCTGTTTTCACTTGATTTCACACTATGCAGATTTATTAGGTTACAATTAAATATTGGGGTAAAATCATTCTGCAAATGAGTGATGTACTGTGTTTATAACACAATGCTCTGTGTCTGTAGCAATTAGTATGTTAAAATTTAAGTATTATATTTAGCTTTCTACTGAATGTAATCAAGCCCAAATTCCATCATCTTTCACAAAATAAAATCTGTCTACAAAGGGGAATAGAAGTGGCTAAGCTTATCTAATTCAAAAATGAACTATGACTTTACACTAATAAGAAACAACGCCAGGTTTCAAAGTAGAAAATATTTTATTTACCCAAGCATTAGCACTTCTGAGCTTCAGATAGGATTAGAAGACGCAATGCCACTAGAAACCTAGGAAAGTGCGTAACAAAAGGGCATTATTTCGGTTTCGAGCATGTGAGAGGCAGTGGGCCCTGATAGATACGTGTGCTGTGGTGTGATCCGTGTTCAGAGGACGTTATGGCAAGGATGGGCTTTCGTCTTTGATTTCCTGTCTGCATCATCAATCATGAACCGTTTCACTATGGCCCAGTCTCCTCCCCACATCCCTCCTGCACTTCCCGCTCTGCCCCCCATCCCACTGACCCATGGCAATACCCAAAGTCCTTTGCTGTGAACCATTCGCCCACCTGATCTCCAGCTGAAGCTGCAGCGAGATGGTTCTCATGCACTGTGGTGCATCTGCTTGGCCTCAGCTCTCCCTGCCATCAGCATCTTCCAGTGCCAGCTAGGAAAATACTTCACCCTCTTTGCTGGTGGTGTCAGGGGCCCTTTGCTTTGCAACAGCACGTTCAGCAAAGCAGGGAGGAGAGCCCATCCAGCAACTTACAGCTCTGACATTTAAGTTTATGGGTTAGCAAAGGAAATTGGTCTTTGTGTCCCTACCATGACCAGCACCATCCTTCTTCCCAAACTCGCTTTCCTCTGGCTTAGGCCCTTTGCATATTTGTCTTATGAATTCCCCCACCAAATTAATTTTGATCCCACGTTTCCTTCCCTCCGCACTTGCACAGTGCAGAGGGAGCGACTCCCTTGTGCACCGACTTGCCAGCCTGCTCTGTCAGCTCCTGCGACCGCGGGGACGGACGGAGCTCCCAGACCGGGGGTCGGGGCAGGTTGTGGAGCTGTGACAGGATGCATTATCAACTGTTCACTTAAAACCACCAGGAGAAGTTATCCAAAACTCCGGCAGCTTTCTGAAGCCAGCAGTTTTCTCACATCTTTTTCTTCCATATATATATATATATATATATATTTCCTATGTTGCTTCTCAATCATATCTGAGCCTCTGCAATTTACTAACATTTTTTGCCGCGGTTTCCTGCTCAGATGACTCTCTTTTCTTTGCGAGGGACAGCATAGAAATCATTTTAAAGCCTGCATTTTAACTCAGCTTTTGCTTTTACTCCCTTTGGGATACGGGTGAAGAGTCACATGGGTTAGACTGACCCTAATTAAACGTCAATATGGGCTAAGGTAGGCTTCCTCCTGATCCTGTAACTTCTGCTCAGAGGCAGTAACTTCATGCCTGACCCTCCCCTGTCCCTGCCGCTGCTTCCCCTCCAGACCTGTGTAGCTCGAGGCCATAGCTGGAAAAGGCAGAGGCCTGGTTGCCACTAAATGCTTTGACTGGGGACTTCATCAGCGCTGTGGGTGCACAAACAAACAGCCTGTGCTGGAAGCGGGCTTTTGCCAGATGAGGGGAGATTAGATTGGCAGAGAGAAAAACTGTATTTTCAAACTTCAAAGTGCATTTTGCCAATTATGAAACTTATTAAAGTCAGTCGCTAGGAAGTGCGCTAGAGTGGGTTTGTGGTGTGCCCGCTGCCTGTGGAGCAGGCGGGGAGACGGAGCGGTGCAGAGCGCCGGGTCCACGTGGGCTGGGTGGGCCTGGAGGAGCAGCGTCTCCCTGCCAGTCTCCTTTGTTTGCAGAGTGGCGCTTTACACAGAGCCATAGTGTAGACAATGTGTAAACTGTTGGGAAAGAAGAAAATGATTTTGGGTTGAGCGCTTTGTCTGAACTTTGTCCTTTTCTCAAGCAAAAGAAAATATTATTTCACCCTTTAAAGAGCCACACATAATAAGAGGCAAAATGTCAAGACCAATGTTGATATAAACCCCCAAGGAAAACAAACATCTATGTGGCTTCTCCAAAAGGTCTCACTTCCTCACCCCTCTCCCCTAGTTTAAACAGATTTAGTAACTGAGGAGGAAGGGGGGAGGGAGGGCTTCTCCTCTGGTCGCTGCTGAAGGTCATCTGCATGGACCCAGTTCTGCAGCATCCTCGGTGTAAGGGTCCAGCCCTGCGTGCAGCACCTGGCGTGATGCGTGTCTGGGGTGGTAAAACCTCCCTCTCTCCTGAGAAAAGCTGGGTGCACAAGGCAGAGAGGGGAGCATGGAGCGGGACAAAGCCATAGACACGTTCTACCACACAGGGCAGCGCAGACTCTGCAACAGGAGGTGTCCCGTGCTGCTCAGGAGGACAAAAGCTTGCCAGTGTGCACTGCTTATACAGTGCTGCAAAATGTCCTCGAACGGTACAGGAGGCCTGCCTCACCAGAGCAGATGGGCGCACTGACATCGTTAGACTGGTACCTGTTTGGATCTGTTGGCTTTTTCAGAGTTACGTGGGGTTAGAGCTGTTGGCAAGTGGCACTGGGGAATAAAAATTTGCTTATATGTAGAGTCATCCTATTCTTGTGTTATCTTTAGTAAGAGGTATAGTGAAGTCTAGGGCAACTCGGAAGGTGTGCTGCGTGTTTACAGAGGAAGTCGCCCTTCTGCCCCCACCATGTATCTTCATGGTTCCTGTTGGTCTCATCTTTCCCACTCCTCAGCATCCTGATCCTGCAAAGGGCCTAGTTTTAAATGACATTTGTTCCATTGCTGGGGACACATTCAAGCTGTTCCAAAGCCATTCAGCAGTTAGCCTGAAATACGAAATTCCCAATGACAGTGCTGTTACCAGAAAGCACAGACACAGTAATTCTCACCCGCAGCAGCAATAACTGTCACATGGTGCCACACAAAGTACAGAAATTAATAATTAAAAGCCTTGAACAGGCTTCGGAAGAGCTGTGTTGTTATGTGCATCAGAAACAGGATAAATCACAAGCAATTCAGAAGTATATTCCTAGGTTCACTCATAACCATCATGGTATTTGGAGTCCCTTTGGGAGCAATAAACGACAGAGAGTCCATATTATAAAAATAAACATGAACTTAAGTGGCAAGGATTCATTTAAACCAAACGGGAAAAGACTTTACTACTTACACTATCAGTTTAACGTAGGTAGAGCAAGTTTTACCTTGGAGTATATGCCCAGTGCTAGGAGGAGGGGACCACAGTGGAGGGAAATGGTTGACAATGTCTGCTTCTCCTTAAAGCTGTTTGCCCCAGTAACAACTATGGTTTTTCTAACTAAATTCTGCAAAATATGAGCCCTCGAAGTGTTGTTGTGAAGTGAAAATAAAAGGCAAAATGCAGCTGTTTGTGATGCCACCGCACTTTTATTCAGCCTTTTCTTAAATGAGTGACTATCACCCCCCTATATACAATATCGGGGTTTTATCATAGGTGTCATGCGCTGCAATATTGCCTCCAAAGCCCCAGCTCCAGGAGCCCTCGGGCTATATGGGACTCCTAGCGCTTTACTCTAGAATGGGAAATTCTAGTCCTCGTGCTCACAGCTGACAGTGTGACTTGTGGTACTCCCAGAGCAGGAGGCAAACTCAACCATTATTTATTGATCTGAATGCTTTTAAGCCACCTGAGTGGACTTTAAAAGCCTGATTTTGAAACCTTTTTCTGAATAAGGATTTCAGCATTTTGCCCCAAAATGTTTGTTCAAGTTTAAATGACGAGAGGCTTTTCCAATGACATTCCTTTTTTTTCCTTTGGTAAAAACAAGCTTAGAACGTCGTGCAGCACAGACCAACAAAATAACGATAATCAAACAATGCCGCTAGACCAAATGTGAAATGCTGTCACCCGTCTGATCAGTTCGTGCTGGGAGGGGGACACAGCTTGGCTCGGTGCTTAGATTCTTAGCAAAACGGAGAAGGGACTCAGAAGAGCCAAGAGGCAGACAGAGTGCCAGCACTTGTGAAAGCAGACCTGCATCACAGCCCGGGAAAATTACCCAGAGGCTTGAGCTAACAAGCCTTTCCCTGGCAAACCACCTCCTGACTTCAGCCCATCCCATTCGGTGGGAACTCTGCCTGGGTGAGGGCTACCAGGGTTGGCCTCATATACACTCTTCTCTCTTTCTGCCCACAAACACCGCCTTTTCTCAGATCTTAACTGCATCTTGCCTCTGATGTCGGCTCCTCCTTACAGGCTCCATTTCAATTAGCTCCCTAAATAAATACAATTCTGATGTGTGGTCTCATGGTGGGTTATTGAACTGCCTCCAAAATGCTTTTCACCAAGAAGCAGCTAACTTTCCTCTGGCTTATCGTACCCTGTAATTCACTTCACACTTCTGATGTAAAAACCCCACGGGGTAAACATACACAAGCACTTGTCTTTCACTTGATAGCAGTTTTTTTCTAATCTCTTGAAGAATTAACCTTAAAATTGTTATTGATGGAAGACAGAGCATGTCTGGTATGTGTAGCACAGCTCTGCTATGTGCAATCTGCTGTAATATCAGTAGATGGAGCTAAGTGAGAAAAGAAAGATTTGAGTGTTTCTTCCACAGCGCAGGTTTAGCTCTTGATTTGACCCGATTAGGAAAAAATCTCTCATTTAGTTCCTGATGTTTTGAAAGTAATATAGGCAATAGTTATGTGTAGCTCTGCCAGCACGATACCCAGTGGGAAACGGTGACTTTTGGAAAAGTAAAGACTTGGAAGCGGTTTATCCTGAGGGACAAAGTATGCAGGGGAAGGGAAAGAGGATAGTTGTATTATTTTTCTGGGAGGTGAGAGATGTGGACAATAATCTGTGAGGGTGGCAATAGGGTTTTGAGCACTGAAATATTCATTCCTCTTCAGTAAGCCCTGGAAAGTTACTGACCTGGGCTTTAATTATCCTCAGCATCTCAGAGGATGCACTCTTGATGTGACAAGCCTGGGAAGCAGATTCAGAGAGTAGGTGCAGCATCCGTGCCATCATCCACTGTCACAGAGCTTCCCCAGAGAAGCTACCTTCGACAGCGATAGCAGGAGGTACATGGAATTCATCCTCTGTAGTGGGCTTGCACAAGCTTGCTATAGGGACCTCCAGTTTGAACAAGCTGAGGTTGATGAATGGTAATGCAACATTATCTAACCGTGGACCACACGATTCTCCAAGCTGCGGAGTGCAAGCAGTGTGCTCAGCAAACCCCTGTTGAAAAAGGCTTAGGGTGTAGGCACGTGAATCTGAAAACTCCTAATACTGTTTGCATCAGTAAAGATGCTCACATGCAGCCTTATACTCCAAAGTCATCCATCATTTTTGTCATATTTTGTGATGTCAGATAATCTTTTCCAACCTCATGACGGTGATTTTATTTGACTGTACCTTCTCAACAGCACTGTTGTTTTCACATATTGACCATATGAAAACATCAGACAGGAACCCAGGAGGAGCCCCGATACTACTGTGCAAGGCGCAATACAGAGAACACGAGGATTAAAAAACAGGAAAAGTTATGACTGAGCTCCAGGAGTTGTGAAGCCTTTTCTTTTGCTTCTTTCTGCTACAATATAACAGTAGTAGTCTGTGAGGAGAAAGGATTATGATTGCTAGAAAAACAGAGGAAATTTTCTTTCTGCACACTGAGTAAACTGTACATCAGTACCTGTTACACCAAAATGAAAGGCCACATCCACACTGAAAATCAGCCTACTTCATTAAAAAAGATGTTGGAATGGTAGCATTTTGCCCAAGGCATATTCTAGAGTATCTGCTTGTTTTGCTTACACCAAACCATCTCCATGTTTGTGGAAAAAAACCTTTACTTACCAGGAGAAACAGAAAACCTGTGGAAAAAACCTCAAGTTGTCACAAAGTCTCTGTTTTCGGTGCGGGGTGGTTACTAAAGGAATTGGTGCTTTCGCAGAGTTCTGCTGCTCAGGCCCCCACGGCTCCTCATGGAGGAGGCAGCGCTGTTCCCCTCCCAGCCCAGGGCTGTCCTGCCCTGCCCTGGCTGATCTCTGCGGCCGGCTCAGGCCACGCCGGAGCACGGGGGACTGGGGCAGGTGAATTCCCCGGGGGAGAGCTCAGCAAAACCAACAGGAGTGTTTGCCCCACTGCCCGATGGCTTTGTGCCAGGCGGGACTTGTCTGAGCCCCAGGAGCCGGAGGATGGCTGGACAGGGCGAGGGCAGAGCAGAGGAGAGGAGAGGACCATCAGCACCAACGTGCCTGCGAGCAACTCTCAGCAGTTTGTTTAAGGTACTGTTTTTGGAGCTGAAATAGTAAAGGACAAAGGAGATCGTATTGAACCCTCCCGCAATTCAAAGAAACTGAGAATATGTCTTTGTTTAATTACTTTTAGCTCTTGCGGAATGCTGCTCTATGCAGATGCTGTTTATTTTGGAAGTTGCTGCGTTCTAGTGGTCAGCAAACACATCTCTGCAAGTTCTTTTGAATGTCGTATGGTGAGGGGTAATAAAGAAAGGCAAGATGTAATTTAGTATGGTTCTTTCTGTTTCTGCATTTGCTTTATTTTTAGCATCTGAAGTTTAAAACCTTACCAGGAATCCTTTGCATGTAAAGAATAGAGAGAGAAAAATAGCTTAACATTATTCCAAGCTTCCTCTGCTATTACCCGTCTTCCTCCCTTCCTGAGACTGCATCGGATGTGACAAGGCCAGCATCACTCCGCAGGTTGGAAGTTCGAGGGCAGAGGTTGGCAGGCATGTCTTAATCCTCACACAACACATTCATACACCTTTAGTATGTGACCAATGGCACCAACAGATCTAAAAGAGATGAATCAGATGTTTTAAGGAGGTATAGAGAGTGCACAATCTACACAGGTTAATGAATTATAAAAGCGGCATTTGGGTGGATACGTTGGGCCCTTCGGCTGCAGGCATTCTGGGGGAGGAGTACGGCAGTAGGAGGGTGCACATGCGCCCTCTCTTCACGGATTCCCTGGGAAGGGCGGAGGCCTCCGTGCAGGTGGCTGAGAAGCGCTGGCCATGCCTCGCTCTTCTCGGTGCATCTTCTCTGCGTGCTGAGATCGTTGCAGAGACAGAAATGAATAAGTAAGATCTTTTCACGCAAACAGGTAAAAAATCTGAAGATAGTCTATTTCTCTAAAGTATTCAGAAGGTGAATAAAAAGAGTAGAAGGTGGTTTTAAAAAGCCCTCTAAAACTCCAGCCTTTTTTACAGTCCATTACTGCAAACAGATTATGCCAGTAGTGCTCAAATATGTCAGTCAGCGCAACTGGCAAACAAACCGTTGCTTTACAGTTGTAATTATCCAAATGTTCTACACTTAGCATATAAATATTAAATCCTCATAAATAATGTTGTCAGGTCTATTTTATTTCAACTGTATTGTATTCTTGTTAAATGAAACAAACACTATATTTAAATTTATTCCCCTTGCAGTTCCATTGTTCAGCTTTATTTTGATTTCTTTTAAAAGACAAAGAGAAAAGCACATCCATCCTATACAGCGGGCTACAGCCAAAATAAATGTGCATCAAATAAGTTTATTTAAACAGACATGCTCATAAAATGTTAACAAGACACCAAATAATTACAGGAAAAAGCTAAGTCCAACTCTGTATGGAGTCCAAAGGTCTGAGTTGTATTTAAGACAGAGATCAAATAAAATATGCATTGACAGTATAACACCAAGTCTTCTATCATCAGTGATGCAGCCATTTTTTCAAGGCCAATAAACTTTAATGTGCTAGTGGAGTTGTATCCAAATCACATAAAATGCCCTGCTGTAGAACATAGGATAGACTAAAATGGGGTTTAGAGTTCAAAATATTACCCTATTATGTTTTTTTTCTTCCCACTTCCATTTTGACACAGGGGCTAACTTTCTTACTACATTATGGTGCTTTACATGTTAGTGTTTCTACTACAGAGAAAAACACAGCCTTATTATTTGCAAACTAATTATGTTTACCTAAATCAGCCCACAGGTTATGGTCATCACTTTAGGTCTCACACAGGATTTCTCAGCAGGTGGCTGACGGACCATTTGCTCTCTCGATGTCACCTGTGAGGGTCTCCAGGGATGGCATGAGGATGCCATCCCCAGTATAAGTAGGGAGAGGGTTGAGGTCTTGAGGAGTGGGTTACTGCAGGATTTAGGCTGCTTGTGCTGCCTTCCATCCCTGTGTGTTAGGGTTAGCACTGGTTAGCAGTGCCCATTAGCAGTGCCGATTCGTTCTGCTGTTTTCTTGTGCATAGGGTACTGTAGCGTTAGCTCGGTGGAAGCTTAAGGGCCAAAGAGCTTCTTTGCACTTAAGGTCTCCGGGCTCTAAAGAAATGGCTTATTCTCTCTTTATTTCCATTTCCTACTTATGCAAAGGGTTAGAACACTCTCCCCTTAGCACAGTCCCCTTCAGCTGTCCTCTCCTGTGGTCTGCCAGCTGCGGGTGCCGTACAGAGCCAGGCAGAGCAGCGTGTGCTCTTACCTGCTACAGAAAGGAGAAGGCCCTGGTGTCTCCCTGCTTGTGGGTGCCAGGGACATGAGGTGCCCAAGGCTAGAAGGGGACAGAGTGTCCCTGCTAAAGCCAGGAGTGCGCTGGCTGGCGCCCGCAGAGATTGCCCCGTGAGTGCAGGTGTTAGCGTTGGGTCTGGCTCCGAGGTCGGGGGTGTCTGTCTCCTCCCTTGGTCTGCACTGAATCTGCACAGGATGCTTGGTGGAGGCAAGTTTGGCTTTTCCCTGGGTACAGGCACATCCCAAGCAATGCTCTGCCCCGGCATTAAGAAGGTTCTTTCTTCTTCTGTCTGCAAAGAAAAACTTAGAAATGTGGCCAGAAGATACCCTCTGCTTTAGCCACTAGGAATAAAAATAAAGGATGGTTTAAGATCCCATGCTTTTAAACTGCTGCTATGCTATCTCTAAAGCTAAATGATGGATTTTGAACACCTTGGCTTAGCGACGCTGAAATCAGCTGCCTGTCGTTGATTATTTTATTATTATTATTAAATACAGGACACCAGTGTTCTTGTCTCCACCTGCTGGAGACCTAACAGGTCTCGGCTGCGTCATGCCAGAGAAATTCGGTTACCATTTTCATTCTCATTCCAAATTACAGATCCGACAGATATTATTTGCACGTAGTAGTGTCTGTAAATATTCTAGGTGTATTGGGGTTGTAGGATGGTGACCAGAATGTATATGTTGGCAGATGCTCCTTTTTAAGTATTTCACTGTAGTGAAACCAAGGCTGAAATTCAGCCTTTTTCAGCCTTTTTTTTTTTTTAATGCCTATATGATTCTATATCATTTTAGAATATATAAGCAAGCTTTATTGTTTTCCCTGGGCACTGACAGGATTAGAACAGCAGTTTCAGAGGTGAAAGGCCTGTAATTAATACAGCATGCCAATCAAATCCCATCAGTGAAACACATTTCGTTAGTATTTGTTTTTTTACAGTTAAGCCACGTTATAAACATTTTAGCAGTTCACATCTGTCTCTCATAGAACAATTGTAATTTAAATTAAAATGCTATTTTTTCCAAGGTAATTATATTTTAGAAGCATACGTTCTTGCTGGTGGACATAGGATGTTTTCAGCTATGTATCTCAGAGCGCTGAAAACTCGGTTTAGCCACCACCTTCAACTGCTTTGTATGTCTTTCACCTGCCAGAAGGAAACAAAATGTTACCCTGAAAATTCCTCTTCATCTTTACCGTGTTTTGCTCTTCATACATCCTGTTATCTGCCTCTTCCCAGCCTTTTCAGCGTTAAATTCAGGCAGTTTCAGCCCACCTTCCTCCTGCCCGGCTCTCTGCCCCCGCGCACAGAGCCCAGTCCTCGAGAGGGGCTGCCCCACCCGTGCCCGTGGCAGGCAGAGACGTCCTCCCTCCCAGGAGCGATGGGGTCCCAGGGTCACCGCATCTGTCCTCAGGTGGTGGGGCCAGAGAGATCTGAAAGTAGAGCTGTTGCTTCAGTGCGCAGCGGCTGCTCTGGCAGCAGCGATGCTTCAGGACTTCGCAACAAACTGTTAACGCTGTGCAACGTTTCTCCATCTTCTTTGGCGAATTGAGCTTGAAAATCGAAAGTCTTACGGGCTTCACAACTGTCTGCTCCCATTTTAACAACAGCATTTTAATAGCTTATCAAAAACTTACATTAATATATCTCATTAATATCTTGTTTTAATACCGTATTTTACTAATTACCCACGCTTTCCCTTAGCATCGTTGATTGCAACTCCTTCTTCCTACGCAAAGGCAGGGGAAAGAATCTCTAGCATAAATGGTGCCAGAAACAAAATTTTAAAAATACTGCACGCTGGCCGGTGTATGATGATAGCTTGAAATCCACTAACTGAGGCTTCGCGTTTTCCTTGTGTTCTGCTGCGAAATTCCTCCATGTGATAAAGGGAGTCTACATGTGTATGACCCCTAATCCTATCACTTCACCAACTTTCACAGCTGAGGAAAACAGGACGTGAGAGCCCTTTAACGTCCCGTATTGGCCTCCTGAGTAATCTTATAACCTGTCATATAAAAAACCGGTATAACAACACATCAACATACTCGGTCTTCCCCCACTTTTATGAGCAATGGGTTTATTCCTCGAGACTAGTAAAAATTAAGACCCAGGCGCTGGTGTGCTGTTGGTATTTAAGAATCCGAGCCTAGGTGTCTGTCCCAGCAGATCTGGCTCCGCGGCTGGCGAGGGGCTGAACCCGGTGCCGCAGCCCGCCGGGGCTGCCGCGGGCTCCCGCCCCGCTCCGCTCCGCTCCGCTCCGCCGGCCGGGGCTGCCTCCGCGGGGAAAAGGCGCGGAGCCCGCAGGGGGAGCGCGGGGGGAGGCCGGCCCTCTCCTGCCTTCCTTCCCTTCCTTCTCCCCGCTCCGAGCCCGTCGAGCCGAGCTCCGAGCCCGGCGGGCGCTGCGGGGGTCCTGTGCGGGGGCTCCCCCGGGCGCCGCGCGCGGGGCTGCGGCGCTGGGCGTCCGCTCGGGTGTAGCGACCGCTTACTCTGATCTCACTGCGGCCGCCAAAAGCGGAGACGTAAATGCAGTCAGCGATTAGTTGATGTGACGGGCTTCTTGTGTGGGGGTTGTTGGGTTTGGTTTGGTTTTTAAATCGGGCGTAAACAATGCTGCGGGCTGGACAAGAGTTTAACTCTCGCTCTGCGTGGACCGGGGACCGAACAAATCAGAATTAATGCTCTGAAAGCGGCTGCTTCAAAAGTAGAAGATCCTCACCGGGGTGGGGGACGGGGGGCGGCACGCTATCCCCCAAGCTTTCAGGTGGCCAAGACTGCAACCGAATGCATTCCCGTCTGCAGGGATCCCATCGAGAATCGGGCTTTGAAGTTCTCCACCCGCTGGTCCCGTTATCTGCGTTATAGTCCCCTTCCACCCAGGTTGAAAGGGTGCTCCGAACCTGGGTAAACGGTACGCGTTTACCGGATAACCTGGCGGTTCTCGGGGAACACCGTTCGCCGGGTACTGTGCAAACACTGAACGTCAGAAACACCCAGGGGATCTCTCCGGGAAGAGCAAAACCGAGCCGTGGGCCAGCAGCCGGCGAACCAGCTCCGAAGCCCTCTGGCTGTTCGCCCCCGTTTGGCGCATGCAGACGCCAACACGTGCGATAGGGGCAGAATCGGGCCCCGCAGCGCCAGAGGAAGGGATGAGACCGCTCCTTCTGGCCCCAGCCAAAGATGCTAAAATACTCGGGGGAGCAAACCTGTGGTGCGGGGAGGAGTGTCGAACTGGCTCATCTGTCATTGTCTGAATGAGGCTGAGGGTGAAAGTGTTTATTGTTCGTGATAACCTTCGGGCCCCGGGATCAGAGGATTTCTTTCGGGAAAACACCTTTAGAAGGGATTGCTCTTCAAGCCGATGCCACAGCTGCCTTTGCGTAAACTCACGGCCCGAGATAACTAGAAAGAGTAGCTTTGTGCTCACTGCTAAGGGAGGGAAAGTAAGCGTGCTGCTCCGTGCCTGCCGGTGGCCCTGAACGGGACGGGGCTGCCGGCGGAGCGGGCGGCTGAGGGGAGCACGGGGGCAGCCGGTGCCAGCGAAGCGCGGAGTCGGCGCTGGGCGAGCGGAGCCCTCGCGCCCCCGCGACCTCCGGGGGCCGCTCCCGGTCCCGTCCCGCCAGCGCCCGGCGCGTCAGATAGAAAGGCAGGCGCGCAAGAGGGCGAGGACAAGGGAACGCTGCCGGAGCAGCCCGCAGCTCCGTCTGCACCTTCGGAGTGGTCAGTTGGCACCAGGTGAGGACATGTCACGCTGGGGAATGACCTCACGCATGACACGCTGCCAGGCCTGTGTGCTAGGGAGCCGGGAGGCAGGAGCCTGTGAGCAAGGTGGACCCGAAGCGGAGAGAGGCGGGAGCCGCTCCGCAGGGCTGGGGGCTCTCGGCGGAGCAGGGGGCGCCGGTCCTCCCCGCCCGGGCTCCCCCGCCTCCCGGCGTCCCGGGGCTTGTGGAGCGCGATGCCGCTGCCGGTGCCGCGCGCAGGCTTCAGCCTCCTGCTTCCCTCTTGTAGCGCCTGTGCTTGGAGTCCCGAAGCAAATACTTCCACCCCTGCATTCCTTAATGACAGTGCAATAATCACTAATACAAACCAGAAAGGAGCTCTCTGCTCTGCTCTTCAAGGGAGCGCTCAGACCGGCGCGGTTAGCAGCGCTATTTATTTGCCCGGCTTCCGAAATTTCCCCGTTTTACGGGGTCGTTTTCTGTTTACCAAGGCAGTTCAGGAGAGCCGCAGCAGAAAAGCCCAGTCACATACTGTAACACAATTACCTACCGACTGCATTTTCTGCTAACTATTAATATCTCTCCGTAAAAAGCGACACCGCCTTGCAGGCAAAGCCCTCTCCTCTTTCTCTCCAAACTCTTCGCTTTTCATTTCTGCCTTCAAGAAGCAACGGACAGAGCAGCCGCGCCGGGGGAAAGCGGGGCTCGGTCCGTCTGGGCACCGCGCCGAGGACGGACTCCAGCTACCGGCGGCCCGGGGCCCCGGTGGCTGCAGGGCAGCCCTGGCCGGGGAGAGGGCTCCGCGCCGGCGTCCCCCCGCCCGCCGGCCCCCGCGGGAGCGGGCGCTCGCCCCGGCCACCCGCCAGGCCGGGGCCGGCCGGGGCCCGGGCTCCCGCGGGAGCGGATGCCGCGGGGGGGGTGAAGGGAGCGGCCCGCTCTCCCCGGGACGGGGGAGCCGGGGGAAACGCCGATCCGGAGGACGCCGTGCCGGAGGAGGCTCCCGGCCGAAGCCTGCCCGCGGGTAGAGCGGCGCTGCGCGGGCGCGCAAAGGGCGCGCCGGCGGACCGGTGTCTGCGCGGCCCCGCGGCAGGGCTGGGTGCTTTCCACGGGCCGGACCGCGGCCCTACCTGGCCCACGCACCCGCACCGGCCCCACGCGGGGCTCTGGGCGATCGGGGACGGTCTGGGAGGCGACAAGCATCCCACGGCAGCGGGCTCGGCGGGTCGGGGACGGGCCGCCGCGCGGTCCCCGCGCTCCCGGCGGAGAGCTGGGCGCGGAGCGGGCTCTGCTGCGAGTAGCGTGGAAGGGCCGCGGGCACAGGCGGGGCTCCCTCCGCGCAGCGGACCCTGCGCCGCCGGCGAGGGGCGAGACGGCCCTGGGAGCGCGGGGTGCGCGGAACCGCGGGCGGCCGATGGAGCCGGTTTCGGTAGGGCCCGGCGCCGTCTTGCCCGCGCTCCGCCGGCCCCGGCGCTGCGGGGGAGGAAGGAGAGCGGCTCGGAGTGGCCGCCGTCCGCGCTCCCGTCGACACGGTGGGGGGAAACGTTAGTCGTAACCGGGAGGCTGCCCAGCCCCGGGAGGGAACGATTTCTCGTTGTTGGAATTTTGGGATTTTTTTTTCCCTGCAAATCGAGGGGTTTTTTAGATTAAACGTATAGAAATGACCCCTCAGCGCGTCGGAAAAGCGGAGGAGCGGCCAGCTCTCTCCCCCCCGAGGAGCGGGCCCCCTCCCACGGGCACCCGCTCCCCGCCCGGCGAGCGGCCGCCCCGGGACGCGCACCGGGAGACGGGGCTACTGCGCGGGGGGCGGCGGGACCCCCGGTCCCCGGCGGCTGCCCCCGCGGGTTCCGGGATCCTGCCGGGCAGCCTGGCGCGGCCGTCCTCGCGGGCGGAACGGGCTCCCGGCGCAGTTCCCGGCGCCGCCCCGCAGCAGCGCCCGCCCGGCGGCAGTGCCGGCGCTGAGCGCTCGCCGTGCCCGCGGGGCCGGGCCTCTACCGCCAGTCGCTCCTGCCGGGCTAGCGAGGGCCGCGGGCCCGGCCCGGCCCCGCCGTCAGCGCTGACCCGGTGCCCCCGCTCCGGCCGCCCCACGCACCTGCCAGTTCGCGGGAGAAAAAGCGGAACGTTCGGGGTCGCCTCGTCCCTTCCCGTCCCTCCGACGCACCGCCCCGTTCACGCCTGTGCGGGAGAGGCGGCCCTCCGGAGCGGGTCTCCGCGGGAGCGCGTCCCGCCGGCAGGGACGGCCCTCGGGACAGGCAGCGCCCGGCCCGGCTAGCTGGGGCTCCCGGCCTCCGCCCGCGCCCCCGGGGCACCTGCCGCGCCGGCCCAGCCCGCTCCCCGGGAGCGGCAGAGCGGTGGGGCCCCGCCAGCACCCCCGGGGGCGCCTCGGGAGCTGCGGAACCCCGGGGCCGCGGCGGGGGCCCTGAGGGACCGGGCGGGAGCGCGGGCGCTTCGGGCCCGGCCGAGCAGCACGGGTGGGGAGCGCCGCCGCCCCCTCCCGCTGCCGGCCGGCGGGGCCGGTGCGGCGGCCCCGCAGATGAAAGGCTGCGCTCGCAGGCGCGCCCCGCGCCGGCAGGTTCCCCCCCCCCCCCCCGCGGGTGCACATGTCAGAGTTCACAGACCTGGCTGCTGCCTTTACAACACTGGGCTGTAAAAGAGCGGATATTAAACCCGTATAATGGATCCAACTCCAAGGAGAGGTTAAATTTCCCAGTGAAACGAAGGCATTTGCCCTGAACTGGGAAAAGACCCCCCCAGCCCCCCGGGCTGGGAAACCCGCAGAGCCGTCAGGGCCTGGCGGTAAACTCTGCCCCCAGCCCTGCACCTGGCACCGGCCGCCGCGGGGACACATGTGCGCGCCATGCCGCTGCCAGCCGGGGGCTCGGCCTGCCCCGGCCGCCCCGTCGGGTCCCTGCCCGCGCCTGGCGCGCAGGGAGCCCCGGGGGAGCGAGCCGGTCGGGAGCGAGAGCGCTTTGGTTTGGTCTGAGCTGGACCCGGAGCCGGGAGACGAGACCCCGGCGTCCGCCACCGCTGCCCCTGGGCCTCAGCCGCCCGCCCGGGGCCGCTGGGCCGGACGCCATGGCCGGTCCGCAGCGCGGCTGCTGCCGGGCCGGGCCGGGCCGGGCCGTGTGGCTCAGAGCAGGGGGTCGGGGCGGGGGCAGCCGCGCTTGCTCTTGGCCCGGGCGGGGGACGGGACTGCGCTGGTAACGCAGCCGGGCGACCAGGCAGCGGGAGACGGGGCGCCCGGGGCGCGCCGCCAGTGCAGCCCTCTCCGCGGGCGCGGCCCTCGCGCGTCGTGCCCGACGCCGGGCGAGCCGCTGGCCCGCGGCGGGAGGGAGGACAGCGCGGAGCCGCGCCTGTCCCCGCAGGAGGGACCGGGCGGCGGCGCGGCCCGACGGGGCCCCGGTGCCGAGGCCCGTCCCGCGGCTCCCTCGGCCCTCGGGCGGGCGAGGGGTCCGACACCTCCAGCTCCCGAGGCCGCACGGCGAGGCGCTCCGCCGGCGGAGGGGGACGCGGAGCCCGAGTCTGTCTGCCGCGCTGCCCTCAAAAATCCACTTAGGAAAGATGAAGGCGCATGCAAATGTGTGGCGCCTCCTTGCTTGTGCCTTTAATCATGGTAAATTGACTCTAGTTCCTCCAGGCCCCCCGAAAATGCACACAGCGCGCACCGCACCACAGCTGAGCTGGAACTCCCAGCGCGCCGCGCACTCACACACGCACCCGCCGCCTTCCCCGGGGCTTTCTGGCGCTGCTCGGAGCGGCTCCGGCGCTCCGTGTGATCCAGCTTTCTCAGCAATTTTCCTACCCAAAAGCTGCCGTGAAGGGAACAGCGCGCAGAGATAGCATCAGGCTGCCTATATCAAAGAGACCCTGCTTAATTAAAATACCGGCTCGGTGTTCGCCGCCTTCCACGCGGCGCGGCCTCCGACCGCGGTCTGCCGGCCCGCTCCCTCCGGGACGGCGCGGGGGTTCCCCGACTCCCCGGGCGGGGGTCAGGCACTTCGAAGGGCCGCGCCGACACCGAGCGCGGCGGGCCCGGAGCGCGGACCCCGCCGGCTCCAGCCCACCCACCCACCGGCCGTGCCTAGCCGGGCACCTCGGCGGCCTCGCCGCGGTGCGGCCGGCCCCGGCCCCTGGCGCTGGTCCGACCCTGGCGCGGCCCGGTCACCTGCTCCAAGAGGCTGCCGGGCGGGCAGGGACCCTCCCCGGGGCCGGGCCACAGCCGGGCCGGCGGACGGGCAGGTCCCCGGGGGGGCGGCTGCGAGGCGCGGGGAGGCTCCGCGTGGTTCACGGCAAGCGTTTGTTTGCGCTACTGAGCAACAGCCCGGTAATTTATTGTTATTGTTATTAGTAACTACACTTTGCAGCTCGCTTACATTTATCCTTCCGAGGGAGGGAGAGCGGGCTGAATCAGTCATCACCGCGCGCACCCGGCGGTGGCTCTTCCCGGGTAGGGGCCCGCTCCGCCGAGGCTCCCGGGCCGGCGGCGCCCGGCGGTGTGACCACCCCGCACGACGGCCCGGCCCGCTGGGCGCTGGAGCGGCGGCGGCCCGGGGCGGAGAGCCGGCGGCGGGGAGGCACCGCGCGGCGGGCGGCGCCGCCGCCGGGGGCTCGGTCGGAGCCACGGGCTGCAGAGCCGTTCCGGGGAGCGCCCGGTACGCGGGGGCAGCTCCGCGGGTCGCCGGCAGCGAGGCCGCCCGAGGGGCGCCCGGCGGTCTCCCTCCCGGTGGCTGCACCCGCCAGAAGCTCGGCCCCCGTCCGCCGTGCAGCCGGGCCGGTGTCCCCGCGGGGAGGGTCGGGGCTCCGGGAGGCCAGCGAGGCGCTGAGTCCAGCTGTGGGCGGAGAAAAACAGGACAAGGTCAGCCGGTGCCCCCGTGGCTGCCCCGCGGGGCTCCCCCCGCGCCCCGCCGCCGGGGCGCCGCAGATGGAGCCGGGGGCCGGCGGCCGCGCACAGCGAGGCGGGAGGCCGGTCCGCCCCGTCTAGGGGCGGCCAGCGCCGCCGGCTCCCCGCGGGGCAGCACCCGGGACGGCCGGCCCCGCTCCCGCCCGGCCCGAGCCCCGGCGCCGGCCCCGGGCCGACCGGCCCCGCGGGCGCTGCTCGCCCCGGCTGACCCCGGCCCGCTCCCGGCCCCGCCGCGCCCGCGGGAGCCCCGGCCGTGCCGCCGCGCGCCGGCAGGGGGCAGGCTGCGCCCGAGGCCCCGTCGCACCGGGCGGCCGGGCCGGGCCGGGGGCGGCCGGGCCGGGCCGGGCCAGGCCGTGCGCGCTGCGCGGTCACCGCCTCCCCCGGCCGGGGTGCACCCGCGCATCCGGCAGCGCACCCCGCGGGGCTGCACGCGCCGCACGGCTGGACCGCACGCCCCGCGCCAGCGCAGCAAACGCCGCACCCTGCGGGGCACCCCGGCACCCCCGGGGTGCGCGCACGGCACCCCGCAGGGACGCGCCCGCCGCAGCCGGGGGAGCGGGCGGCGCACGCCCGTACCGCGGGGAGCCCGCGCTGCGCCCGGCGGGGCTGCCCGCATGCAGGCAGCCGGGGACGCACACGCGCGGGCAGAGACGGGGCTGCACACGCATGCAGGCAGCCGGGATGCACAGACACCCACGCACCCCGACCGGGGACGGCATGCTTACGCAGAGAAAGCGGGGAGCTCCTCTGTCCTCGCTGTCGAGCAGCCCGGGGTCCCTCGCTGTCCCTCGCCGGCACACGCGCGAACACCGAGCGAGGAGGTTCTGTCACGCACACGTCTGCAGTCCCACGGAGGAGCGCGTCTCGCCGCGCACCCTCCGCTGAGCCCCGCAGCGCTCCCCGGAGCGCCTGGCACACGCCTGCGTGTGCGCCGGGCGGGACAGAGGGACGTGGAACAGGGACCGGGCGCCTCGCCCCGGCGGAGCGGCACCGCCGCCCGCAGCGGGCGGGTTGGTGCGAGCGCGCAGCCCGACTGCCGCGGCCGCGGAGGCTCCTCGGGCGGGCTCAGCCCTCCGTTATTTATTCCGGCGCTTCGTCCTTCCCTGCCTGGCTTAGAAAATGCAGAATTGTGACCGGCCGCATTTCTTGCTCGACTCTCAAAATTAAAACAAAACACCTCAAAACAGAAAGGTTCGCCTTGCATATAAACAGAGAATTAGAACCAAGCCACGGGGAGGTGGGGTTGCGTTAGTCTTGGTTTGGTTTTATTTCTGTGATGGTTTTGCGCGTGGGTGTTTTAATTGTATTTTGTTTTTCGTTAAAAGCACTATATACACCGAATATAACACCTCATCGAATTGTTCTCGGGGTAAGAGGCAGGGATAATAATTACCCGGCGCAGTGTTCGTACACACACATGGCAAGAAGCAACAAATCTCTGGTGTGATATTTGTGAGTAAAAGCCCACGAACTAAGACTGAATTATTGCTGCGGGTGCGAGTTTGGGAGGGTTCCCGCTCCGCTCCCAACTGTTCTGCCGCACAGCGTTGCTTTTTATTTTTCTCTTCTTTTTTTAACGAGAAGTTACGAAAACTACTGCGGAAAGCAGGGCTCTAATTTTCCTCGCAATTGTAGAAGATAATTTGACGGAAGCCCTGCGTGATGGGGAACACTGACTCCTTACGCGAAAATAGGAAGGGAACATAAAAAATTAATGTAAACGAGAAGCCTTTTCTCCACTGATTGAACTCTGAAATCTAAGCAGCTTTTATCTTGATCTCAGAATTAAATAATCAGATATTATTTTTTCAGCATTAGCTACAAAGGGTTTCAGATTTGTACTGTCCAGAACAAAAACCAAAGAAGCTCTATTGCTGAAAAACCTTTCCAAAATATTTAACTAAAACATAATCACGAATTTCTTTCAGAGGTGTTTCTGTACGAAGACAGCATAAAAAGAAGGCTTTATCTTAAGACCCAGAAAAAGAAGCATTAAGTAATTCAAGTTAACACTTGTTCTGCTTATTAAATATCAATATTTTGGGAGCATTACAAAATAAACTCCCTTCCTTCGGCAAGGTCACAGCATATGATGGGTCACGTTAAGGAACGCCGCACGGAATCCTTCCCGGATTTTTATTTCCTCAGATTTAGATTTTTAACGGTATCGGCAAAAAACAAAAACGAAAGGAAAGCCCGAGACGCGGGATTTCAGGCGCTCTCCCTCTAGCACGGGGAGATCGGTGGGGATCGCCTTTCTCATTTGTTTTGTTTCCTAAGACGGAATCAAAGTGCGCAGCCTGCTCAAATACGCTATTTCTGCACAGGCACATGGCGTGCAAAGACACGCACCGCGCACACAAACGGGGCCTCCGCGCGCTCAAACGCTTTAGCGACCAGGCGCGCTAAAGCGCAGCACGCCCGGAGCTCTGCGGTAAGCGCTGCTCAGGCAGCGGCAGCGGGCGCGGGGCCGCCGCCGATCGCTCCCGGGCCGCCGCCGCGGAGGGTCCCGCAGCCCTCGGGCCGCTGCGCAGCGCGGACGGCGGCGGGCGGGAGGGCGCGGGGCAGCCGGACGCTCCCCTGGGGCCGCTGCGGGCCGCCGGGCCCTCCCGCGGGCGGCCCCGCCGCGACGGTGCGGAGCCGCCCGGCAGCGAAGGGCGGGCGCGGAGCGGCCCCCGCGCCCCGTCCCGCGTCCCCCGCCGGGGCCGGTCGCGCCGCCGCCGCCCGCGGGACAGAGCCGCGTCCCCGCCGGCGTCGGCCGCCCCGAGGGACGGTCCCGCCACCACCTGCCCGCGGCCCGGCGTGGGACGCGCGCTGCTACCTACCCCGGGCAGGGCAGGAGCCAGGAGCCGCCGTCGGGCCGGGAGCGGAGCGGGGAGCGGAGCGGCCGGGGCCCCGCTCCGCCGCGATCCTCGGCGGCCGCGCTCGCTCTCCCCCCACCCCGGCCCCGGCCCCGGCCCCGGCCCGCAGGGGCGCGCCCCCGGCCCGCGCCCGCTTTGCCGCTCGGCCGCGCCGTCCGCGCCGGGGTGCGCGGAGCCCGCCCGCCCCGCGCCCCGGGCGCCGCCGCGCTTTGGGGGCCGCGGGGGCCCAGCGGGGCCAGGGCACTATTTGACGTCGAGGAGACGGATCACCGCGGCGCAGCGATACGGCGCGCACCAATGGAGTTCAAATGTCAGCAAGTTTGAGGAGGGGTGAGGCGCCGGGGGGTGTGTTCCTCCGCCGCGGCCCCTGCTCTAAACGGCGCGGCTCCTCGGGACGCCGCATGGCACATGGGCTGCGGAGCGCCGGGGAAGCCCCGCCGCCCCGCCCGGCCCCGCCGCGCCGCTCCGCCCGGCCCGGCCCCGGGAGGGCCCTCCGCGGAGGGCGTGGGGCTCCGGCGCTGCCGGCGAGCAGGTGACACCGCGGGCTGCCCTGCGCCGTGTGCGCGGCATGTGCGCGCCCGCGTAGCGCGGGCTGCCCCCATGGGCAGCGGCGCCGGCTCCTTCCTCTGCCCCCCGTCTCTGGAAGTCCGGGCAGGAAACGCTCCTCATGTCTCCCAGATAAAAATAAAAGCGACTCCCTCCTCCCGGCCGCAGAGTGTCCCCGAGCTCGGCCAGACGCGGGGCTGAGCCGGCCCCGCCGCCCGGCAGCGCTTCTCCCCCGCCGCCCCGGAGCGCCGGGCAGCGCCGCCGCCCGCCCCATGGATATCGCAACAGGTCCCGAGTCCTTGGAAAGGTGCTTTACGCGGGGCCAGTCGGACTGCTCAAAGATGCTGGACGGTATTAAAATGGAAGACCACCCTCTGCGCTCGGGTCCGGCCACGTTAGGAGTGCTGCTGGGTGAGTTGCCGCTCGCTTCTCGGCTGCGCCAAAAGCGACCCGGGCGCTCCGCTCGGCGCCCGGGGCTGCGCTCCGGCGGGGCCCGGCCGCGCCGCCGCGGGCTGCCGGCGGGCGCGGAACTTTCTCACCGACGTTTGCGGGGCGCCGGCTCGGCGGCGGCCGTCAAGCCCGATGTCGCCGAGCTGCGAAGCCGGCCGGGCTGCGCTGCCCGCCGGCTGCGCCGGGGCCGGGGTAACGGGGCCGGGGCCGGGGTCGGGTCGGGTCGGGGGAGCGGGGCCGGGAGCGGGGCCGGGGCAGGCGCTTCACGCCGCTGTCTGCCGTTCGCAGGGTCGGACTGCCAGCACCAGGCCGTCTGCGAGGGCTGCCAGCGGCCCATCTCGGACCGGTTCCTGATGCGGGTGAACGAGTCCTCCTGGCACGAGGAGTGCCTGCAGTGCGCGGCGTGTCAGCAAGCCCTCACCACCAGCTGCTACTTCCGGGACCGAAAGCTCTACTGCAAGCAGGACTACCAACAGTAAGAGCGCGGCGGGGCCCGGCGCGGTGCCGCCGCCGGCGGGGGAGCTCTGGCGGCCCGGCCCGGCCCGGCCCGGCGGCGCACTGCGGGCTCGGGGCGCGCTTCCGCGCGGGCCGCCGCCCAGAGCCCGGCGGAGCGGGGAAACGCCGCGCCGGGGCCCGCGGCTGCGCGGGTGGCGGCCCCGGCGAGCGGGGACCCCGGCGCCGGGAGGCAGCGGGCGGGACTGGAGAAACTTTGAGCCGCAGCGCCCGTCCCAGGCAGGGAGCTGCCCCCCGCCCCCGGGCTCCCCACCGCTCGCACCCGCCGCGGCCCGGGCCCGGGACCCCGCGGCGCCCTCGGAGAGCGGCGGCGGCCCGGCCCGGCCCGGCGCGGCTCGCCGCGGCTGTCGCCGCCCG
This sequence comes from Gavia stellata, assembly GCF_030936135.1. Classification (NCBI taxonomy): domain Eukaryota; kingdom Metazoa; phylum Chordata; class Aves; order Gaviiformes; family Gaviidae; genus Gavia; species Gavia stellata. Next base: position 13,372,468 of record NC_082617.1, read on the forward strand.
GGCAGCGCCGGCAGCGCCGCGCTCGGAGGCGCCCCGCGGAGCCCTTCTGCCCGGGGCGAGCCCCGCCGCCGCGCCGGGAGCCCCGGCGGGGAGCGGCGGGCGGCCAGCTCCGGCCGCGCCTGGGCGCTGACCTGCCCGCGGAGCGGGGCGGCCGGGGCCGGCTGCCCGGCGGCGGGGCCGGGGCGCCCGAGCGGGGCTCGGCGGCGCCGTCGGTGCGCTCCCGCGGGCCAGCCCGGCGGAGCGAGCCCGGGCGCGGCGCCGCCGCCGCCCCGCCGTCGGGCGCGGAGGGTGCGCGAGCGGCCGCGGCGATGCCCGCGGGGCCCGGCCGCAGGGCCTGGCGCCGGCCGTGCCTCCGCGGCCGGCCGCGGCAGGAGGAGCCCGGCGCTGGCCCCGTCCCTCCCGGCCCGGGCGCTGCCCGCGCTTTATTTTATTTCGGCTTTATCCCCAAATGTCAGGCTTTGTCGGGAGGCGGCCCCCCGCCGCGCCGCGTCCCCGCGCGGAGACAGAGCCCCTGCCCCGCGCCGTGTTTGTCCTCCCCTGCAGAAGCCCACTTCATGCTTGTCACCGAAATTGAGGATCCTTTTTGTGCCGGGAGGGGGGCGAACATGGGCACTTCAATCACTAGGACATAATATGGCTCTGCTAGAAGTCTGGCAACAAACAAAGAACAACAACTATTGGTTTGCATCAACTTTTGTCAGGCATTCAGCAGGCTTCCAGAAAGGCCTGAAGTGGCTTAGTGGCAACAATGTGCATTTCATAGCTACAGCATGAAAATCCATCTCCATGGAAACTGGTAGTAAATGCTAACATGACATGCTGAGTATAAATATTGTTAGGGTTATAACTCTTGTATAAATGGCCCAGATAAATGTCCCCCTGTTTAGGAATTACAACAAAACGTGTTATTTCATACTGCGGCCCTCGCCAGCACGCTACCAGAGACTCTTCCACGGGCCCGGGCGCTTCACATGAAAATAACCCGGAGCTTGCCTTCACTGGGCCGCCGTGATCCTGCCCTCACGGGGGCCGGGGCTTCAGCGCTGTCTGTATTTTCTCATAGCCCTGTGTAGGGAGCGTTTCCACAGAGTTTGCCTTTTGCTTCCACGCAAAATAAAACGCCTCGTGGCAGCTGTAGTTGTAGGTCGATGAAACTTCTGCCTCTGTAGGTAGTACTACCTCAGATATTTTTGTTAATTAGGAAAGAATTTAGAACAGTCTTCAGGCTACCTAAGGAAGCATTATTTGGCCATGTAAATATTTACATTAATTACAGCCAGAGGTACCCTCTAAGTCCCATCTTTAGTTTCCGTGAAATAAAGGATCACGCTTTGCGACTTAGAAAGCAACATCGTAGACTATTGCTCTGTAAAAACAGAAATACTTTTCTGACTGAAAATAGAAATGTCACCGCTTCCGAACTTTCCGTATTATCAAAGGTGTCCAATCGTACGGGGGGAAATGGGGTAAGCAGGCTGACGAGCAATAAAAAGATATCAACATGTTAGCCTTTGTTGAATCCCAGCACCTAGTGTGACATTACATGATAACCTGCTGTGTGTGCCCCTAAGGACTGACAGCAGCAGCAGCTCATGGAAAGGGGAGGGGAGACACGGTAAATCAAAATTTGTTTTCTCCGAAATTTTATTAGCCTGAAAGAGCAAACATGTGAAACTACCCTGACACTGTTTGTGTGCTTTCCCTGTCTGCTGCCTTTTGGACTCGGAGAAATATTCTTTTATGATAGCTAGAGGATAAAAATAGCTATTCATACATGCAGGCAGTTCTCATGGGCTGTGCGATGCAGATGATCAGTTTTATCAGTAAGAGAGTGGAGGGAGGAGTGAAGCCACGAGCAAGTTGTGCAAGTCATCCCCAGCGTGCTGGTACAGCCGTCGTCCCGTGCTGTAACAAACCGGGATGTAAAACGCCTGTATGTTAAGGAAGCGTGCTTTGGAGTAGTGAGATGGAACGGTGTCAGTGCAGAGGAAGAACGGTATCAGTAAAATCAGATGCTTTTTGTTATCCTGAGTCCTATTTACAGATCTCTGGGGAAAAAAAAAAAAAAAAAGAGAGAGAGAAGAAAGATCACTTAAATATCTTAGTTACTGAAATTTGCTTTAAATAGATTTTTCTGTACATAGTAATGTAATTTAAAGGTCAGATTTCTCCAGAACTCCCAGGACTATAATCAAGTGCTGTGTGTATATCTTTGGAAAACTGGTGTCTCGTCTTTCTAATGAAAGCAAGCTTCTGATGGGTCAGATATCAGACCTTAAACCTTTCACTGGGTCAGGAATGATTACTGCCCATCCTTGGATGAGGGCATTTCACATTAGGGGGAAGGGTGAAAACATTTTTCTTTTCTTTTTTCTTTTTTTTTTTTTTAATAAAAATGTTGGCTGTTTGACGCTACCCCTATGCTTGGAATGTTGGGATAAATCCTGGGGGAGCCAGATTAGTGGCCCAAGCACAGTTTGAAGTAGTCAGAGGTGCCTGATAAGTGTAATTTATCACAAAAATATCATCGGTCCGTCAGTGGGACAAGCTATGCGTGTATTTTAGGCTCTTTTTATACAAGAGATTCAACAAATTTTCGCACGAGTACATCCTGATCTTTTGATTTAATGCAGAGTACTTATTTTGCTAAAATTGAAGATTTTGAGGGTCACAGGTACCTATGATTGCAAGGTTTTTAAGGGGAAAAAAAAAATAGCGTAGTACAATGGCACCAGGGAGGCTGGCTCTTGCAAGGCCAAGTCAGACAGAATCTCTTTGATTTTAATGAAAGCTTTGCCAAATTGCAGGATTGTTGCACATTTGGAACCTTACACTTACACTTTTTTTCTTTAAAAGAAGTTTTCTTTCTGACAAACTGAAACCTTCATTCAGAATGAATGTTTATCAAAAATAGGGGGTTTGCGGTAGTTATATTCTGGTTCTTTGCTTAAATGAATTTATTTATTGTGCCATTCATAACAGTGCTTCCTGCTATAAAACATTAATAATTATAAATATTACATTTCTTTCCCATTTGTATATTTTCATTGTTTTGTGATTGTTCTTTTCTGTTTTGTTTTTATCTCACTACTCAGTGTTTCGTAACGATTTGCCCTAGTTATTGCTGATATTAAAAAAAGATATGCTATGAAAAATAACTGTTTCAGGTTACATATTTCATATGTAAGAAATGCATGTAATTTCTAGAAAGATCCATATTCCTGTTCTAGCTTTGGAAATAAAGGCTGTAAAAGAGGTCATTTATTCAAGGGATAGGATAGCAAACAATCACAGTTGCTATTTCATAATTTTTCATTAATGCATTCTAAGTTTTGCTTAGGGTGGGAAAGAGAAATATTTACGTTTTTGTTAGATTCTTCAAGGTATGTCAGGCATTGTTTTAGCATCGTTATTGGATGTTATTAAAAAAGACTTACCGTGTATTTCTGGTATGTCTTTATACTGTTCTTCATCTTTTGAGTCCTTTCTTGTCAGTGACTGGGCTTATTTTTTATGTACAATCAGCACGGAGCAGCATGTACCTCGCAGGACGGAAAGAAAATGCTGCGAAGCCTCGTTGCTGTAGGGAAATGTTACCCTCTCCAGATTTTAGAAATTCTTTCACATGAGTATAATACTGAGGCTGATGTTTCCCAGTTCAGTTGCGTTTTGTATTTGAAATAAGACAAAAGCTTCCTAGTAGTAAATGTCTTTTATTTTTGTGAATGATACTTTTCTTCCAGAGGGAGCGAGTGCATGTCTGTCGTGAGCGCAGGCTGTGGAATGTAGGCAGGATCCGTGGTACAAGAGGTGACTTGAGCTCCCAGATTCTGCTACATGCAGAACGGGTAATAACTATTTGCTAACAGGAAGATTTTATTTGTTTTCAGTTTTACGTTTTTTTTAACTGAGGAGCACCAGAAGTGTCGTTACGCTCGTCAGTGCAATCGTTCATCATCTGAACTCGGCAAAACTGTGTAGAGCAGCGGTGTCCCCCTCCGTTCCGTTTGCCTCTCGTGTCAGACTGGCACTAGTCCTCGTGCGTGTGTCATTAGGAAAGAGCATAAAAACTGACTGAAAGTTAGAGATGACGAGTAGCCTAAGCACATGCCCAGGACATGGAGCAATGATTAAAGTTATGTCATCCACTAAAAATGCTTTTAAAAGTCGCTGACATACTCTGGCATTTTTTGCTGAAAATCCAGCCCGCCCTGCACTATCAGACACATCAGCCCGATCAAAAATTCTCTGTATGATCAGGCTTTCCTAGCACCTCGAAACAATTCCAGAAGCGGGACCGCTGAGGAAATGTAGCTGTTATTTCTGCCGATGACGTCAGCAGAGCAGCCGCGATCGGGCAGAGCCCCCGCAGGTCCCCCCCGTGTCAGCAGGAATTCATCTCTGCAGCACGTAGGGAGACTGCGGGGCAGATAACGGCATGGGCGTTGGAACGGCAGCGGCACGGGCGTTGGAACGGCGACGGCCCGGAAGGGCCGGCCGCGACCCTAGAGCTGGTTAGGAGGCAGGCTGAGTAAATACTAGCGGGGGTCTGGAATGGAACGTGCTTTGGGAATTTGGGGAGACATTTTGGATTTCTGCTGCAAACGTTCGAACCTTATCAGACAAAACGATTGCAATGGTAATACGTAATTTGCACTAATCCACGGTAGAAAATGATAGGGAGGATCTTTCTGCAATGTAGGCAATATGCAATTAGATTAAGAGGATAATTTTTAATGCTTAATTACTGACCTGAGAAAAAACAGCCAATAAATATGAAATACGCTGCAAAAATTTCTTCACTGAAATACGGAACAAACGGGAACATTTTGTGTTCTGTTTAGAAATCACATCTATTATTTTTTGGCCTAAACTTTTGAACTAGTTCAAAGGCATGCATCACACCTTTTCAACTATCAATAATATATCATGATAAAATAGCTGGATTATAATGTCTCTTCTTAGACAAATTATGTTATTAGTGTATTCCGGTTGCAAATGTGTACCTCTCTTGCTTGTCTCCGTTGGGGAGCAACCTATAAGGCACGGTACATCTTAAAACACTTACTACTCTGGTGAACTTGAAAGGCGGGCACATATTTAGTAACAACTAGAGGCTGCTTAATTTAGAAATAGTCAGGAGAAAAAGGAGTATGCTTTTCATAAAGCAGCTGTGATTTCTGTTTTTCATTCCAGACAAAATGCAAATTTATACTAAATCTGCTGCTTCTTGTTGTAACGGGAATTGATTTCAATTTATTTAATATCTCCTTCTCCTGGAATGAGCAGTACAGCACATAGAGTAAATTATTGGACGAGAGCTTGAGTTCCCTGCGTACTCGGTGCGCACGTCGGTGGGAGGTTTCCGTGCACAAGAAGAGCGGACGGGGCCCTCCCTGGATGTACTGACAGGCGCGCTGAAGGCCACCGCGCTGGCTGCCCTGCGCTGGGGAGCGAGGGCTGCGTGCCTTTGGGCGCACAGACACACGTGCGTACACCTCCCATCCCGGCACACACACACAGCGAAGCCCACGGACGTCTGCTGACGTCCTCAGTGGGGAAACCTGGGGGGAAAGAGAGGGATTAGCAAAATACTTCCTTTTTCTTATCATTGCTAGGCTAAGAGCAGGCAAGTACCTTTTATGTCTGTTTGGTTTGCACAATTCTCCTTGCGCTGTTCAGTTCTTGCAGCAGTTTTGGAAGAATGTAGTGTGTAACTGTAACAGTAATATTTCGTGATAATACTAGAAAGGGATTTTCTGGTGCTTGGACTGGCTCGGACCATGTCACGAGTTGCGTAAAATGCAAATTCACAAAAAGGCTGTGAATTTTAAACCCCAGGGAGATGGAAAAAGACCATTATGGTATCCTCTATAAAGGGTGTACCACGTCGAACGACACACTTGCAGAAAAAACAGGGATAAATGCTTCTCTTTGCCTACAGTTTTTTGCCCGCATGATATGTCATGTTATTGCTCAAGTGAGGTAAGAAAGCAAGCGAGTAAATAAATAAAACTGTGAAGTGAATTGTACAGTAATCTCCAGTAAAGGTAAACAAACCAGGTATTGCTCTTGGATGGTTTAGTGTGGTAGAAAGGTTTTTTTGGCATGATTTGGGGATGATTGCATTACTCACAAGGCAAAGATTGACTCATAATGAAATGACAGTTTCTTGTTCGTTACAAAATATAAAACTCCACATTTGTTCTGAGACAAAGAATAAGGTTACTTACAAGTAACAATGTGAGGTGAGCCTTGACAGCTGAGTCTCTAGCAGCCAAATAACGAAATCAGATGAGTTACTTCGGATTTGGAGAGGTGCAATTAAGAACAGAAATTTCCTTTCTTTAAGTGAGATGGAATAAATACATCAAGTGGGCAGGGAATGAATATCGAATATACACCTTGCGGTATGCTGCATCTAAAGCTATGAGTTAAAACTGGTTTTTGTTTGATAAAAAAGTGTTAGAATTTTTTTAGAAAGCAGAGGTGTTTTCTGAGTTAAGATATTTTTAAAAAAGTAAAGGGGAGATAAGATTATTTTGCAGCAGTGGGAGCTTTAACAGCACTGGTAACATTTAGAGAAGGAGACACCACTTTTCCTCATCAGTAACTAAGTAAAAAAATATGTAAACAACTTCATATCTAATTTAAAATAAATGTTGAAAGTAAAGCTAGACATCTAAGTTTGAGAATAGAGACCATAAGAGAGAAAAAAATGACAATACTTGTAAGGCAAAATGAGCTGACTTGGTTTTAAATGTAGTGCTCTTTGGTGTTTATAACATGCATGCTAATACAGATCTAAATCTTGCATGCCTTGTTCAGGCAAATTATTCGCTGTTTCTAGGTGCCTCTTTAAATTCAACATAAAATTGAGGCAGATGTTTGACTGTGTTTTCTTTCCTTTTTTTTTTTTTTTTTAAATACTAACCTTACATTTACTTTACGTTCCTGGACTTGCTTTGGCTAGACTGATATTCCTCAAATGAAATATTGTCTTACTCTTGTTTTACTTTTTGGTATGTCTGCAATTGCTTTGAACACATCTTGACAAACTTGTCCAGTCGCTGTGACTAACGCAGTCACCGAGACCAGAGCTAGCCCCTGGCATCAGCGGGTGCTATGAAAAGGAAGGGCAAGGTATTGCTGTGAGAGGGGTGTGAAGAGCGGACGGGGACGTCTGTTCCCTGGACCTGAACAGACTGTTCTCAGAACAGCCATTTTGCAAAACAGGCTCTGGTTGTTACCAAATAAATTACTGATAACAAATATTTTCTCCTTTTATATGACCAACACATACACAGAGTATATGTGTTGCCATTGCCCTTTGTTGGATGCTAAATATACCGTATAAGTAGAAAGCACCATATGTGGCATATGATGCAATTTTAATGCAGATTATGTAGAAGCAAACCGCTTAAAATGAAGTATCTTGTGTGCAACATTAAGTATCCACTGTCTCAAGAAGGTAAAACATTCAGATCCGTATTGCCAGAGGAACCCAGGATCTGTTACACCACCTTTTGCGACTGAGATGGAAATGTAGCAGCCCAGCTAAACCCACCTGCGTGCTTCTCATCGCGATGCTCATACAGAACTGGGGTATTTTGCTCACCTTTCAAAAGCTGTTTGCCCGTGGGCAACTGAACACGTAGACATTTGCGAGATTGTATTATAGTAAAGGAATCGTTAATATGATTAATTCCAGTTTGTTATTTTGTCGGTTTTGAAATTTTACAGTGATCTTCTTTATAGATACAGCAGGCAAAAATTGATTAAATGCCCTTAATATCAACATAAACAAGGAATAACATATTTCTTGGGAGCTTTATAAGGGTTTATACTCTGATGCTCCTGTAACAAGCCAATACATTTACAGAGAATACTTGTTGTGAAGGTCATTTGCTTTGCTTCCAAAACATAACATTTTTTTTAACATGCACAAAATTTTCCTTTGCAAATGTTGACATGACCTTGTGAACATGCAATTCCTATTGACTTCAGTGAGAGATATCCTCGCTTGTCAAAGGGTAGAATTTGGCTCTTGATTTTACTGCAATCAGTGTATTATTTATAATGTACGAGTGTGCACGTGCACTCTCCCAGTAAGAGCTAATGGAATTTATGTGCACATGCTGAGGACCAAATCCTCCTGGTAGCTTTTAGGAAGTTTGCTTTCATGTGTTTGTTCCTTTGTGTAACCTGGATCACCATTCACTGATTACAAAAACAAAACAAAACCAAAAAAATAATAACAGTCTACATCGATAATATTTTTTTGCAGTTGTTACTTTTGTTATGGGTTGTTGTTACGATAGGAAGCAGCAAATTTGAATTTGCAGAAGAGATTATTAATACTGTTTTAAAGCATTTCTAATTACAGCCCGTGGTTACTCATCGTTCTCTCAGACTGATAGAAACATCGTTGCTCCTTACAAATCGAGCACTGGTGTATTCCTCGTGTACTAGTGAGAAAGCACATTCGTTACAGAATGGGGCTGTGGATGGTATGGGAATAGCATTTGCTCCCCGCAGGTGGGGCTCGGCAGGGCGCTGGGCACCGCTGCCCGCCACAGCTGGAGCTGGGGTCACTGGGAGCTCCGCGGGACTGGACCCTTGGGCTGCAGCATGATACCTGCCAAAACTCATTAGTGAGAAAGGTTACAATTCTCATTAACATCCGCTCTACAGAACAGTTGTTTTCAACCTGTGGGATCCTATCCTTTGACATAATCAGCTTGCTTACAGGTAGCATTTTTCTGCCACCTGAGAGAGCTGCTCCTGCAGCTTCCCAATGGAAGCAGCTTCTCTGGTTTCTCATTGTCTCTTTAATGTCACAGCTTTAATCCAGTTTTGGGGGGGGGGGGCATGTGGGTACATTTGCTGAGGTTTCTTTTGATAATGCATGTGAAATGAGACAAGTGTTTAATTCTGTATCGTACAAAGAGGTTTATTAGCAAATCACAATAAAGCACTGTAGGAAATCAAGAAACTGAGATGAAAAATGCAAACCAAACCACTGAAATGACTGCAGAAGAGGCGAGCTACCTTCGGTTAGGGGGAAGCTTTGGTACAATAAGGTCCAGCTGTACGCGATAGTCTGGTAGCCCCAGCACCATTCATAAATATTCAGGATCTTCTGCAGACATTTCTTTGTAGTTGATGATCTGTGCTAAGCTATCTCTAGTGCAGCAGCTCTTCAGCTATTTACTCTAGTGGTGCTGTGCCCTCAGTTCTGTGGTAGATCTTGGCCGGGAGCAGGCCAGCCTGCCCAGCTTGTGAGCCTCATCGTGAGCTTTCCCGATGGTCAGGAGCCACAGGAGAGGTACCAGGTGCTGCGGGGAGCTGTGGGAAGGTGGTGAGCAGGGGGGAGCGAGGGATGACCCAGCTCCCAGGGTCCCACTGCGGCAGCAAGGGCGGGAGCTGTCCGGGCACACAGCCCCATCTCCACCTCGGTTACTTCTTCCAGCAGCTGGCCATCTAGGCTACCTGGTCCGTCCGCCTTACCCAGTCGCATGACGTGTTCAGGATATTGGAGCTGTGCTGGCACTGCTCATGAGCTCACACATGTCAAAAGCCACGGGCTGGCTCTTCCTGGCTGTGGTGGGTGAGCGGGAGCTGGTGTGTGGCAGGTGAGCTGGGGTTCCCTGCGTATGTGGGGTGGGGTCACACAGGTACCTGTTCAGGTGGCTCTGCCTGGACATCGAGAGGTTTGCATTTCTGACTTTCAGGAGAGAAAGAGCTGATCCTCCCTCCTCCTCCCCCCCGCTATTAATAATCGTGGTTTGCAGACCGAGTATCCACTCCGTGAAGGTTTGTATGTACATGCAGGCTTGAGTCAGTACCTATCTGTTATAATTTTAGAGAGCAATCTTCAGATTACCACTGTGCACAGCGGGCTGCGAGCGCTCACAGAGGTTGGCAGCACATTCCTCCTGCAGCAGTCACCAGTGCGGGGAACACTCCCTGCGCGGAGGGGCTGACGCTGCCAGTTCGTGGGCCCCGGCAGGGGCCTGAGCCGGCAAATCTCCGCTCCCAGGGCTCCCATGAGTAATGCCATTGAAGCCAATTGCCCTGGCGTGCAGTGGCTTGCAGTGTCATGCAAGGTCAGTTTACTTACCTGACAGCAAGTGTCTAGAGAGAACTCGGTGGAGCTGCTCGCTGAAGTTTTTGGGGATGGGGCTCTTCATAGGCAACACCCACCCTAGATAGGAGTCACAGGTTAACATTGTGAGTTGTCTTCTCAGTTGGATCTTGGCATGGGCTTCATCTGATGACAAGAAAAGTTTCACATGTGGAGCATGACCCTATGGGTCAGCTCCCACTCGCACCGGAGTTGATGAGGAAACTGTGGTGGGGCCCTATATGAACGTTAGTACCAGCAGTGGGGCTTTAGAAATCCCTTTCCTTCATTAAGCATTGTGACAAAGCCAAGCATGTGCTCCCTGCTCTGCTGGTGGCTCTGTGGTCCTTTGCAAGCCGCTTCGCTGATGACTGCACTGAGGAAATGCAAATACTGTATTTTGAGTGCTTCCTGCTCACCTTCTGATCATTAATAATTAGAGTCCAGAGTGAGAAAGGAAGAGAGAGAAAGAAAGGAACAGTAAGCAAGACCTACCTCTCTGCAGAGGTCAACACAAAGCCCGTCTGCCCTAAGCCCCAGTGAATGAGTTTTGCATATTGTGTGCAGCTTTCCTGAAATCTTAAGAGAAAATGTTTTTCTGAAGTGATTCTATTGATACTAATTTTATTACATGTCAGTCTGGTTTTTATTACATGCAAACAATCCCACAGACTCAGCTTCTCTACTTTGTAACCGTGACAGAGGTGATGAAGGAAGGCTCAGTGAAATTCAGGGGACCGAAGCCGTCCGGAGAAAGCCCACCGAGCTAGCCTGCCAGTTTGCACCTGGGAAGGGAGAAGTGCAGAGGCTCCAGGACGGCTGTCAGCCCTGCAGGTGAGGGTGCAGACCCTGCTGCGGCAGGCAGCAGGGACCCCGGTACCACCTCACACTGCTGGAGCTCAGCGGCAGCTGCTGTCAGATGTCCCCGGCACACGCTGGGGTGAGAGGACTGGAGTGACCCTGCGTGCACCTGTGGAGCTCAGGTTCGACGTCCTGTGCAGCCCGTCTGGCTGACGCTGTCCCAGCCCCATGCGGCGAGGTGGCGGCTCTAAGCTCTGCCGCTGCCATAGTGCCCTTTCCAGCTCTCCCCTTGTGGAAAGGAGAGGGTGGGATCATGGGTGGCAGCACCCACTCTGCCATCGCTGTGGGCAGGTGTGTGCATCTGCCGGAGGCTCACGTTGTGCTTCCCGGCATCGGGCGGATCCTGCCCCACGCCCGCAGGCTCCAGCTCGGTGAGGGTCTGCCCTGCGGTTGGAGGTGTGCAGCCGACAAGTGTGGGCGCTGGTGCCATCACCGGTGCCAAGAGCTGGCTGAGAAGCCTTGCTGCAGTGCCGGTGCCTCTGCCCACCCAGCGCTGGGGGAGGCAGTACCGACAGCCTCAGCTGCCTGGATTTTCATAGCCTGGTTCTCCCCGAGGTCTGGGGAGGAAAAGCAACCTGTTCTGGGCATCTCTTTGCCCTGGGCGCGACACTGCTCTTCTAAGGATTCCCTTTCTTGTCAGCCAAACATGCTGAAGCTTTGCAATATCTGGATACTCTCTCACTTTTATTTATTTACACACACGTATGAGAAATTATTACTTCATTACTGTATTTACCAACGTTTTCCCAAGCTGCAAGGAAGCTGTCCACACATTTTCCCTTTGCAAGTCATGAACGGGTGACAGTAACAGTGTTGTAGTCATGTGCTGTTTGCGCTTATTGCGGCACTTGCATGAGCACTAGTGCTCGCAGCAGATACTACAATGTCCTGTGTGTGCCTTTTGGCTTGTGCGTGTGTAAAAAGGAAAACAACGCTCTGGTTTTCTACAGATGGGACGCAGTGATGGGGCTACTTGTAGTACAAAAAACCAGGTTATTGTTAAGACCAGTTTATGAAATGCTGCAAAAGTACAAATGGGGTAAAACTATTTGAGGGAATAAATGGCATGTGAAATGTTGCAGTGATACTATCTCTACTTGGTATCGTTGGTTTGAACCTGCCAGGCTTGGTGGTTGGAGCTGCAACAAACAAGTGATTCAGCTGATGCGAGTAGAAAGCGTTACAACCGACAGCTACTTTGTTAATGGAGGAAGAGGCCGAATCCCACTGCTGGGGGGATCCCCCACTGCAGCCACTGCAGCCTGGTTGCTCCCGGCTGTTGCAGCCCCGGCAGGAGCTGCCGTGGGAGAACATTGCACGGAGGAGGCAGAGGTTGTATTTCAGCAGCAGCTTTCCATCATGTCCTGCGCTGGGGGCTGCGGCGGCACGTGTGGCCTTTGCGGGGTCCCTGAACTCCTGGGAGGGTGTCCCGAGCCGGAGGGAGCAGGCGGTGCTCTGGGGTGTGTAGCTCCTGCTAGCTTGGTCCTTAGAGTTGTGCTGCCTCGGCCTCGCTACCCATGCCCGGGCCAGTTCCCCAGCATGGTTTTGTGGGTGTGGAATGCATTAGCCTTGATGGCGCCTGCATTAATTTTATGTGGGAGAATCCCCAGAGATTCCAGGGCAATTACAGGGAGAGCAGCCTTGCCCAGCGCAGCGTCCTCCCCGTCCGGCCGCTGCTCCCCATGGAGGAGATGGGAGGACTCACTGAAGCAGCGCCAGCGCTCCGGCAGTGCCCGCTCCCTGCAGCCACCCGCCTGCCCGCCGCGTCCCTCGTGGCAGAGGCCAGAGCCGGGTGGTCCATGGTCCCGCAAGCGACCGCGCTCCATTGCTGGTCCAGGGCGATGGGACTGAGCGCTGGGCGGTAGTGGAGCTCACTGTGCTGATCTGTGTCTTACAGAAAGGTTGGAAAACAAGCCCAAGGCAAGCAAGCTGTCTTCTTTTCATACATGTCCTATGAATATTGGTTGTCTAGCATAATTGAAGCCTGTTCCATTTGTGGCTTTTTTCTTACTTAAAAATTCAGCTCATATTTTGGCAGGGGTTTGTCTGAGCGCGTAGCGGATACATTCAATGAGAAGAGCTATAACATTCAATTTGTTGGATGCCACAATTAAACCTCAGCTTTTTCACCCAGCCATCTGAAAGCAAATTGCGAGTTGTCACTCAAGCAAGAATACATACAAACAAGGGCAGTACATAGCCCCGGATCCTAACAATGTGATTTTCATCGCCTTACCAGTCTTTGGGGAGTCTTCAGCTTCCATCTGGAAGTACCTTCAACCCTTTCCAGCTATGGATCTTGAAATAGCTAGAACAGAGAGAAAACCAAAATTACATGGAGTTTATTGCCATTTCAGAAGGAAAAAAGTGTTTGAAAAAGTTTATTCAGGAAGCCAGGGGAAGTTAAGTGGGAGACATTTGCCATTTCATCAGTCTGTTGGTGATAGCCATTCATGTCATAAATGGCTTGTGTCATTTGATGCCAAAAATAACACAATTTTCCTCCCCAAAGGCCTATAGGGTTTTTTTGCAATAAATGTTTATTTGTTAATAATATACTTTAAACAGCCCAGTCTTGACCTCAAGTCTCCAAAAGAATCCATCTTCTCTCTGAAAAATCCTACAAAGTTTGTGTAGTTTTTTCTGGGAAGGTGTAATTGATGGCGCAGTGAAGGGTAGTGTGTTTGCTTTAACTACTGCAGCTGCGTGGATTAACTGTTTATAAGGGCCTACTGTGCTTTGAATGGCTACTTTCTTAGATTTCAAGCTTTAGTTGACAGCACTTCCTAATGGTTTCTGGGATTTGCTTAAGTTTGATCAGTAAAAATAAATTTCTGCCCTTAGCTCACCCATTGTCCTTTCCTCATCGCTGCTTTGAAAGCTTTTAAACATTCATTTGAAGGAGTTCGGTTCCATTGATTAGCCTACGCTGTGCAACATTTCAAATGGAGGTGACCAGGACAACTACCTGACAGAGCTGAGCAGGGGGCTGATCTTGTTCCGCATCTCGTGTTGATTTCAGAAAAAATGTAAGAGAAATTTGGGTGCATAGCAAATAACCTGTATGCAAATGGTTTTGACAGGCTTTCTCAATTTAGTAATTGGAGTCTCTAGGGTCTGACACAAAACTGGCAGGTATGAAACACGTGTGATTAACTATTTGAAAACGTAATAAAGGATTTTGTAAATATGCATAATATAGAAACCATTGTTTGGAGACAAAATAGTAAGTCAGGCAATTAATTTATAATGTGTTGCACTGTTTTGAAATTGCCTTCCCAAAAGCTGGAGTTAGATTTCCACTGGCAAAGCGTTTGTGGAATGCCAGTGACATGTGATCAGCAGCCCAGTAATGTAACAATTGTCTTTTCACTAAATCACCAACTACCACTGATTTAACCAATGTTAAATCACATTTTTCAGCTGCTTTTGTTCTGCCGCCAACCCCTCTGACCCTTCTCTCTTGCGATTTTTCATGCGTACTTTTACTAAAAAAGCAAAGTATTAAGACATTTGTCAGAATTTTTTTGTTAGTCCTTAAATGAAAATGTGGTTTTCTTGAAGAACTCTAGAGGACTTATTTTCTTTAAGATCATCTGAGTTATAGGAGAGAATTACACATTTAATTGCTCAAAGCGCTTCAGCTTAAAGTGCTAGTTTGTTCTCAGTCAGACAGGCACTTGGATAAAATAAGGAACAGTATGTGTGAAATGAATGGAATTCATTTTTTCTTTAAACATTTCACATTTGTGGAGCTAAATTATCTGGATAATATGCACACTCAGGTACTTTGTGTAAAACGTATTTTAGTGGGACTCCGTGGCACTAAATGGCACAACTAGTTGAAGAACTGGGGGCCTTAGGGTGACTAAACTGCATGGCGAATGCTCATTTACTTCCCAGAGGCATTGTCTGGGGCAATCTGGGCCACAGTAACCTGAGCAACTCTCCTCTTCCGTACTGGCAAAGGCTTGGCTAATCTTTGTGTCCATTTTGGTTTTTGCAGGACAAACTTCATGACCTTCAATTTAGCCGTTGTTGCATCAGTCTTGTTAAAGCAAGATCACATCCAAGCTCTCTTTCCTAAACTGAAAATATTTGGAAAATAGCTTTAAAACTTTGCACGGCTTCCTGCTATTCTGCTGCTTCTGCCACTGCTGGGGAGTTCGAGCCAGACCAAATAGTCCCGCTGCTGCTCAGCGGCAGCTGACCCCCCTGGGCCCCCGGCTGCGGGCAGAGCTGCCTGCGACCGCCCAGGCGTGCAGTGCAGAGAGAGCGACTGCCCGGTGGCAACGGCAGCGAGAGCAGCTCGTCCTCTCTTGCCTGGCCTTGACGTTTTTGAGTGCCGGACTGCAGACGTGCACACAGGGCAGTGCAGTGCACAGACGGGCGCATGCAAGGGAGTGCCCGTGCCGTGTGGTGAACACGTGTGACGCGGCAGTGGGCGGCACAATGGCCTCCTTTGCCTCAGAGTGATGGCTGGTGTGTCTTGGGAAGGTTGGGGGACCACGGATGAGGACGTGAGTCCTGTGCTTGCCCGGGGGCTGTGCTCGGTGTGGCTGGGGCAGGTGCATGCATGTGGGCTGCTCACGCCACAGCCGCACGGCCATGCAGGTGTCCAGCTGCAGGGTGTCCAGGGGCAGCGGCGTCGGAGCTGTTTCCTCTGCACCAGGGTTCGGGGTCTTCTGATGGGGCAGAGTATCCTGTCCTTCTCCTCTTTCTCCAGAAGAGAGTACTGTGCAGACCGCACGTGTGCCCTCTCAAGCCTTCCTCTGGGGCACGGGAGAGCTTCTGTGCTGCCAGGGCTTCTCCGGTCACCCTGGCCTGCTTGACGCGGGCTGCATCCTGACCTGTTCCCGGAGGAGCCCACGGTGTAGCGCGCAGGTCCTGGGTGCCGCGGTGGGCACGCAGGGGATGCAGATGCTGACGCTCCCCGACTCGCCCCTCCGGGCTCCGGTGAAGTTTCTCCTGATTCATTCCCGGCGGTGTGTGGCAATTCACTCTGTCAGCATCAGCTGCCTATTTGGGAAACTGAAAAGAAACAACCTGAAATTGGCTGAAACAGTCACATTACTAAGGCTAATATGGATTTGCTCCTGTAAGAGGATATTAAAAGTCTCCCTTTGTTGCACAGAGACTGAGCTTTGCCATTTTTTAGTCTTTTTGTCGGCTTACTTTGGTATTAAAGCAACTGACATAACGTTTAACTTTATCCCTGTGCATGAGCACTCCTACTAATTAATTCAGTAACTCTTTTGACCTTTGGTTTAAAAGATCTCAACTGATGCTGTTTCTGCACAGACACTGCCATCCTTCAGGATCCTTAGCTGTTCATTTATTATGTGCATGACTATAGGGTAGATGGCTTGCATCTTTGTGCTGTTATATTCTTGTAATAGCTAACATTAACAAAGTTAAACGGACAAATGAACAAGCGAAAGAGAAGGAAAGCAAAGGAGCAATTAAATGTAACTTTTCATCATGAAAAGGATTTCACTGGTTTATCTTCTAATAAGATTATGTCACCGACACAAGTACCTAGGAGCCCTTGATTGACAGCCTCCTGTACTTTTATCAGGCAGTGTGACACTAAACCTCAGGGCCTTTTGTCCGATAGAGTGAGCTCACGGAAACTTGCCATCCTAATCCCCTTATTCATGTCAGGCACAGAAAAGAAGTCCTGATCAGATGGCACCTTACAACAGTGTCACCTCCACCCCCTCATTGCTGGATGGAGATGGGACATCTCCTGCTTTGTTCGCTGCCTGCACTCTGCTCTGTCAGAGCAGAGCTGCTGCCTGCTGTATTACACGGGCCCGCTCCCGATTCCCGGGAGCTGGGACTATTGCGTGGGTTTCACGTATCCTATCTTGCACTGCCCTGCGTGACGTGCGTTTGCTGTCCTGCTTCCATCCAGGGGAAGCTGTGTATGTGGTGCAGAAAAATCCCAGGGAGATGGTAGCAGGATTCACAGGCTAACTTTTTTTGTTTGGATTTTCTTTTTATTTCTCTAAAGAAAGTAAGGCCTGTAAAGGAAGTATTTCCTTTTGTGTCACGTATGTACGACCACGTAGTGAAATATATCACTAAGCTTTTTCAAACCTTCCTTCCAGAAAAAGGAGTAAGTGGAACTAGAAAAAACTATTTTTTCACAAGCATCGGATCAACATGAAGTGCAAAATATTGTTGTTGCTCAGTGGTAATTGTTGTTGCGTGTAATACTTCCCGAAGCTCAGAACAGAGTTTTATGTCCTCCTCAAAGCGTGGGTACCTATAGAATTTGCTCCTAAGTGTCGTAGAAGTCAGCAATTCATCCCAATCGCTGGTGTTATGAGTTTCATAGCTCTGTCCCTTTCTTAGTTGTAGGAATTCCTTTGTGCGTATCCCTGCGGTAACCTATTTCAACCAGCGCTTCCCTGTGGTGCTTTATTTACTTGTCCAACTGTTTGGAAGTCTGTTAGTCTAAAGATCAGATGCTCTGAAACAAATCTTATTACTTTAACCAGCTCTGCAAATTCTTCTTTCTCCATTTTTATTGACTTCTCTTCAGCTAGAACTAATACACATGCAGCAGGTGGGCAAGTATGTCTCTCAGAGTTTAGCCTCTCAGATTTAACATGAGAAACTATAAATCTTTTTGTTTTCCTTGGAAAATGTGGGAAACCACAGGTATTTGAAGAGTTGCCTCCTCGGCGGATTTGTGAAGTTTATACTGGTTGCTGTAATTTTTGAAACAGAAGTCTGGGAAATTTGAAAAGAATGCTGCATTCTGAGGGATAGACTAATTATTTTTTTCTCATGTTAAGTATTTTTTCAAGCTGTAATCAAAAGCAAGGGAATGGGAAAGTTTTAAGATTTTTTTCCCCCCTTCATCCATCCTGGCGCTACTGGTAGAGATACTGCGTAAAACTTCCTCCAACTAATCTGCTACAAGCTGGTTCAGTCGGCACTACTCACCAGTCCTAGTTTTGGAAGGTGTGTCCAGCTCCTCTGTATTTTTCATCTCTATGCACATTTTTAAAGCAATTTGAGATGTTAAAAGTCAGTGCTAATTAAATGTTTTAAGAAATTATCTTTCAGGAATTCCCCTTTCTCCTCCCCGTCCCCCCGCCCAGTCTCCTGGCGACCTCGTGCTCCCCAGTTTGAGCACACATCTCATCTTCGGGAGATGTTTGCATCTCTCGTGGCACTTTCCTCCAGCAGATATCAAAGTCCTTTGCAACGCGACCTGCCCAGGGCTCCTGCAGGCTGGGGCCTGTCCTGGGTGCGCTCATCCGCGGGACACACCGTTTCTTCCCATGTCTTCTGAGGACCGGGCTGCACCAGGAGTCGGGATGGGAAAGTTCTCATGTCTGGGGTGTGCAGAGCACTTCGCTGCTGCTTCGCCTGGATTTGTTTTTCCACCTTAAGCACCAGCGGCTGCCATCATGCAGTGCAAGCAAGGGAACATACACATACATTTTAAAAAATACAGCAAGCGAAGGAACCTACATGGTTGCGGTTTTCCTTTAGCAGAGCATGTTTGCTTTAAACGCACAGCTCTGCGCAAATCTCAGAATCAGTTATCAGGTGTCAGTTTGGCAGCAGTCTCTGCAGCAAGGACAGGACTGCACGTAGTGAGCTGAAAACAGTTTTAAATATGCAGCTAATCGGTGAGGCTGGTGAAGGAGTCTATAAAAAGTCTGTCTACTTCGAAGCTCAGTTAACTAACAGGTGAATTGCGGCAGACAATGTGATGTCAGGTTGTGCTTGGGGATAAGGTTCAGTAAAACTGTAAACGGTCGTCAAAACATCAGACTTCTCAAAGAACGCCTCGCTGAAATGCAAGAACAGGAGTATTTTAACACATCGGTAATGTTAAATGCAAACCAAAGCGATACGGTACGAGGCTGCATGTATTTCAGAAAGGGTGACTTCAGAAAGCAATCTGGGATCCCATTAGTCTCATGGGTTTAACGTTGTGAAACTTCGGGGCTCTCCACCGTTGCAGTCGGTGCGTACAAGGCAGTAGCTCCGTCAGCCGGGGTGCCTGTGTAGGGTCTCCTGCAGTAACAACGAATTGTTTCAGAAGGACACAGGCAATGCAGCATGTTCTGCATCTTCCAGAGGCAACCAAACCCTGTCCTCACAGTGTGCCCTGAAGCTTTACACAGCCGCTCCGCAGCTCCTCTTGACACGTCCTGCCCTTCTCTGAGCAAGAGGGTCAGTAAACAGGGGGAACAACCATCCACCCACAGCGAGTCCAGGGTGCTGTTTCTGTGTTAGCAGCACTTGATGCTAAAGCGTTCTCATTGAAAGAAAAATAACTTTTGTTTGGACCAAAAAAAAAGGAAAAAACCTTTGGGGATTGAATTTCAGAGCCTCCTTGCCTTCCTCTCAGCCCCCTCCGAAGGCTGAAATGATTTGTGTGCGAGGGCCTGTGACCCAGGGAGGCATCGAACAGCGGAGAAGGGAAACATTTGGAGTTCACAGGGACAGTGGGTCTTGATGACCAGTGTAAGACAATGCAGATGTTTCAGATCATGAGGTCTCTGATGATGATGAGAAAATGCCCCCAACAGCCTACGGGCTGACTTCTCTACTGCCCTTTTTTCTTTTCCTTGGTGTAGTCATGCTGCAACTCATAGGAATAAGTTTTTAGGATTTATCGTGGAAGAATCTCTGTGCTTATTGTATTAGGTAGCTCTGACAAGTAGGCTGGGATTTTCATTTCTCCCTGTGACAAGCTCTGCCCCGTGCGTGTTGGCAGTGGCAGGGGGTACCCAGACTGGCTGTGTGTGCTGCAAGCCCTGGCAGTGGCCTGTAGAGGAGGGTTGTCTGCAGAGGAGCAGAGCCAGAGGAGCAATGGTTTTTGGACAAGAGTCCAACAATAACTGCATGTCCCATTGCCTTGTCTGATATAAACAGAGATTTCCTGGAAGGAGGACAGATTCTGGGACAAGGAAAGAAAAATACTGGTGGAGGGGAGAAGGCGGAGAAATCGTTCAGGATGCTAATTCAGCAGTAGGTCTGCTGAGTGCCTGTGACACTGCTCGCCACAGCGGCTCTCTCTGCCTGGTGCCTGCCTGTTGATCCCGGCGTCCCTGCACTTGGGAGGAGTGGAGAGAAACCGCAGGGCAGCACTGAACCCTGCGGATAGGGGCTGAGACCCAGCCCTGGCACGTGGGTTTGAACCCGTGCCGCAGCCGGGGCAAAGCATCTCTCAGCATCACAGCTGCTGGGCCAGAGACTTGTATGAATTTTACACCTCAGCTCTGCTGTGAAAAAGCGTACCAGCATTATATACATAACGTATATACAAGCAACAGGAGAACAGCGTGGGCTGCGGAGCTCAAGTTGGGGAAACAACCCCCAACAGTATCTAGTTTAAAGCTTAATACACGAGAAACAGCAGACAGCAGTCCTGCTGTGCTTGGGTGCGTGCTGGGGTCTCTGCTGGACAGAGACCCTGTCTGTGCCCAGGCCCTACTGTAGGGCTCTGGTCTCCGGGGCCGTGCGAGGCTCAAGGAAGGCTCCCAGCCGTCATCCCATGGGGGCCATGGCATCAGCCCAAGGCGGGAAGCGCAGCGGGAAGATGCCTAGGAGACCGCCCTGCGGCACCGAGGCGGGTGCGGTCTGAGCAAGCACCTTGCGCCCTTGCCGGGCAGTCCCCACCACGACTGGAAGCAGCGGTGAGCACCCTTGCCTAGGGGGGACTCCCTGAAGTCATGGAGGAAAGCCCGGTCCTGCGCTGCAGCCGGAGCAGGATGAGCAGTGGGGCTGGGCGTGGGCTCGCTTCACCGGGTCCGCTGCAGCCGCTGCTGCACCAGCAAATCCCAAATTACATGTCAGCAGGGAGGAGAGAGGAGACAGATTTTAAAATATTGTTTGCTTGAAAAAAAGAATATTGTGTGTTGGCTTGAGGGAGCGCAGAGGCCGTGCAAGGTCTTCCCGGCATCGGCATCTGTCTCGCTGGGAGGAGGATGGGTCCCTGTGTCTGCTGCGTGCTGCAGGAGGGGGGTGAAGAAGGGGCTGCAGCAGAGTCGGCCGGAGCTGCCTCCTGCTGCTGCCCTCGTCGCGAGGCCCGAGCGCCCGATCCTGCCCAGCCCCTCACCATGGCTCCGGGCGCTGGCTGCGAAGCGCTGCGAGTGCCAGGGAGAGGCAGCAGCGGTGGGTTTGCATCTTGGCACCTCTGCGAGGGGGACTCTGACTGGAGCGATTCCCGTGGCCACTGCCAAGCTGGAGCTTGGCAGAAGAGTGAGAATTTCCTAACTGTGACAAATGCCTGCCTGAAAAAATGTGTCTTTATTTACCAGTGGTGCGTTCAATTAGCCTATGTTTTGGAAAAGCTATCTTGTCCCTCTGACAGTCTGCCTGCGATTTGAACCACCTCCTCTCAGAAACAGGCTAGAAAATGTTTTGCTTTAAAAACATTTAGGAACCCCATATTTTTAGTGCCCCACTTTGCAGCCCAGCTTTGACTGCTTCTGATGCTAACTGACACGGGAACTTTCCTTCTTGGCTGTATATGCTACCGAGAGAGCCTCATAAGCGAAGCTTTTCGTTGCCTTTTATATCCAATGGTAAGTTACTGTTTTCTTATCGGGTATAGCTAAAAAAATGAAAACCAGAACACGGTTCCCACAGAACCTCTATCACAAGAGGTTATAATTAAGAAACCGCTTCCCCGATCTGTTGTGATTTTGAAAAAAGTGACTGTGATTTTTAAAAAAGTGACTACCACCTCGGCATGATTTCTCACCAATGAGACAGACACAGCTTTGCCTTTTGATTTTGGCATTCAGAGTTGGGCTTATAATGGAAACTGAGCATTGCCTTTATTATCATTATGGTTGAAAGAGCATTATTTAAGGGCATAACTGAAGTTTTGTAAGCATATGCTGGAACATACACTTAAAATAGTAAAGAGAAGTTTTGAATAACAATTGTGCTTAGAAACAAATGATCTTGGTTTTCCATTTCTGGGCTGTTGTGTGTGAAGCCAAATGATCGCTGTTCCAGGGGTACTGTCTTTCTGCAGCATTGAGTTTGGGGTTTCAGACACAAGAGAAGCAAACTGCCTACTTTAAAATGGTGCTGAGCTAGCAACAATGCTTCTGAGTCCAAAACAGCTTCACAAAGTACCATCTCTGGTAATCAGCTGATTTTTTTAGGTCATATGTAAATGAAGAACACATCTGCTTTCCATATGTCCCACATACACAGCTTACATATGTTTTTGGATGTATTATCTTAATCATATTTATTGGCCAAAGCAAAAAAATTGAAGTTTAGAATATTTTTGGATTCATAATATTATAAAAGCAACAACTATAAAGCAAATGAGTCATGTACTACACTCCAGTTACAGTGTACAATTACGACATGTATTTAAGGGCTATATTTCTTAGCTGGAGTGAAATCTATAGGCAACAACGCTATCTCTCCTGTATTTTTGTCTAACAGAGATCTAAAGAAAAATTAATTACACTTCTTTGACTGATTGTTATTCTGCTGAAGTATGGTTCTAATCCTTATTAACATTCTCTAAAGTCATGCATGAAATATGACTTTTGCACCACACTCTGTGGCATATGTTTTCTCTTTCCAGCGTATTTTTCAAACTATCTTCAACCCTCACTGCTGTTCATTATTTTAAGATAGGTTTAAAGTTTGCCACAGTCTCAAAACTGATCCAGTACAGAGCATTGCAAGGGAAAAAAATGACACATCATTCTGCTCATGAACACAAATTGCTTCTGATTATTTAGCTTTGAATGTTCTCCTCATACTGTTTTTATTAAAAGCCCCAGTATATTTACTCTTGATAGTGTCTTCAATTAAGTTAAAAAGAGTCCCTTTTCTATAGCAGTATGTAAAGAAAATAGTTGTTACAACCGCAAAATTACCGAAAAAACCTGGTTCTAGTAAAGTACTACTTCAGTTCAACAACCACAGCACGAAGTTTGCTGTTTTCTTGTAAACTTTCCAACCATTAGATAAACAGTGTCTCTATCTTCACATCGAAAGAAGCACCCTCTCTTTGTTTAAGGACAGTTGTTTTCCTGCAGCTCTCTGCAAAATATGTGCTCCATTAATCCATTTATCAATACGGAAAATGTGTCCATTCGGATTTAGAGTGACTCTTTTTGACCAGTGGTGAGTAGGTCTTGGCTCCGGGAACAATTTTGGGAACAAATTGCTAAACGACGTAGGCAGAGCACTCTGGTTCTGTTCATTTGCCTCCTTGTGAGCGCAGTTAATTTAAGCTGTGACAAGGGGAAGGAAAGTTGTTACAAGTGGGATCCTGTGACTTCAGCACACATTGCACACAGCCAGGAATGTTTTCCTTTTCTTTTTATAAAGTGGTGATTTAGGAAAATGGTCTAAGTTTAGCAGTTTTGGGAGTTTCTACTCTGTTGGCTTCACAATAGCTGATTTTTCTTTTGAAAACATTGTCTTTTAGTGCTGTGATGTCACAGCCTAATATTGTACAAAGGCGTAACTGGACTAAACATGTCAGGAACATGTCAGTAACTTTCCATAAATTATTCAGTCTCTTTGGGAAAACCCCTAATTAAGTGTTAACTCATTTTCTACTTCAGAGAAGTTTTGTCTTGAACTTCGGAGTCCAATTGCTGGGGAGCTTTTATTTCTTTTTTATCTTTTTGGGTTACTGTATTTCTGCTTAAAATTCTTTGTGCGTCAGCTCTGACAGAGAACTGCAAGGATCTGGCAGAAAGGGGATGGCAGAAATCAAAGAATGGGCTAGAGCAAGGGAATCGGGTTTAAACTCCTTTAGAAAAAATCCTGGAAGCACGAAGGATGCAAACGTCTCTGCAAAGCCGCGCTCCTTCCTCCACTAAGAGCAACTGCCGTGCATCCCTGAATGAATACTTTACGTGCTCCAGGCTATAAAGCTGTTTGTGCTTTGAAGGCAATGGGGTACGGAGGAAAGGACTGTTTGAAACATGTCACTTTGAACTGTGTTGGAGGGTCCCAGGGAGCTGGCCACCTCCGTCCGCCCCTGTTCCCTCAGAGGTCTGGTTCCAGTCTGCGAGCCCTGGAGCCAGCCCTGTAGTCTGTTCAGGTGGCCCCACTGTGAGATGTCAGGCTGATAAGTGAAAGTAGAGACTTTCGAGTGAAGATCAAGAGTTTACTGCTTGAACTGCATCTCTTGCTATGTGTAACAGTTCAATATGGTAACAAAAGGGTTTTCCTGCCTGCAGAGACAGATGCTGCCTTTTCAAAATGTTGCTTTACATCTGAAGCCTCAGCATATGTTGTAATAAAGGCTGTCCTGAAACTTCAATGGATTGCATCATGAGGAAATTCACAGAGGAAGGAGCTTTAGGTGGATCTGCAGAATCTTTTATGAACTAATACCCCATGAAAAAAACGGGACTATCAAGTAGGGGTCACTCATGGCTCGGGATCAGTGCTGTCTTGTGTTTTAGCTACACTAGCATTCCTGCCAAGATGACCGGACAGGGGAACGGGGGCTGGGACGCTGCTAAAACACCCAAATTGCAGTGTTGTGGAGGAAACAAAAAAACCCAAAATCTTGATCCTACATTTACTGCCTAAAGGGTGCATCATTCCTATCAGCTGATATGCAGAAGTTATGTAGGTACTGGACAATGCCACATTTAGCCAGCTGCTGTACCAAGAAGTGGGAAGTAATTGAATCTTCCTCTTGGAGCGAATCTGTGCGTGTCTTCTGTGTTACTGAGACTCGGCAGGCAGATGTGCGCATACTTCTTTGGCCATTCTGCATCACCTTTGCTGCAGTTTTCTCTCTCTTTCTCCTCACTGTCCTGCTCTTCCAGACAAGTCAAAGACTCGCAGCTTAAGAAAGCAAGCCACCAGAGGCAGGGACGTTATCCTGGCTCCCTCCCAGAGGGACATTAGGGCAGCACTCACTGTGCCTTGTGAGCAGGGAAGGGTGAGAAACTTTCCCTTGGCTTTTTATTTTCAAGCTGTTGTTTTCAATATGCGTTTACATATTCTTTCTGAAAGGGCCTGGCAATTAAGCTTTACTTGTACACGTGTTTGTGAAAAACAAAACAAAGAAACTCTTGTTTTTTCTTCAAAATGAATCTCACAACATGCACTTAGAAATGCCATGATGGCTGGGAACAGAAGGTGTCCAAAGCAATGCGTGGGTGCAGCGTGCTGTGACTTATGGTGGATAATAAATACACTACAAACGTTGGGGTTAGGATACAGAAAATGTGCAAAAAAAGATATAGAGTAATTCTGATAAGGAAGAGAGGTTACAAAGAGGGGTGTTTACTCTGATTACCCATAATGAATAAATAGAGAACCCTCTGACCTGCAGAAAGGGTGTAATCAACAGATATGCCACTGGGTTTTAGTAGTTTGCTCTGTGACAATTTGGAATGGAGGAAAGGCTGTAAATTTCTGTTTGTTTTAGTACTGACAGTAGGGAGCAGTGCTAAGCTGGCTGCCAGCTTGAGTCACGTGGGCTGGAATGAATTTGTACTTTAAAACACAAGAATTTTTAAAAGAAAATATTTTGTGCCTGGTATTTGAGTTCCGTTTGTGTTATGCTGGGATTTTGTAGAGGTTAGACTTGTAATTTCACATTTTTACAGCCAAATTTTTGTCTCACAGCAGTGTAAATCTACAATACTTTCCCTGAAGCAGGGCAAAGCCAGTGTGAAGTTTATGCAACTTTTATCTAGCTCAGACCTTCCAGAAAAGGGCTGTCAGATGAGTGTGAACTCTCAAGCCCCCAATAAAGATGCTGTTTTTAAGTATAAATACAGAGCAGCTTTTAATAGCTATAATTAATGTGTGTGGTTGTTTTAAACAACTAGAAACTGGTTTTGTGTTTCCATTTTGAAGGCAGAGGATTTACCTGATTCACTCGAACATAAAAAGTGTGAGTGGCTGTGAGGGTCGGAGCCGGGCAGGTGCTCTGACAGCGGCGAGGCACCGTGCTCAGGAGGAGAAGACGGTGAGACAGGGTGCATGGGGGAATGCTGCCCCATGACCTCTCCCAGCCTCAGGGGATTTGTGACTTGGGGACTTCCAGGGCCGGGGAGCGAGTCTTTAGAAACTTTGGCCTGTACAGTTTCAATATTTAAATATTTATTGTAAAGGTTGGATTCAAATCCCTTTTTCCATCTCATTCTTGTGAAGAATGTGCACGCAGGCAATAGTCAGGGTATGTCCATTGCTGGTATAAATAATGTAAAGAAACTGAGTGTGGTGGGTTGACCCTGGCCGCACGCCAGTGCCACCAAGCTGCTCTATCACTCCCTGCCTCAGCAGGACGGGGGGGAGAAAATAAGATGGAAAAAAACTCGTGGGTCAAGATAAAGGCAGTTTAATAAAGCAAAGGCTGCGCGTGGAAGCAAAGGAAAACAAAAGATTTATTCTCTACTTCCCATCAGCAGGCGATGTCCAGCCACTTCCCGGGAAGCAGGGCTTCAGTACGCGTAGCGGTTGCTCTGGAAGACAAACGTCGTAATAACAAATGCCCCCCCTTCCTCCTTCTTCTCTTAGCTTTTATTGCTGAGCAGACGTCGTATGGTCTGGAATATCCTTCTGGTCAGTCTGGGTCAGCTGTCCTGGCTATGTCCCCTCCCAAGATCTTGCCCACCCCAGCCTACTGCTGAGCGGGTAATGCTGGAGAGCAGTGGCCAAAACACTGGTGTGTTACCAACACCCTTCTAGCTACCAAGACAAAGCACAGCACTATGAGGGCTGCTATGGGGAAATTAATTCCATCTCAGCCAGACCCAATACACCGAGTTTGCATGCCCGGGTGTTATTTTATTGCTCTAGCACAGGACTGAGGTGACGGAGTGGTTTTGGCGGTGGCGATGCCGCGGGGCAGCGTGAGCTATGCTGCGGGGCACTGCACTTACCAGCCCTGGGGCAGACCACAGTCCCTGGTCCTTTTTATGCAGACACCTAGAACGCAGTTCATTCTGGAGGAGGCGGGGAGGTCAGGGCTGTAAGGCTTGTCATCCTGCCTGCTGCTTACGGCAGGGGAGAGCCCAGCAGAGCAGCTACAGCGGAGCCTCTGGTGGGGCTGGATAGTCTGGCCCAATCCAGCGCCAAGCCAAAGGTGTAAAGTAGGTCTCAGAGGCAGCGTGTTCTGTGGCGTACGCGTGCGAGGTGAGGGGCTGCCTCCCCTCGCGCCCGGACCCGCTGCCCGCCAGGGTAGCGCTGCGCAGGCGCTGGGGCTGCTTGTCCTCTCCAGAGGCTCTGGCTCGCACCCAGCTGACTGCGCTCCAGAAAGGAGGTGCTCCTCCGCCCGGGCCCTGCGGGGCTCGACGTGGTAGGCATGCTGAGAGCACACCGCGCACGCTGACAAGATCAGGTTTCGCACAAAATGCAGCGGCAGCCAAAACCTTCTCTTAAAGCTCAGCCGAGGAGGAGCTGGTGGTGCTTCTCCCTCTCCCCCTTCCTGCAACAGCCTGGAGTGCTCACGGGGAGCCCTGCACCCTGCTGCTCTTGATAGCACCCTGGAAGCAGCGGTGGGCAGCCCTGGGTGGGGACTGGCACCTGCTGGCCTTGGCCAGGCGAGTGCCCTCGCTGCTTGTCTGCCCAGGTCTGCCCAGATCACACTGGCCCCTGGGACGCTCACCCCGTGACTCCTTCTCTGCGCGGTGGAGCGGATCCGCAGGGGGATGGAGTTGGGTCCTGCCCCAGACACCTTGTAGCTTGCAGGTGATGGTGTTCTCCAGGGTGGCCAAAGGTGTGAACCCCCTCAAGGGGAGGAGAGAGTTTGAACTGACATCTCCCATTTCTTTAACCCATGAACTTACAGCCGACAATCTCATTTTTTGCAGCCTCCAGGTGAAGGTCTCTCCACAGTACCGTACATTAGAGTCCTAATTACTTTTTGCCTTGTTGTAGGATAACATGTTAATGTGTGTCCCACAAAGGCAGCAGCGATGTCCTGTACAGCCTCTGCACCTGCAAGGACATCTTCACGGTCCGCCAGCAAAGTTGGCGTGCGTATTTTATTCTGGGCTGTCTGTGGCAACTGAGTGCACAGAGAGCACGAGCAGTCCGTTTTCACCATTCTCTTCTTAGGTCTGTGGTGTAACTCAGCGCTTGGAACAGACATCATCATCTTGGGAGAGGAAGCGTTAATTTGCTGCATACTGTGAGATGGTATATGCACACACCCACGTGCTTCGGCATGGATGCCCACAGTGGAGAAGGAATAGTAGCACGGTGTAAAGCTCTTCCCTTCATGAGGGCTGAGGGCATGAGGCTATGAGGAGGTGATCAGGCAGGCTGGCCTTGTGCAAGCTGGGTGTGACTCTCCACTTGCATCAACACTGGCACTGGGGCTGCTCCCACACGTGGGGTGATGGTATATTGCTGCTGGTGCTTCGGTCCCAGGGGAGACAACTGGTGTGCACGTGTGAGCCTGCCAGGCTGATCCCTGCACGATACTGAGCACGAAGGCATTTCTGAGGCTTCCTCGGGACAGGTTGAGTGTCAACCAGCCTCTGTCAGCATTTCCCAAGCTATTTTACCCCCTGTCCCACTTCCAGGTGAACTTGAGTCTTACGCCCCCACTTTTCTCAGCCTGGGCACAGTGCCGTGCTGACATGGCTGTTCCAGCTCCAGGAGCTAATCCAAAGCCCCCAAGCATTCCTGCATCCTGTCAAGAGGGAGTGCCCACAGTTTGAAAGTATTGGCCTGTGTGGAAAATATTGGTGCTGTGGCCTGCAGAGCTCCTGGAAGTTGTTACTCCTGCTGATGCATGCCAGCATCACCAGCAGCCTGTTAGGAGAGGTCCTGGTGAGGTGACCAGGGGACAGCCATCAGCCTCGCTGGTTGAACGTGTATGCCGGTCTCTGTGAGAGTCTGTCCTGGCTGTGGACACAGGAGTTGTATCAGTTCAGCTATCAGTTCAGCTCATCTGTGCATCCACGCGGTCTCGCTGGTGCGCCCCGTTACATCCCTGCACAGCCTGCTCCCTCCGGCTCCTGCTCCAGCACTCACTGCTGCAGTGCGTGAGGCTCAGGGCACATGGAGCTCTAAGGTACATAGTCCTCTCCCCCTCCTGATTTTCATAGTTAAATGTCTCAGCATTTAGAGTCTCCAGACCCAGCGTGTAAGCACTGTGACTAACGTCTGTCACATGCCCTTTGCTCTCCCATGCCCTTCCCACAAGGAAAGGCATGGCTGCTCTGTGTCCTCTTTGGAGGAGGTTCTCCGACCACCAGCTACACATTCAAAAGAGGCAAGGTTGGGAAAAGGTGTATAAGGAGAAAAAGAGGGTTTGATTGGTCCTTTTTTCTGCGGGAGATCATGACATAGGTTCACTGAGAAAGTTCTTTCTTCTTCCCTCCCTCTCGTTCATTGACATCACCACTATCTTATTCATCTATGACATGACCTGGCTGCTGACTGTCTATGAACTGACAACGTCTGAGCACTGGGTTCCTCTGGACACAACACGCACAAAGTTTTTAACCTAACTGGCCTCTTTTTTTCAAGCCATCAATTGTATTCCATATACAGAGGCAACCAACAGCTGCATGTACCACATACAGAAGATGTCAGAGAAGGAGCTGACTTTAAGCAAGGGATCCAGCAGTGTATTGTCACTGCATCTTGGAATCATCCTGGAGACAAAGATCTAAACCATTTTATTACTCCTCCCTGAGCCTCTGCTCCTTTTCTCCCAAGAGGCACAGGTGAGGTCTGTAGCTCCTCGTTATTAGCTTCACATGCTGCAGAGCTCTCCAGAAGTTTGAAAATGGCGACTTGCCCTCTGGGGTGTTTCCTGGTCGATGTGCTGGGCTGCAGGACTGGAGTGGCCGTAGGCACAAGAGTAGGGCTGCTCTTCAGGGTGCCCCAAGCTTCTGCGCAGATGAATGTGCTCGACTCTAAGAGTGCAGAGGAGTTATTCTTGTGATCAAGTTGCAAGCGTTTCTTAGGGTCTGTGGGCTAGTAGTTGTTTGGCTGCTGAGATAACAAGGTGGATCGTCTGTCCAGACAGCAACGGGCATAG
Organism: Gavia stellata; assembly: GCF_030936135.1. Taxonomy (NCBI): domain Eukaryota; kingdom Metazoa; phylum Chordata; class Aves; order Gaviiformes; family Gaviidae; genus Gavia; species Gavia stellata. The sequence continues at coordinate 13,402,449 of NC_082617.1, forward strand.
AGTGTCCTTACTGCTGCGTGGGGAAAGGTCGGTTCCACAGCACGACTGAGGATGTGAGCAGGACCAGAGAAGGAAAAGAGCCACGGGAAGGAGCTGAACTTCGGGCTGGTGTGCCGTGAAACCTCCCAGGAGAACGGGTCCGTGGCATTTCACTATGGTTGCAGAGAAGGTACCTGTGAATTTCTTGGTGAATCCTTTAGTCTCTGGTGGTCTGTAAATAAGCATAAAATGCATGTTAGTTTTGGCTCAGGTTTCTATTCTCAGATGAATGAATTTGAATGAACTTGTCTTATCTGTGGAATCTCTCTTGGAACTGATGTTTGCAGAGAAGATAAATGTGCTGCTGCCTGCCTGCTTGTCCTGACTTAATCTGTGATGCACTGAGCAGTGTCTTGGGGGGATTAGGAGAGCTAGAAGAGAGCTTGGGATGTCAGGCTGCCAGGACCTGATGATGTGACCTGTATCGGTTTCTCCATCAATGATAAGGCTGTGGATTGCATGTTAGCAGTAGAGCGTCATGGTTGCAGTGTTTTCCAACATGTTTTTTTGTAGGGAGGCGTTATACATTGGCGTCCTGTTAACACAGCATCCAAATGAAGATATGTACTGGAAAAAAAATAATTCCTCATTCGTGTGTAGGGCAGGCCACCATACCTGTCTAGTACAGCACATACCGCTAGGGACGTCTGCCTTTAGATGGTAATGTTTTTCAGGTTAGTTTTAGCAAATGTTAAACCAGCTCGAGGTTGGCTGGGTTCTCTTTCCAATTCCCTGGGCAAATTTCTGTTCCCAAGAGCTTGTGAAAATCCTAAGTGAGAGCGTGCTGTACACTGCGAATGTCAGGAAGCTACATTTGTAAAACGTAAACCACAAAGACCCTATTGAAACTGTCTCATAATAGGGGTCCTTAATGTATGGATTCAAACGTACTTAATGTCCTTAGAAGGATGTAACACGAGCAACACAGTCTCAAAATTTCATTGTTCTATAAATGAAGTGTTTTACCAGAGAATTGCTTAAGCATCTTTGAGACTAAGGATTCATTCAAGGTGGAAATAAAATGAACTGAAAATGACTGAGGGGTGAGCAATGAGCAGTCCCCATAGGCCAAATCTCAGTAGGAGAAAACACTTAAAGTTTCTTTAGTGCTGGCAGGTTCAAAAGTCAGGGCTGGTTTCAATTAGCCTGGGAGAGTCTCAGTGATAAACAATTCCTGTGGTCTTGAAGCAAAGGGGCTAGCTGCATGCAGCCATTCTAACTACTTGAGCTGGCCCTATTCCCTCTGCTCTGGGAGTAACTGTCTCTTTGAATGAAGTATTTGTCATCGTTTGTATATGAATTCTTCTGAGTTTTTGAGAGCAAGGAAAATACAAAGTTTTCTGGTTAAGGCATTTTTGGTCTGAAAATCCCCCAGGGTATCAGCTTAAAATATGCATGACGTTCATGCAATTTATTTTCTTTAAGGGGCTGGAAAATGTGAGTGTGTGCAGATGTGTTTGTGTGCACGTGTGTGTATGGCTGCGTGAACCCCCAAGTTCTGCCTGAAGGATAAGCCCATGGGAATGCCTGCTGTGCAGTTGGGCAACGCAGACCCACAGGTGGAGAACTGCCGCTGCCTGTGACACACCGTCCCACAGATGGGCTGGCCTCTTGATCGTACCCCTGTCTGGAAACCTTGTTCGCTTCTGCCCGTGTTATTTCAAGAGAGGGGACAGGAATTTCAGGTCATTCCAGCTGTGTGTGTGGCATAGGAGCCTATTCAACGCTCCTGGAGCATCTCCACGTTTTGTGGTTGCGCGCACTGACAAAGCCCATTGTTACAGTTCTTCTGGCAGATGTGCTAAAGCATTGCAGTGCCGAGATGCATCGTTTCACTGGTGCTCACAGTTCGTAAACTGTTGAGAAAATACTTATGTCTTGTACATGTTATATAGGAGTAAAGTGAGAAGCTGCGATTAGAAATACTATACCTCTTACTCAAAAATATCATATCCTCAGTGTGCGGTGCTACCTAGGCAGGTAGTAAGGTGATAGTTCATCTGATCATTGCCTTGAGCTTCACTTAGAACTCATGCCAGTCACTTTTTTTCCAGGCCTGCCAAGCCTATGGTGACTGGATGTGCCTTTGCACTTGCAATTCATTTTCAGGTGACCGGAACAGCCCTCTTAAAAAATAAAGCTAAAATCAGTTAACAATATTTCTACATTCAAATAATCTTAAAATAAGCTCCTGATACCCAACTCTGTGTCTGCCCAACTCTCAGAAAACATGGGGCTGAATATATTTTTCTAGAATCATCATTACAGCACTTCAGTTTTAAGAGCATTAAATAGACAAATCCAGCAAAGAACACAAATAATAGCCCGTAGTGTCTTGTTGGATTTTTTTAGCATGTTTTGGAGATAGCTGTTTTGCTTGTAGACTTGAAAAGTCTGAAGTCACACAGAATACTACTTCTTCGTGATCCTGGATACTTCTACTCAGGCTTATTTACTGTTAAAGATTTATGGTAACATGCTTAGGGATAGGTTGGAGGATTATGTGTAATAATTGTAGACCACCATATGCTCTTACTCTGTAGAACTTTTATTTCTAGCCAAAATGCTAAGAAGCATAAGCTTGCATTTTCCATTTGAAAAGAAGATGCTAGTATTTTCCCATAATATGGCCAGTACAGCAGAACCTATTCGAATGCATCTTGGTGAAAGAAAGACATTTTTGACAAATACGATTTCTGTGCAACAAAACAAACTGCACAGGATAGTTCAATAAGCCTCCTTAAATCATGCACAGTACAAATCCTTTAGAGCAGGAGGATCTATTTTTATCATGAGAGTTTCCATAGCAAAAGCTGATTTAACTCCTTAGGGTGAAGTTCACGCCAGTGCATGTCTCTGTGAAAGATCAAACTCCCTTTAACACATGGATGAGGGACCTGCAGAAATCTTGCATTTGGAGTGGAGAGCAGATGTCCATACGCAAACATCCAAACGTGCACTGAGAAACTTCTTTGTAACTATGATATGGTTCCTTCACCAGCAGTGACAAGATTTCAGAAAACTGTGCTGAGCAAACACTGTGCTTTTCAGAACAGAAGGCCTTGCACGAGAGCTTAGAAACTTTATTCTGGGGAGAAAAAAATTACACAAATTTCACAGTTCAGCCCAGTCTCTGAACGGGATGCAGTTGTCGCAAAAGGAAAGCATTTAACAGGGCAGAAAACTTCTTGCTTTGTGCACCTGCTGGCAAGTTGAGCGTAGCCTTCTCTGAGACAGGCAGTGCAAGGAGCGGATAACCTGCAGTGAGCAGCAGGCATCTGGTGCCATTCACAGGTGATATGGTACAGACCTCTCAGGGATGCTACAGTCTGGCATCCCATAGCAGGTTGGATTGGCCCGACTTCTTCTAAAACGGCCTTTTCCAGTTCCGGAGAACAAGTCCATGGCCATGGAACCCAGCTCTGTTCCCAGTCCAGCCTCTGTGTGTGCAGAGCAGCATCCTGTGTACTTTCTGCTTTACAGAAATTTGCATTTCGAGAAGGCCTTCTGTGTAGCTGAGGACATGGTCTGTCTCCATGGCGATGAAGGTGATGTCACAGGTGCAACATCGTGTTTTCGCGGCTGCCGCAGATGGGTTGGGAGAAAACAAGCTCATCAGGGTTAACTGAAAAGAGTTCTTGCAGCAAGCAGCTGTAAAAAATGGTTTAGCGTAGGACTTCTGTGCCATCCCCAATAAATGATGGATGTGTTGACCTGGGACTTGCGATACCAGAGTCTTGTTGCCAAATCCATCACCGGCCTGGGCTGCGTGCGAGGGAGTGGCAGGATTATTTCACTGGCAGGTGTGATTTACAGGGTGCAAACTGAAGCAATTAGGTTCACGTGGATGTAAACCAGGCAGGATTTGGCCTTCCCTGATCCATCGCTGACTTCCCTCAGCGGGCCCGGCTGCTAGCCAGCGCGTTTGCGCCGGAGGCTGTGCGAGAGCCGCAGAGGCGCGGCGGCTGCTGCCGCCCCGGGCCCGGCTGGGGCGGAGCGCCGGAGCGCGGTGCGCGGCCGGAGGCACCGCCCGCGGCCCGGCCCCGCCGGTGCCAGCCCGGCAGCGGCGGGCGGGCGGCCGCCCGGGTTTGCGCTCGGCCGGGCCCGGGGCTGCGGGACGGGCTGGGGCCCGCGGCAGCCCCGGCCGAGCGGCGGGAGGCCCCGCTGCCGCCCCGCACGCCGCCGGGAGGCTCGGCGGGGGCGCGCTGGCTGGGCAGCCCCTGGCGCTGAGGCGACGGGGCCGCGGCAGAGGGTACGTCGGGTTCTGGGGAGCCGCGGAGCAAATTCCTTCCCGGCAGAGCTGGAAGAGCCTTCAGTGGTTACTCCAGGGCTGGGTCTCGCACGCCGCAGTTTTCCCTACAAGCTGTAGCGGCCAAGTAGATTCTTTGAATCACAGCACAATTCCTCGGGTTTTTTTTAAAGTAAGCTTCTTGGTGAAGGCTTCCTCCAGCAGTAGAACGTGCATGTGAAGGTGAGCTGGGGCACTGCCACGGTATCCGAGTTACTGAAAGATGGTTGCTTGGTAAAAGAATCTGACCCAGAAAGTCTTGTTTCAGGAGGTGGTTTCTCTCCTTCACAGTTCTAACACACACGCTGCCAATTCACGCTAGAAATAGATACGCACATTTAAAGATTTGCTTGAACTCAAAACCCTGTAAAATAACAAAAAAGCTGGGTAGCTTTGTAAACACATTCAGATCAAGGTTTTTTATTGGATAAATGCTATAGCTATGTAGAAATTAGAAGATAATACCTCCAGACTGATTCTTGCATCTCTCACTAAAGTAGGGTTTGGTTCTAAACTTTTCTCATGTTGAACTTCTCCTGAAGATTATCTCCAGTCTGAAGAAATTCTTCGGGGAGTTCTGCTTAAAAACCCTAGAACACAAACTTTTTTAAAAAGGAGTTGAGTTCCATGATCTGTAATCAGGCGGGATTTCCACTGAATTTGGTGTAGGCTATATTCATTTTAAAACACACAGAATTAATTCCAGCTTCAAAAATTTGACTTGTCATGTGTAGATAAGAATTCAAAGCAACATGCAAGCTCTGCTGTTAAAATGGCTCGGGGTGTCAGTGTTGAGTTGTTGAGAGTGTATAAATCATATGTATGTGTGATTCTCGGGCTGGTACCTGGGGATTTGCTTGATATGATTATACGCACTGCTCTGCTCACTTAGTTCATTTCATGTCTGCCTCAGGAGCGACCTCAGGAGGCGTTTACATTGATTATTTCCCTCACAACAGCCAACACAGTTCAAATAAAGCAGACTATGCATAATTAAAGGCATCATTGCTTTCTCACTCAAAATAGTAATGGGGCAGTGGATCTAATTTCCTACTTAACACAGAAGGGCTGTGCTTATTAAGTATTCCTGTGATTATTGTTTACTAAACTCATTTTAATAATGGCCTGGGTTTTTTTGTCTTCTGGAAGACCCAAGCAGTTCTGCATCTCCTGTCAGAGCATGACAGGGCAAACAGCTGATCTAGAGAGGGGTTGTGCACAGCATCTCAAAAGATTGGACACCCAGCAGGAATCCTGCAGGTTCTCAGCTGAAGATTTACACTGCAGGCTAATAATGATGCTGTGCTGCAAGATACGCACCAAGAAAAACTGTCACTTAGAGAAGAGTCAAAAAAAAGTGGGGGGGAGAAATTCCTGTGTTAAGAACGGCCAGGGAGGCCCTTCTGCATCTCACCTTCAGGAAGACAAACAGGAAAGCTCACTCTGGCACAGCTCAGCTTGGTGCCCGGTACCTGCCATGCCCTGTTATTTCTCCTCGTGAGTGTTGGTCTGCGAGGCCGTCAGCAGGGAGCAAGGAGAAGCCCAAGGAGCAGCTCCTTGTTGCAGGGGAGCACCCTGGGCGCGCTGCATTATGGGCATGGTACTGTCAGCACGCCCCAATGCAATTACATTTGAGCTTGCTCATGTGGTGGACAGCTGTGGTTTTCTGACAATGCGGTGGTTAGTGTAGAAGACGCCCACTTTCAAAGCGAGCCTTGTATCTGTTTTTCCTGTGGGAGAGGTTTTTAGCACTGCCCCTAGACTCTGGCTTGCATGCTTCAGAGGGCTGTTGTGTTCTTATTTCATTAGCATAATAAAATCTGCACCTCCCAGTTCATTCCCCTGAGAACCGAAGCAAAAGAAAAAAAAAAGCAGCTCGTACGCTGACAACACTTGTGCCACTGAAAGAGAAAGTTGGCTGATGAGGAGTAGTTGAAGGATTGTGCTGATGGCACGGAGAAGCAGCTGATGCAGCCTGATGTCAGGCAGAAGCGTGTCGGCTGTGAGCCTTGATCCAGACACCGTGCCCTCGCAGCAGGAAACGATTACACCACGCAGGGTTCCTGCTCAGGCAAGACTTGCACGTGGTGTCAGGCCCTAAATTATCAGCTCTCCAGAAATAAATTTAGAAAGTTAAGACATTTTGTAAACTGGTCTTCTCATCATCTGGTGGAATTGCTAAGCCCAGGGATCCTTTGTGAAGCTAAAAATCCAGGGAAGCTTGGGGCTAAATTCTCTGTGAATTTAGCTGGAGGCGGCAGGCAACAAGTTGAGCTTAGGGACTTGTAGTGCGAAAATGTTCATTCGGGCATTGTCTTGTCTGCAGCTCTTAACTGATCCTTTCCAATGCAGCATCTTGCTGCGCTGAGGCTGGGCTGGTTTGCTTTTGTGGTGCTGCCCGGGTGGGGGGACAAATAACAGTATCTTTATGGTGACTTGTACATGCTCTCACATGTTTAAATTGTTCAGATTTTGTGGGAAAGATAGACAACCATCCAGACAACGTCTTGCATCTGATGAGTAGGGGAGCCTATGTCTCATAATCCTTGAGAAAAATCCGTCAAACTTCATTACCCTCAGTGAATGAGCACGGGCAGCTTTCCTGGTACATACATCGCTACCAAAGTTAGTAACATTTCCCATAAAAGGAGGGCTCTGCCAGATGCTCGTTCCCCTCCTGTTTTTTGGCCAGTCCTACCACCCTTGTCCACCTATGTCCATGCCAGAGCTGGTGTGCCGCACCTCCCAGCACTGTTGGAGGGCCAGGGAAGTGCATCAGACAGGCCAGCCTGCTGCCTTCTCCGGCCTTTGGTCCAGAGAACGGTCCACCAGACATCCCTCTGCCTCTGAACAGATCCCTTGGGACACTTCCAAAGCACTCCCAGTAGGGCCACCGAGGCTGACGTATATACCCAGTCGTATTTGCACCATGGGACACGTGCCCAGGCTGCACCCCGTCCGTGTGCGGGGCTGGGTGGCCCAGAGGGGCCAGGCTTGTGGCCCTGCTGCGGGCACCCGGGTGCCCAGACGTGTTGGCAGCCTCTGCCGTTAAGGCTCTGGGATTGTTCTGTCTGGAGCCGAGTCCTTGAGGCGTTTGCCTATTTAGGCCTACTGGGACCCTTATTATTACGAGCCAGTTTCACCACTGCTCCGCTGCGGTTTGTCAGCCTGCACCCAGAGGTGTTTGGTCCTCAGCCCTCTGTAAGTACAGAGGAGGAATCTGGTCTGAGCTTCACTGAATGTGAATGAAATGGAACACTTTGTGTAAATGGACCAAAAATAAAAAGCCCCATATCAGTTAGCCTCACATTTTTCTTAACTTGAGCAAATGGAGTTAAAACAAAAGCTAGTGATTGTAAGAAATAACTGAACAAACTTCTGTGAAAGAAGTCACAAACTCAGTTCACTCCACGGGCTGTTAAATATCTGACAAACTTCTGGTTAACTTTAGCAAAGACCAACGACAAGTGGGTTATTGCCATTGTAAATTGTATCTAACAGTTTAATAGTTGTAATACCTGGTATGTTCTTTTTAATAATATGTGTCTGGAGTGTTGCAGAACAGAGAAAGCATCTGGATCTATAGCAGCTGAAGTAGAAAGTTGTTTTTCTGTTTACAATACGACCCTCTGCTCATAATAATGTTCTTTAAGTGCGTGGTAAGTGCATGTCTCGTGTGTGCGTAGACTGTATATTTAGTGTGTGAAAGTTAAGATTCTACTGGATTTTTTTAAGACTGGAAATGAGAAAACAAACACAGTAAGCAAACCCATGTTGTTTCCACTGGAAAAGGTCATCAGCTGGCAAGATGACTGTCTGTGTTATGTTGAAGACAGCGCTGAGTGCTGTCCGGCAGGGCTGTGCCGCATCCACACGGACCAGACTTGCTGAAACCGAGCTGCAGCAGGCTGAAGTGTTTCCACTCCACAAATGCCGTACAGAGAGGGCTCCAGTAACTTAAACTTTCCCAGGCTGCAGTTATATGCCTGTTTAGACTCTCTTAATTGACTAGTTTGTGTGTGAATGTATGTGTGTGTAGCTGAGTGGAAAGGCGTTGTAGATATGGCCATATCATTCCTGAATTTTGTTTAGAGACTCACCCGAACAGCTTCTTTTACAGGCAGGAAACATTAGCTTTAACTGATAGATAATTGGGAGGTAATAAATGGGACTTTGCAGAGCTCTGTGTCATGGCTCTGCTGTTTCTCTGTGCGAGATCAGTTTTGGAATAGATGGAACGGATTCTGCTTGTCTTATTCTGACAAAAAGCAAAAGCCATAGGGTTTAAAGGGAGGGATGGTGCTTTTCAACACAGCCTGAGGGAGCTGGGGTGGACCTGCAGGACATGTCAGACAGGGCACTGAGACTGATCAGAAAGCATCAGGTAAAAACGAGCTATCAATGAAATAAACTAAAACTTATTAAATAACTGCAGTATACTCTGCCTTAGATGTGGTTTTAGTTCAGCAATCCAGAGTCCAGCCCCAGCACGCAGCTTTCCTGTGGAAGACACTGGACTTGGGAGTTCAGCAGCTCCTGCTGATGTACCAGGGGGAGGCCTTCCAACCTGAGGCCCCCAAGTGTCCCTGCGTGCCCCTCACCTCGGGGCAGCCCTCGGGGCACAGCTCTCACCAGACTTCTTTCAGCATCCCTGTCCGGCATGGAGAGAGGAGGACTTGCTGCAGACCTTCCCCTTGCGAAACCCTTGGCTTGTCATGAATCCCCCTTCTACCCACCCCATATGCGATGCAGAGCTGAGAGCAAAAACGTTAGAACAGGGCTGTTCTGAGACAGAAACAAAGTAAAATAATTTCTGTGTTGGGGTTGCTTTGCTTCTCTCCCTCCTTCATGTGCAGGTTTCCAAAAGTATCCTGTTCCCAAAATGCAGATCTCTGTTAGGATCAGAAGGACCAAACCTGTTTTGTCTCACCTGTTGCTCATACAAGAAGCTGGTTTTGTGCACGGTTCCGGGCAGGGTTTTCAGGGCTGGCAGAGGACCACGTGCAGGGTACGCTGTGTCATTGCAGAAGACTGCAATCCCCAGGCAGACAGCAGTGCCCAGGCAGCCCTGTGCAGGGGTGACTGGTACAGTCCTATAAAGAAAAAATTCAGTGCTGAGCTATCATCTTAATCTCTGTGAAACTCTATCAGAGGCTTCCAGTAGTTGTCCTGTAAATGAGATAATTTGGGGAGTAGACATGGCAATGGATGTTTCGGTGAAAACTGGAAACATTGGAGGATTTATCAAAGCAAGTTGCCTCCTGTAGTCCAACTTTATCCCAGCCAGCTGCCAGTGTTCAGTCTTGCCAGATTTCTTCCTCTTGCTTCAAAAGGGAATGAGCTAAAAGTATTTTTAATCACAAACAAATGTTTGAGAAATTTACGGGGCGGGAGAGAAAAGCCCTTGTGTCATCTCTCGTTCTGTGGATAGATAGGAGGGAGTCAGTGAGCCCCAGTTCCAGACTGGGATAACTTTTTGCCATTATTATGCATGAGCCACTTGACAATTAGACTCCAGTAAAGGGCCTGGATAGGTGGTCACATGAATGCTGACACCTGCACTTACGATTTTGTGCAATGAATTCAAGCTAAAAATGCTGTGATTGAAAGGTAGAAGAGGTCTATGGCTGTCACCCTTTTGCCCCTTTACAGGGCTGGAGGTATGTCGATCGATATTGGCAGGATACGCACAGGAGATGCAACGCGCACAGGGTTTGTGGACCAGCGATGAGTTAGGTCAGTGGGATTGTCCACAGCCATTTCAGGTTGTTGTTCTTCTGTGTCCCCTCACCAGGAAAGGATGATGTACCTTTCTGAAGTGGTTTATGGCAGTACTGCACGCTTGCCTTGCTATGGGCTGTTGTTTTCTAGCTGGTAGGCTAATTGTGGTACACTTTCCTCTTTTGATATGGAGTGTTTCTTCCAATCCAGTGGGAAGCGGTACCTTGTTTCACTGATCATCAGATGTGGCTTGTGAACACTGCGAGAGGATCCCACAGCTGAGGTGCAGAGATACCTTGGCTGACTTCTTAAACTTTGTCCAATAAATGTTTAGAATGTGTTCTGTCACTTAATCCTTGTGCTGCCTTTCACTATACAGAACTGACCAGAGTATGTCATTTGTCTAAAATTTTAGGACAAACAGCATCAGCAGTATCTAACCTCAGGGAACTGCTCATATAGAGTAAGATGTAGTTATTGAGTCTGTGATCTGCTCAGTCCTGAAATTATTCCTGGGATCAAACAAGTGGAATTGACTCATAATAATAAGGGTCCCAGTAGGCCTAAATAGAAATTGGTTTTCTCAGATTCTTGATTTGTGTTGGTGTTAAATACAATCACTGACACATCATTTGTGTCTGCAGATGTTGACACAGTACTTGTGAAGACCTGAGATGTGGGTAGTCCGCTGCTGTGTTTGCAGCCATGCTGCTTTGTGCTATCCTAGTTCTCCAGCTCACAAAAGAAAAAATAACTGAGATTTGTCTTGTCTTGGGCTGACAGTATAGCCAAGTGATTGCCAGTCCAATTTGGCAGTTTTTAATCATTTTATCTCTGTTCTCTTCTCTCTGGGGAGACAGTCAGTGTTTAGCAGTCTGCTCAGAAAGACCTTGGGGCTAGTTTCAGCGGCAGTGGCTCAGAGCTCCGATTATTAGCTCTGCTCTTAGGAGCACACTGCGATCTTTCCCAAGGGAGTGGTGTGAAAAATTAACACAGGCTTAGAGCAGCAGTGCAGCAGCAAGCTATGTAACTGTAATTACTCCATTGATATTCCTCACACAATAACACTGTCATCAGTCATTTACATAAACTTTTTCTCCATGAAGAGGGAATGGCTGCTTATAACCCTATTGGGTGCTTCCAGAGCATGCATTATACATTTTATTTGTTCTAATTTCAGACTCGAGGCCTGTAGGAACAGAGAGAGGAAACGTGCAGTCTTTTCGTTGTTGTCATTTTTTCTATTGCAGCAGTAAGTGTGCCACTCTGCACGCGTGATCATGCAAACAGGGTAAAATGTATCTTGAGAGGGTATTGGGAACCATCTCTAGGATTTGAAATGTTCAATGGAATTTTGAGAAATATGCCAGCGTATTTTAAATATTTTAAACAGTTTGGTACCAAAACTCTGTCCCAAGTCTCAGTCTCTCACCCTTTTGGTCAGGCCAGGTCCATGAGCAGCAAGTATTGTTCTGCTTGCAGAACTCCTTGGGACATACAGGCTTTTCTTAGATTTCTTTTTCTTCCCCGAGCACATGGCATGGCTCTGTGCTCTTTGCCTGTACCAGACTCTCCTGTAGCTCCATTTATCTCACTGTGACCAGAAAGAATGTCTGCGTAAGCCACAGACACGCTTTTCCTGGCAGTGGGTAATCCAAGAGAGTAACAAGAAATAAGTGGTGAATAAAATTCAAAATTAGCACCGTCCTGTCTTCTGCCAGGGAGCCTCATTCCCTTTGTGTCCCTTTTATAGTGTACAAGCCAGAGCTACGTAAAGCAGGCTGCCCTTCCCCAGGTCAGAGCCCCGCAGAGATGAGCATCCCAGGGCTGGAGCCGGCAGGCACTTTCTGGCCTTGGTGTAGAGCTGTTCAAGTGAGCAGCATGCTCTGCAGCTCTTGAAATAGAGGTGGCCATTTGAGCATTGGCTAGCCCGGAACAGCTCGACCCTCTCCCTTCGCAGGGTGTGCAGGATCACACGAGCACTGCATCACCCCTCCCAGTAGAAGGAGGGAGAGAGAGGAGGTAATTTAGTGCTCGGCTCCTTAAAAGAGCGCCTTTGCTAGGGACGAGATGTCCCTATCCTTGTAGAAGTGTTCAACTTTTGCAGATATTACACTTCCTCTAATTAAAGTCTTTGGAGCCAGATATTCCTGGGGCCAAGGCTGATAATGTATTCAGAAGAATAATAACCCTGTCTGAGCGGCAGCGTGTTTATTGATGGCGCCGGTACCTGACGGCACTGACCGTGTCCTGCCGCCGCTCGGTGCTGCGCAGGCCTGCAGGGCACAGCATCCCATATTGCTGTCACAGTAAAAATTCTGAGCGCTGCAGCAGGACGTATCTAGTGGGAAAAAAGGCGCATGATAGTCAAATTTCAGTTGCTGAATATTTAATGAAGCCTGCAGTGTTTATTTGGTTAGCCTGTCGATTTTTATCGTTCTGTCAATAGCTTCTCATATGTGGCATGGTGATGATCTTTAGCAGCCAGTCCCCTGGGAGCCAAAGCGCTAAATGCAATTATGGATTTTATACCGCAATGTGTTTGATATTTCCACTGATCTAATTTGCAGTCTGGTAGTTTATTGTTTGGCATTTTAATGGCGTTCAAATGCTATGGAAAATTTGATTTCTCTTTATAATTCACCCTAACATCATTAATGCTGGTAGCCGAATGGCATGGATTTTAGAGGGCTAAATATATAGGAAAATCATTTTTTTAATATGGACCAAAACAATCAGAGTTTTAACTAAAAGGAAAACCATGTTCTATTTTTTTCACACTTTCTCTTTGTCACTTTTCATTAAACATTAAGATTACTTTGAGGAAATGGTAAAACAAATGCTAGACCTTGCCAAACGAAACACAAATGCAATATGTCTTCTGATGGAGGCTTTACTGTAGAGCTCAAAGATCCTCAGGAGTCTTTTGAGAGAGAAACAGAATGAGAACCATCTATTAAAAAGTCTTATCGGGCTGTTTCTCTGTTCTGTTCCAGACCACTTTTGCTTGATAATTAATCCTCCATATATTTTTTTTTTTCCTCTGATGTAGCTGGCAGAAGCCCTGAGCCAACCACTTCATCAGATGCATCTATTTCACTAAAAAAAACCCCAAACCAACAACAACAACAAAAAAACCCCAACCCCAAGCCACAGTTTGGTAGAAGTTCTTGAATTTTGGACTGGGGCCGTTGGCACAAATAAGGGGCACACGGAACTGCATGCGGCTAGGTGGCTTGGGGGAGTTAATCGTGGTGTTATTTTACACATCTACAACACTTTTATTGTGCAGTAACTCATGAGTTATGGGTCCTCTGCAATTGCAAAATAAATCCTTTAATTAACCACCTAGTCAGAAACAATTTAACCTCCTCAGTGTATCTCATAAACTACATTAGCCCCAGATTTATTTAGAATAGTGTTGTGCAAGCGTGATCTATTTACATTAAGAAGTATATGCCCTTTGTTATGTCAAGTATACTGGGACAAGGAAACACAAATCTATTTTTTTATGGTTTCATCTGTGGCTTTTAATGATTTTACTGAGTGTTTCCCAAATAGAAGCAAATGCATTTTTCCACTGAGTGTTACATGAAAGCAGGTGGGATGATAACTACTTCACGTACACAGGTAGCTTCAAGTTTCTGTATTCATTGCTTCTTGTTAAGGACTATTTCACAGACAACAGTGTTAGAGAGAAACCTTACTCTCCTTGTACGTCCAGTGAAGTCAAACTATGCAGTGGCATCTTGACAAGCAACGATTCTCTTTCTCGAATGCTGAAGAGTTTGTTTCTGTCTTTCAACAGAGGTGTGAACACAAGGCCAGTCAGTGTAATAAATCTTACAGGCTGCCAGAAAGAGAACATGCTTTGTGGTTTATGAGTTTAAGAACATGAAAGAGGTTCAAGAGAGTTCCTCTTTTAATGTAACCAAGTAGAAAAGCTGACAAAAATAAGAAGTCATAAAGGAGGCTGAATGAGGTGCCAAAAGAACTAATGAATGGATATAGAACAATCAGCTTTGTGTTTCACAAAACATTTCAGCAGTCGTGTCAGACTGATGGACCGGTTTGCTTTTCGGATGAGATTCGTACTGATCCACAGATTCTCAGTGCCTCTCTACAGCGTGGTGGTATGGATGCTCCTGCCACTTGCACTGTACCTGGCAACAGCAACAAACATCGATTACATTTGTAACTCATCTCAATTCTTTCCCCCAAATAAATTTTCCTTAAAAAAAAAAAAATTTTTTTTTCTCTGAACTTATTAGACGGCAAGAGCAATAGTGATTGTGTAGAGGAGAAACTGTTAACTGCCACATTTCCTTCCATGGGGCAGAAGTCTTTCTCAGGGTCCTCGTTTTGTCCCATACTGATATGCAGCGCTGTTGGGTGACAGCAAGGTTGGGCACTTGGTTTGCCAGTGCCACCAGAGGTGGTATGGAGGTCACCTGGAGTCAGGGAAATCCTCTGCCAGACACTTCTGGAAAACCGCTTTTTGGGAAGACTGGTCAGGGATCGGACGGGATTGGTTCACGGACAGCGATTATTCTTTGGGCATCTTAGCCTTCAGCCGAGCCAAAGTGCAGGCGAGAACAGCCGCAGGACCTCAGCGGGGTGTTGGGGATTGGGACTGCTGAGCACACTGTCCTGTCCAGGGCTGGCTCTGCTGCAGCATCCCATGATGCGGTGCCTGGGGCTTGGCGGTGTGTTTGGGTCCTGGTTAGTTATTCCTCTGCCTGAGCTGGTGCCCATCGTCATCTGGGCCCCAAAGTGACCCTTCTTATTTTAAGATCTGCCAGCCTGACCCTCAGACAGCAGAATCACAGCCTCAACTTGGAGCCCGTCTTCTTCCACAGGAGGGGCCAGAGTGGACTGGGATGGGAGTGCAGGAGATGGCACAACGGGTGATCACAGTCCCACTGCTGTGAAAAAATAAACAAAGCATTTGAAGAATACTCGGCAATACACAGACTGTGCAGTGGCAGTGCTTGCTGGAAATAGGCCAAAACATCACGCAACTGTGTTACCTCCAGAAAATATATAAAAAAAACCCCTACCGCATTATTCAGGCTCTGGCCTATGATGTTTTCAGTTGATGTTTTTGTAGGAACGAAAGCTAACAGGCTGTCACAAAATTGTTGAGAAACCTAGTTAGCAGGAATTAAAAAAAAAAAAAGCCACCAAGTTGTGGAGTGCGGCAGGCTAATGACATAAGGCCTGGCCCTCCAAGTGATCTGTTAGCAGATGATGGATGAATGTGCACCTCACTCGGCAGCGCCACCAGCCTTGCTCCATTCTTGAATATCTGTCAAGATGTTAAGTGGACGACTGCAATCAGCAGTGAAATAAGACCTGTGTAATCTGATGTTCCACTTAGAAAAGAAAACAAAATTCCTACCACCTAATATGAGACTACACCAGTCAACACACAGAGGCCTTTCAAGCAGGCTAGGTATCTGATAAAATCTTTACACCTCATTATCATTTGTAATTTAGAGATATGGGTACAGCTGTATCTACAAACAGTGCATGATGACATTTCCAGGGATTTTTATCTGTGGCTGTTTCCAGTGAACAGCTCTTCATTCATACGTGTACTTTTACATTCCTTTTAATGTATTCTTTTATTCAAACTTTATCTCATTGAGAAGGGTAGGCTGCCTGCTAAAAATGTCCCTTCAGTAAGAATTGATGTAGATTAGCAAAAAAGGCAGCCTTCTAGTTCTCTGCAATGGAAGTTCGGTTTTGGTTAATTCCATTTAGTCAAGTTGTTTTCTAGAAGGTGACAAGAAATGGGGAATTTGCTGTCTTTAGGTGCAGAAAAGTTCTACCTCTTAGGGGGAAAAAGAACCAAATGAATGTTAAGTGAAGCGCAGTTTTGAGTAAATATCTAGGGCAGGACAGCCCAGAAACAACATCAAGCTTTGTTGCTGTTTAATCTGAGCCTTCCTGATTGCTTTCACCCACATAGTTTGGATTACAGAGGATATTAGCAGATGCAATTGAATGCACAGCAGTTTGCTGTGAGAAGGCAATCAGCTGTGTAAGCACCTTGACTTCCTCAGCATTATAATAGAGGTTTGCAGGATGGATGTTGAGGCCGGAGAAGGTGCACCTAGAGGATTAACTCAACGCTTCAGCAGAAAACACTCTGAAGTAGAAATGTTCACACAGCTCAGTCCTGACCAGAACATACCCTTGATGATTTGATGGTGCCAGGCCAGCTTCCATGCTTGGTTACTCCCATGCAGACTTTATGGGATACTGTGGAGGGGAAGCCCTCTACTCCTGCAGTAGCATGTCCCTGGGTGGAGAGTACTGCTGTACCCTCACTGCGTGGCTGGGATTGGTGGTGCCCCACCCGGAGTAACCAGGCTGCGTCTCCTCTTTTGTGTCTGGGTCCTTTCCAAAGGAGGTCAGGGTGCAGAGAAGGATGCTTTATTTCCAGGTCTTATCCCAGAAAGCATCTGGGAGACAGTCAAGGCACAGCCCCATGGAGGCCCAGCGGAGGTCACCATCCCACTGCGTAGGCATAGCTTCCATGAGCAGTGCTCTCCTTTGTGCTCTTGGCATGGTGCTGGATACCATGCCTGGCATTTTACGCAGATCAGCAGTTCGCTGACACTGTGACATGGTTCCTCCCTCTCTTCCACCACCCTGGAGCATGGATGTTATTCCGGTTCTCATTCTTCAAATGGATACCTTTCTTTTTTTTAGAGTGTGTGTCTGGGAAAACAGTCAGAAGTCACAGAAGTCCTGCTCCACTTTCCTCCCAGACTCCCCTCAGTCTGTGTTCTGTGCTGTCGGACCCAAGCTTTGACCTTCTCCCGCAAACGTTGCTCCACGTGAGTGCTGGGAGCCTCTGGGGGGAAGGAAGCATGGCTCTGGGAGAAGGTAAAGAATGGCTGGCACAAGGTCCGGGAGGAGTCTTGGAAACGGGTCCAGACCTCCGGGTCATTCCTGTTCCCATGGCTCCCCATCGGTGGCAGGGGTAGCATCAGAATACACGTTATCCACAAGACTAGGGATACTTTTGTGCTAAGGAGCATCTCAGCATGGGTGTCAGGCAGGGCAGGGCCCTGGAGACCCCAGCAGTGTCTGCATGTTTGTGAGGTTCATGAAGTCACTGCCCACACAGCAGCCACATTGGCTGTGGCAGTTGCGTGATCAGCAAAGAGGTCCTTCTCTCTCTTGCTGTAAATCCAGAGGGACGTATTCTGTAGTTACTAGGCAGGTCCCCCCCTGTAGCTGAAGTCAGACTGAGTTCAGCTGCTACAGAGGGCGCAGGACAGATCCCTCAGCAGCACGTGCAAAGGGTGCTGAGCACCTTGGTTTAGCTTTATTTTGGGGATTTGTTTTGAAAAACTACATGTAGTTTGATCTATGAAATTTAATATAATAGTTGAGAACTATTCCCGTGACAAATATATAACCATAATTTCTAATAATATTCATGAAATTTTAAGTGGGACAGAACTCCCTGTAATAGATGAGAGCTCTCTTTTTTTCAAGCTGTCTTTACAGCATTTTGCTCCTTTCCTCTCCCAATGTGATCTGACTGTGATTTTAGGATTATAGTCCTAAATAAAAAGGAGAGATTGCAGAACATTTTATGGAATTCTTCCTTGCCAAAGACGTTGATTCCAACCTGATTCAAATACTGGAAATCAAGCAGCAATAAAAATTATTACTACTGTTGTTACTATTAGAAATGTTATGTGATTCTAAAAGGCAAGATCGTAACGAATAAAGAACCCAATAGCCACACAGTATTACTTATCACCCTTCAAGCTGCAGATACGCCCAAATTCTCCTCCATGTCTTATACGAAGAGGCTCAGCCAGGTGCGGTGCAGTTCCTATGCATTGACGTGACCTTTGTGCTATACTATTTAGTGGAGTCCAGATGTGTTGTGCACATTGTATCATGTCACTTGCTACTCTTGAGTGTTGTGTTTTTAAAATGCTGTGACTGATGTGGCCCAGTTTGTTTCTTGAAAGCCAAGAGCGCTGCTTATGGCGTGCAGGTCATATATCATCTAGCCCT